>NC_080851.1:28552621-28879496 GCF_030435755.1 Ochotona princeps
AAAGTCACCAAGATCATATATATGTCCCTAACGCAGTGTTTCATGATGGACTTCCTTCTGAACACCAGAAGAGCAACAGATTCCTCTGTGCAACAGACAGCAGTGTTAACCTGGCAGACTCGAATTCCAGAGGCAGATAAGCAAATGCCTGCGGGAGTGAGGAACAACTGCAAAGGGGGATATACCAGGAAGACATGTCAGCAGAGCAGGAGACCACCAAGGCACAGATGGAAAAAGCCTGAAGTCAACACAGGGAGCGCGTCCAGGATAAAGTCTCCAAGGTGGGAGGAAATTTAGCAAGGAGGAAAAAAAGAGCAAAAACAGATACTTGCATTTATGACCCAAGACCTCAAGGGAGGGTTAGGCATTGCGGCCAGCAGGTCAGGCTGTGACTTAGGACATCCACATGCCATATCAGAGTGACAGTTTGAGTTGTAGTTCCTCCAGTTTCCATCAACCTTCCTGAGATTGTGCCTGGGTGACTGTGAAGTAGGAGGGAAGCAGAAAATAGTACAAGTGTTTGTGGCCCTACCACTCACATGGAAGACCCTGGCTTCTGCCTGGGCCAGTTCTAGCTATTGTGGGCATTTAGGGAGTGAACCAGTGGCTGAAAGATCATCTCTCCATCTCTCTCTGTCATGCTATATTTCTGCTATTCAAATAAATAAATAAAACTTTATTAAAAAAATCCTGGTGGGAGCCAAAAGCCAGTCTGCAAGCAACATGGAAGGTGATGGTGATGGTGTTGAGACTGAAGAGACTACTTAAAGGACACAAAGAGAGGGCTAGGTGCTAGCTTGAGAACAGAAGAGGGCTGGAGTGGTTTATAATTAGGGACAGAGACAAAAAAGCCAGGGGACACAAGATAAAAAGAACTGAAGGAATGACAGTCAGGCGGGAGATGGAGGAAGTAACCTAAAGGCATCTTGAATGATTCATTGAAACAGGAGGTGAAGCACATATCTAGGCAGAAAGACAGAAGGGATTAGTGAAAATAAAGAGAAAACTTGCATGTGAGAAAAGAAGGTGTGGGTCCAACACTGTTCGCACAGAATCCCATGTGATTCTGATGTTGGAATTCCAGCTGTTCTACCTCTGATCCAGCTCCCTGCCAATGTTCAAGAAAAAGCAGAAGATGATCCAAACGCTTGAGCCCCCGCCACTCAAGTGAGACCAGGATGGAGTTCCAGGTTCATGGTCTTGAACTGGTCCAGTGGCAATTTACACAGCAGATGGAAGATCTCTCTCTCTCTTTCTCTCTCTGCCTCTGTAACTCTGCCTTTAAGACACACAAATCTCCAAATAAGGAAAAAGAAGATTGTGGAACTGAGGCTCAGAGAAAACCAAGAAGCATGGGGCTGACACATAGCAAATAATGCTGTCATTTGCGTTGCCATCATCCCTTATGGGCACCAGTTCAAGTCCCAGCTGCCCCACTTCTGATTCATCTCCCTGCAAATGTGCCTGGGAAAGCAGCAGAGGATGATCCAACTGCTTGGGAAGAAATTTCTGGCTCCTGACTTTGGACCAGCCAAGCTCTTTCTATTTTTGGGCCTCTGTTAGTTAAACAGCAGATGAAAGATCTCTATGTCTCTTTCTAACTCTGCCTTTCAAATAATTAAATCTTTTTAAAAATGAAATCAAAGTGCAGCCTGAGACTCTGATTTTCATAAATGTTTGAACTCAGTTTACAAATGTTATCTTTATATCTCTGCGAACAATGAGAAGGGGTGTATATATGTGTGTGTGTGTGTGTGTGTGTGTGTGTACAGAGGGAGCCAAAGACTAAAAGAACTCTCAAACCAGTGACACACACCTGTGCATGTACTCGGGCACATGCACATATGCAGCAGGCACACACATGCATGTACAGACACACATAGCAGAGATACGAGTTCATTCCCCAACTAGCTGCATTGTTTATACCAGCACTCACAACACCACCCTAAAGCTTTTCCCCAGCATCTATTTTTGTGTAACAGGCTCTTTTCATGAACCTCCTGCCTCTCTCAAGCTGATGTCAGTCCCTGTGTTCAAACATGCATAAGAGAATGAGTATAATTGCCTGTCTGCCAAGAAAGGTCCCAGTTAGCGAAAATAAACTGTGGAAGGCCAGAAAAACCGAAAGAACCAGGAATGACAATATTAACAATAAAACGGGGGAGGGGGAGAAACAAACTTTTTTTTCCCCAAAATCAAAAAAACCCTGGCATACCTTCTTGTCTGCCTACCTGAGGAGACTTCATGGGGAAGTATGGGGACAACTGTTTCAGAATCATGCCCCACAACCCTCTCTGCCAAAAGAAAAGAAAAGAAAAGAAAAGAAAAGAAAAGAAAAGAAAAGAAAAGAAAAGAAAAGAAAAGAAAAGAAAAGAAAAGAAAAGAAAAGAAAAGAAAAGAAAAGAAAAGGAAAGGAAAGGAAAGGAAAGGAAAGGAAAGGAAAGGAAAGGAAAGGAAAGGAAAGGAAAGGAAAGGAAAGGAAAGAAAAGAAAAGAAAAGAAAAGAAAAGAAAAGAAAAGGGCATTCTTCTTTTACATGAAGAGAAAATTGAAGAAGCTTATAAGAGAATATAAGAGAACAACAAAAGCTCTTTTTAAAAGAAGAAAATATTAGAAGGAAATGACATGGGCACAGAAAGTTAAGCAGAGAGAGAAAAAGCCAAAACATATAAAGCAAAAAGGTACCCAGAATTCACAGAGCTATTTTGAGAGTGCAAACCAAGTGAAAAATGTCAAGTCTAAGATTATTCTTATTTGACATTTTTATACAGCAGCAACTTATAAAAACATCAAACACTGACATAATCCTTCCTCTAGCATTTTAACACATCATTATATTGTTAACAACGTCAAATGGCTGTAGCCATTCATGTGACTTTTTAAATAGATTACTTTTATCATAAAAATGTCATTTTTAGGATAATCTGCATTCTCACATTTTTATGTTCAGCCATAGTCTTAAAATGTCAAGCATGGGAGCTATCTGTATCTACAATTCTTGGAGTTTTATTCAAGATCTTGATAGTATCAGTGTAAAATAAACTTTAATCTGATGTGACTGCTATACTCAATTCATTTTTGCTACAATAGTTCTCCTTTTAAAAATAATTACTAAATACATGGATTGAGTAAAGATGAAGATTGTGGGATAGGGCCAGAACAGGCAAGAAATTAAGCCTGCCTTAACCAGCATGAAAGGTGTCTTTTAACATGTTCAATTACCCAGGGTCACATTCCCCTAAGTGCAATTACATATATACACCCAGTATTTGACCTTCCTGTTGGGTTGGCAGTGATGGTAATGGTGTAACATTTCAGCTCCTGCAGCTAACATGTGCCAAATGTCCAACCAAGTTTCTTTGGCCATTCCTCTTGAACGTGAGGGAAACAAAGCAATTAAATAATGTAACAAAGATCCGGCAGCAAGGCAGCCACAGAGGGAAATGAGAACTCAACAGGGTCAATAGTCCAGTGCAGGGAATGGCCAATATTTGCAGGAGAGGGCCCAACGGTCAATATTTTACACTTGGTAGGCCCCACTTCCTGTCACAACTACTCAACTCAGATGATTGCTGCCTCACAGAAAATGGCACAGACTGCACAGAACCTGCCTGCTCTGACTCTGTTCTAACAAAACTTTATTTACAAACCCAAGCTGTGGCCTGGAGTCAGCCCACAGGCTGTAGTTTGACTCTAGACCAGCAGATTCATTAATACAATCCGTCGACGACTTCAACACAAATCTAAGCAAACTAATTTCATCTAGATTCAGTAATAGTATCTAACATTTGTGAGAGTTGACCATCAGTGCCAAGCACCCAGCTAGGCACCTGGGATCAATTATCTCATTGTTAGCCTATTCAGTAGGTACTATTATTATCCTCCTCTTACAGATGGAAAAAAAAAATCCCAAGTTCACAGAGGCTTATAAATGGCAAAAGGTCATTCGGCTTGAGTAACAGGGACAGAATTTGAGACGAGACAACAGGATCAAAGCATGTGACCTCTTCCAGCCCCTGACTGCAACTCAATCCATGTAACCCATAGATGAGAAGAAAACATGAAAAGAGACTGTCAAAATATACAGAGTTATAATAGGGCCCAGTAGTAGTGACAGACTCCCAAGATGGTCTCATTCCAATCTATCTGATTCAGACCCACCAAGACCACACTAGAGAACAAGACCTTCCAAAAACTTCCATCTTCAGCCAGCTGATGTTCAAACCATCTAACATGCTCAATAGTCACGAGACAAAGACCCTAAGGTAGTAAAGGAAACAAACAGCAATAAGCCTACCCCAGAACAGCTACATTAAAAAGGGGGGGGCCCTTGGGCCCGGCAGCATGGCCTAGCGGCTAAAGTCCTTGCCTTGAACGCGCTGGGATCCCATATGGGAGCCGGTTCTAATCCTGGCAGCTCCACTTCCCATCCAGCTCCCTGCTTGTGGCCTAGAAAAGCAGCTGAGGACAGCCCAAAGCTTTGGGACCCTGCACCCACGTGGGAGACCCCCAAGAGGTTCCAGGTTCCCAGCTTCGGGCACCGGCCATTGCGCTCACTTGGGGAGTGAACCATTGGACGGAAGATCTTCCTCTCTGTCTCTCCTCCTCTCTGTATATCTGACTTTGTAATAAAAATAAATAAATCTTTAAAAAAAAAAAGGAGTTGTTTCCTAGTTCCTCAGTTCATCCTCCTGTTAATCCCATGGAAAACTGATGGAAATCAAACACAAAGGATCAGCAAGATGTGGGATTGCTTGCACACATTCCCGACTCTCAACATCATCCAAAATAGCCTCATTTTACAGGTGAAGTCAAAGGGGTCAGTAAGGTTCAACCAAACTGCTTGAGGCCACTAATCATCCAAGATTTCATCGGAGTCATCTAAAGCCACCCAAAGGGCCTCTTTCCTCTTCCGCAGGCTGCTCTCTAACCTTCCCGAGTGACCCAAAGCCACAGGCTGAAAGAGCAAACCACATCAAAAATTGTTCTAGAGACACATAATCCTGGTTGTTGCATCTTGAACTGCAGGCACCACAGAGACAGGATAACCCCAACTTTTGGCAGTGTTATTCAGCTGCTTTATCTCAGGCAGTGAGTGATGGAGGGTTGGAGAAAGGAGGCTTTGATGAAACTGAACTCTGATGGGGCTCAATTTTGAGGTCTCTTCTCAACCCTTCCACTCAGAAGCATCTTTTCGAAGGGCTGGAGTCATATTCTGTCCAGGTCAATGTGATTTGAAGGTCTCCAGGAGCAGGGATCATATAGATTCAGTTCTCTCCTACATCCCTTCCCAATCATCACATGACTCTTAACTCTTCACTCTATCTCAGAAACCTGTCTCGCTCCCAAATCCAAAACAAAGAACACAAGACATCAAAGAAGTAATTCTGTCAACTAGATTTTACTATTCTTCCAAATGTTGAAAACAAACCTCCAGTCTCAATAAAGTTGTTCAGAGCTGGGTATGAATAACTGAGCTCAAAGCTTATCCCTATTTATCAAACCTAAGCTTAAGATTCTGCCACTTCCCCTTCAAGCAGGTGTGAGTGCTGTTTATACACACACACACACACACATGCACACATTACTTTCTCTAGTTTCTTTATTGAAGAAGAAAATGTCTAATTTACATGTGCAGCCCACAAATTATAGCCATGCCAGACGAGGAAGCAGATGACGATTGTGATTGATATTCCAAAATTTCCGTCCTGATTTCTCCATCCCCAGAATTAGCCACTCTATAAATCAAAGCGACACACCAACAGCTGATGTCAAAACCAATTGGTCACATCTGCAAAAAGCATCAGAAACAAAGCGCTGGATTCTTCTGTTGGCTCCAAGTCCAAAACCTACCAGCTATATTCTCCACACTACCATTTCCACCATTATGCCTTAAAACATCCTGTCTCTTCTGAGAATAATACGATTTTCCATAAGTGTATGGATGTAAGAGTTGACCATTTTCCCTTCCACTTAAGTGTGTGGAAAAATAGGGAATGGGACCACTACTGTTTGAAATAAAACTGAATGAAATGGCTATTTCTAGGTAAATACCTACTAATGAAACACACTCACACATGCATATCATCTACCAGTAACCTAACAGATGAAAATCCCATTAACTTCTGGGATTTTTCTGAATAAATAAGGATATTCAAAATTGAAATTTCCAAATACAAATACTATTATCCCATAAGAAAAAAGTTAAAAGCCACATCAATTTATTTCAGCATATAATTCATTTTCAAATTACTTTGCAAAACAATTTAAAATTGGCACATCTTCTTCTTCTATGAGCTTCTCTTAAATTGACACTCCTGAGAAAAAAACACCTTAATGTTCCAATATGCAGTTTGGAGCTTTTCAAAGAAAATTCACCCTGTATTTGCTAGATGCTTTTCTAAGTTTCCATTTAGCTTAGTCGTTTGTATTATTTATATTATCTCTGTAGACCCTGGAATAATTATATCAGAAATGGATAGGCACCTGCTGTCAAACCCTAAGGAAATGAAATGGAGAAAGTTCTAAATAGGTGGAATAATGAAAAGCATACATAAAAAGGTTTCTGAAAAAAAAAAAGAAAATCCCATTATCTTTTGGGTTTTTTTAAACATTGCCCATTTCCTACTAGAATATAGATTCAATCTATCAAATATACAAAATGGGAAATTCATTTTTTAAAAGATTATTTCTATTGATTTGGCTTGCACAACAGCTCGGAGCTGAAGGAACTTCAACTACCAATTTAGCTGTGTCACCTTAGGAGACTTCCTGTTGTGACCCTCCACCAGGATTTTCTCTGTGTACCTACTTCCAAGCATGCACACAGATGTGTTTCTTCTGAGTGAGCTCAACCTGACCAACCTGCCATGCCCAGAACATGTGCTATGAGCTCTCTGCAGGAATGGCGATGAGTTTACAGTCATACATTTTTTAATATTTTTATTTATTTGAGAGGCAGAAAGAGACAGATCTCCCACCTTCTGGTTTCCTCCCCCAGATCTAAAGGCTAGATCATGCTGAAGTGTGGAGACAAAAACCCTACCTAAGTGTCCCATGTGTATGACAGGAATCCAACTACCCCATCACCTGCTGTCTAAAAAAAAAAAAGCTAGAAAGAGGAATGCAATCAGGACTTGACACCAAGGACTACCATCTGAACTGTAAGCATTCCCACCTGCTGACTTAACAAATACTTCACTCACCCCTATCATCATAAATTTTTACTTCTGAAAGAACCTCCAGAATGCATCTCCAATCAATGCTTCATACACCTTGTGAATAAGCTATTCAGGTCTCCTGACACCAGTTCTATTCTTCCCTTCTGCCTTGTTCCACTCCCAACTGAGTCATCTGGATGGTCACAGACTGTCATGACCTTGGCACATGTCAGCCAAGCGAGGAGAGACATAGTTTCATTCTTTCTGAAGCTGGTTAATAAGGTAATCTATGGCTCACCTCACACCATTTTAGCCAAATGACTACAGCACATTGTAATGGCATGAACCCCACAAATGTTTATCTGGTGAACATAATGATCAGCCTAGACAGCAAAATCACATTATCGAAATGAATATACCTCCTTTCCCCCACTGAGAGGCTTTGAGCCAGCACCAACTTCAAGGCCACAGTGGTCCCTTTCTCCCATTTTAGAGTCGAAGCTCTGCTTCACCCCTCACAACTTCCTCTGAGCCAGGAAGGGACTCTTTCAGGGGTTTCAGAAGGGAGCATCCTGGTAGAAAGATCGTTTGTCTATAAGAATGCTTCTTAACTGTTTCCATTTGCCTAGAGTTTTAAGTACTTTTGCAGTACTTTTCATACAAAGGAGCTCCCTGTTCCTCCAAGCACTGAAATGCACTTTTACAATTCCTATTCATTCTCACACCACTGACTTCCTGATAAGGCTCCAAAATGATGGCACAATTCTCCCCAAAGAGCCGGAGTCCTCAGAGGCAGGTTTTTCACCTCCCCCACACGTCTGCAATGTGGCTGATGGAGCCTGTTCAGGAAAACAAATCACAGCAGGACAGTGAGACACAGATCCCACTGTTGGTGGAGTTCAAAGAGGCTGCATTACTGTGCAGCCTTAAGACACGGGATCCTCTCTGCTGAGCTGGAGAAAGAGGTGCCAGCAGTTCATATCACCCGCTGGCAAATCCGAGCGCCAGAATGGAGTGTGGGTCGGGCCAGGTTGGGTGATAACACAACCCAGTTCACATGAGGGCCAGGACTGGTGCCAGCTAGGCTGGGCTGGGCTGTAGCCCCCACCAGCATGAACTGGAATTGGAGGTTGGACAGGCAAATGTCAAGGAGAGGCAAGCCATGCCAGACTGGGCCACAGTACCCAACCAGCACTTGTGAGATCAAGGAGATAGGGGACGAAGCCAGTAGAGGGTCTGCAAAGTGCTCCCCTGCTGGACCACCACTCCCACTGGAGAGTGTGAGTTAGGATGGGGGCAGACCAGGCCGGGCAGGGCTACAATGCCTGTTGGCCTCATGTGAGCTGGATTAGAGAAATGCCAGGCTACACTGACTATATCTACTGGTGCATGCAAAAGTCAGAGTAGGTGTGGGTTGGTTGGGCTTTGCTGCAGCATCAGCTGGCAGTTGCTGGCACGACACAGTGGGGGGGTAGGGGCAAATTCTGTCAAGTTAAACTGCAGAACCACCTGGAGAGTACAAGATCCAGGAGTGGAAGTGAGCCCATTAGGGAAACAGTGGACACCTCCTTCTTGGGTTACCACTCTCACTGGAGAGCATGAGAACCAGAACTGGGACAGGAATAACTAGACAGAGTATGGCACCCGCCAGTATGTTTATGGGCTGGAAAGTGGGGCTGGTGCAGTTGAACTAGGTTTTAATGCCCAGTGACATATATGAGAGCTGAACGGAATGTAGGACAGACAGGACCAGTTTGCTATACGTACTGGCAAGTATGGGAAGCAAGCAGGAGGTGGGCCTGGTGGGAGTTACTGTGGGTTGCTCCAACTAGGCGGCCACTCCCACTGGCATACATGAAGGCCAAGTGTGTGGTAGGAAGGATCTGGCTGGGCTGCAACACCCATTGGTTTGTGTAAAAGACAGGGCTGGAGGCAGAACTGACCCAGTAATTGCAACCACCAGCATATGCATAGTCTGATTGGGGCAATGGACTGTACCAGACCCTGCATTGGCAGGCACACACAAGAATCAGGCCTAGGATCACCTCAGATGAAGTTTCTTTGAGGATCCCCCCAATTGAATTGCTGGAATCAGAACTCTAACCATGGAGAGAATTGCAGGTTCCATGTGTCAGAGCTAGGCCTGCTCAGTGACTTAGACGAAGCAGTGGACAACATATCCAGGTGCACATGGAGGATATGGCAGTACACTGGAGTCTGCAGAGAACACCTGGTACCACAACAGAAGATAGAGGATAGAACAAATTGATCAACTACCCGCAGCAAAAAGTTGGCAGTGAATATCTGGGCAAACGAAAACTCTAAGGTGGACTATGTCAACTAGTGGATTCTGGAGAGATTTCATTGTGCTTGGATTGGCAAGATCGGCAGTAATTCAGAACTGTTGAACTATCGAACTTCTTAAGCAGGACCCTCAGAGCATATCCCACATCAGGGACCTGTGGTGGTATCAGGTGGCTGTCCTCCATCCCAAGGAATAAAGGCGTTTGAGAGGCTGGGTGTGGCTTCCCTCACAATCTTCCTCTTTCCCCCAGATATAGGAAGGAAAAAAAGAGAATGTGGAAATGATGATCTCACCCACTTTCCTGTAGCCCTTGACCCTTATCACCTTAATTAACTATGTAATAAAAATAATTAATGAAAAAAAAATAAAGTGCCAGTGAGGAAAACAGCACCTGCCTGGCTCCATCACCGCTGCATAATGACAGAGGGACAGACACCTGAGAGGTTAAAACGAGTAAAAAGCAGTACTCAGTTTGATCCCTAAGCATTGTCTGTCCATCCGCTAACCTGTAAAATGAGAAGAGGGATACTAACTATCACATAATGTAATGAATAAAATAAAGCATGCGGAACTTGTTTAGCATGTGCGATAACTATCCATACTGCCGTTCCTATCCTGAGGTCTGGCTTCTTGTGGCTGTGGCAACAGAAATCCTTCTCTGACCACCCAGGAGGGCAGAAGTCCAAGACCAGGATGTTTCAAGGTCAGCGCCCCCAGGAGATGCTGAGGGGAGACCCTCTCCATAGCTCCCTCCCAGCTCCTGCTACTGCCAACACACCTTGGCCTTCCGTGGCTCACAGCTGCTGCACTCCAAGCTCCACCAGGGCTCTCCTGTGAGCTTCTCCCTGTACTGCTTTCTCTTCCCTTCTTAGGACACATATGATGGGAATTAGGGCCCCCTGAAATCTGATTATGTTCTCATCACATCATGGTGGTGCTCAGGAACTATACTCCCAAATATGTTGACACATCTTGGTATTTGAAAAAAGCTGTCAAAGTCAGAAAGTCTTCTGCCTTTCCCCCACAAGGTATTTCTTACCTTCTTTAGAAGTGGGTCATAGACCCTCCTGTAGGAGAAGTCCATTACTATATTCAGTTCAACACCAGGTCTACCTCTGAAGACACAGGACACAAAGGAATGTGAATGACAGGCTTTGCTATGTCCCTCCTTCCACTAGGTCTCTGCCATCAGATAGTTCCCCTTTTGTCCAATCACACTTCTCTACAACTATTCACTTTTTTACCTAACATAAAAGATACACAACTTTTCATTTCCCTGTTTCATTTTCTTAATCAGTACTGCTCAAAAGGTATAAAGGTAGAGTGTGTGAACTTCTATTAGCTGGTTCACTTTGCCAAACACCTACAGCAGCCAGGGTTGGACCTATCCAAAGCCAGAATCCAGGATTCCATCCTGGTCTCACATTGGGTAGCAGGTACCCAACCCAATCCACACACTGCCTCCCAGAGTCTACATTAGATAGGTGGAATCAGGAGCTGGAGATGGGTATCAAACCTGGGCACTTCAGTGAGGGATGCTGGCATTTTGACCCTAGGCAGAGTACCCACCATCATCTCTGAAGAATCCTATATCAAGTCAGCTTAAGTAACTTTGTAGCCTTTCTTGTTCATTTGTCTTTTGTTTATAGATGACAAGAATAAGTTTCTCATCTCCTATAGCTTCTGGCACATAATGAAAGAACAGCTGAAGTGATACAGATGAAATTTTGGGGTAACTGACAAAAGCCTGGAATTATTTTTATTATTATTATTATTAATTACATTGCATTATGTGGCAGTTTTATAGGTACTGGGATTCCCCCCACCCCTCCCCAAACCCTCCCCCCATGGTGGATTCCTCCACCTTGTTGCATTACCACAGTTCAAGTTCAGCTGAGATTCTTTCATTGCAAGCATATACCAAGCATAGAGTCCAGCATCTTATTGTCCAGATAAGTTCAACGAAAAGCCTGGAATTCTAACCATGCTGTGTCTACTGTACCAGATCTCTCTCTCTCTCTCTCTCTCTCTCTCTCTCTCTCTCTCTCTCCTTTCCAAATTCAAATTAGTGGAATAAAATCATTTGTTTAAAATGTAAATTGGTCTTGGGGAACCCATAAGTTTTTGATTTTTTTCTATCCCAAGGATAGCCATTGTTTCCTGTTTGTCATTTTGAATCCTAATAACTTGACTTCACTTTCTACCTATGTAAGTTTTTGGCAATGAAATCAAGACACATAGTCAATGTTAAACCAGCCAGTGGGCCATTCAAATTGATTTTTTGTATTTTGGAGTGCCTGGAGAAAGTTTAGGAAATGATACCATCCTATATGAGCAAACAAAATCTAGAAACTACACTTGAATCTCAAGTCATGTAATGTCATTTTTCTGAAGATTCACCTGATCCACACATTGCTTGGAGTTCCAATACTCCACTCTCTAATATCAATATTTTATTCTTATGAAAGAACTCAGTATTAATGCTAAATAATTAAGGAAATTGAGTTAGAAAGGTATTTTTTATTAACTTGACTAGATTTTTTTTCCATTTTTAGAAAAATGAGTTAAATGAAAAGTTAATGAGGTAGAAAGGAGATTTTGGTAAAGCTGGTTGGAACTTCTGGGCATTTTAAAGATTCTAATTCTATTTTTCCCTTATATATCTTTCAAATGGGGAGCTATTTAGCAACCTTTACATTTTTTTTTTCAATCTGCTTCCAATATAGACTGAAGACTCCTTACCCAACATGCTCAGGTCTCGGGGTTTAGGGTTTAATCCTTCCAGCAGGCCCCAAGGTCACCGAGGGTAAGTTGACAGTGTTCTTCAGCCTTAAGAAGCACCAGAGGCAAGCTGGTGAGGAATGTCTGCTTTATTTTGCACAGGTTACAAGTTTTAAAGGCTAGGGAAGAGGAGGGCAGGAGGGCATCTTCTGGCTGTCCCCCCACCCACCTAAGATGTTGTAATTAGGCACATTTATTCCCCTTGACCTTCTAGCCATTTCAGAGGTCACGTTCCACTTGCATGGCCAGAACCTAGATAAGTGGTGAGCCACACATACCAGGTATTAGGTAGGGTCCCAGGGGCGATAGTCCACAATCAGGGTCTGACATATTTCAAGTTTCAGAGGCTTTAAGATTTGGAGAATATTTGCATAGATCATGCAAATTGAGTATCCTTAATCCCAAAACCCAAAGTGTTCCAAATCTATATCTTCCTGAAGTCTTATCACTGCATTCAAATGAAGATGCTTCATCTGTGAGAGCAACCAGATGTGTGGAAACTTGATCAGACAATGACAGAGTGATTCAGCAACCGCTAACATGCAAGTGAACAGAGATTATTGCTGATCTTTCTTGACCTTCCCTACTCAGAGGAGTTAATAGTATCACGATCATCAGTGTCACCTGGTCACTTGTCCAAAATATATAGTCACAGTCCTTGGTCATACAGGGGTTAGAACCTGCATTCCATCAACTTCTCCAGATTTGAGGAAACAGTTTCTTCCAGAGAGCAGGAGAGACTTAATGAAATAAAGTGGCTAACCAAGTAAAACTGCTCATAAAGAATTCACCATATGCTTTTACTTCTAACAATGTTGCAAAATGAGTGAAGACTCTCTTGACCAAACAGAGATACTAGACAGACCATAATTTTTTTTAAGTCAAGCTCAGAGACATACAGAGGAATTTCTGGTTTAAAATTAATTAATTAGTTAATTAAACCTACCACGAGCTAATACAGCTTTCCAATGACTGTCAGATTTGGTTGCAGGCCCTGAGGGCAAGGGATTAGAATCATGAAAATCAGAACCAAGGCCTCGAAACCATGTGTAGTGTGATGCCAGAAACTAGACTTCTACATAAATCTGGCCCCCTTCATTTAAGGGAACAGAAGAATTTGCCAGGGGAACTAGGGAAGAAGAAGCCTCAAGCTGGTGCCCACACCCCCCAAGTCCTAGTCTGTGTAACATACAGAATCAGACTCCAGATAAATACTTTCCACACAATGTGGGTAACATATCATTTATGAGGAGAATTTGTCTTAGACAAGGAAAACTCTTGAGGCGTCAAACCACAGCAATGGAAAAACCTCTCCATAAAGTAATTTCCCACAAAACACAACACATGACACACAAACCAAAAAATACTCCTAGCAGCAAATGAGCCCACATGCAAAAATTAAAATTACATAATAATTCATTCCAAAGGGTTATCATCAGGTACCATTAGCAGAGTAGATCAGATGCTCCAGAAAATGAAATAACAGAATAACTGGGGGAAGGGGAGGACTATAGTTTCATATTAGTCACAAAGCAACTTTACTAAGAGGGTAATTTATAGCTGAGAATGAATGTGTACAGACAAGGAGGAGTAAATTCAAAGGACTGAGGAATTAAATCTAGTCCCAGTTTGTTTTTGTTTTTGTTTTCTATCACATTATCTGTTTTTGGTAAACTTGTAGCTAATTCAGTATCTGCTAGTTGGGTCAATTCCTGGACTGGCACAAGAGACAGACATGATTTTCTTAAAGAAGAAAGAACTCTCATGGGGTCTGTATGGGTTCTAGTTCAAATACATGCAGGAGAAAAATGTAGTGGATAAGATCTGTGTAGAGAAAAGGGAAGTGACAAGAACTACGAGGCAGTCGGACAAAATGGGAAGTAAAAGAAATACAAGCTGAGTGTCGAAGACATTAAAAAAAAAAGGTGTCTTTATTTTTTAAGGCATGATATTAGGTAATCACTGCAACCTAAGTTTTCTTTTTCTTTACCAAGCATCAGCATGGTGTTCTATGGAAGCTTCAATCCACAAACCTACTGCCAGCTGCACTGGAAGGGGACACAGGCATTGCTGCAGAGCCATAATTTCTCATTTCTCCCTCCCCTTCCTTCACTAAATTACAATTTAAATTCCATCATTCAAAACTGCCTGTTCTTGAGCCAGATGCATATATCATAAAAAGGCATTAAAATTTGACCTTTTATATCCCCAATAAGAAATGTCATGAGTCCATCACAGAATCATAACTCCCTCTCGAATTAGAGCTGAGAAAGATTTGAACTTCAAAAGGGGAGCTCTTCGATTACAGATAAATCTGAGGATTTCTTGGCCCACCTCTTAAAAATTCTGAATTCTGAAGGGGGAGAAAAAGGTGAGATGACTTTCATATTTCATAATGAATGAATAAATGTCAGGATGCCAAGGGGTACCACATGCAAAAACTGGGGGGGAAATGCATTGAAGCACACCTTTGCAGTCATTCCTAAGAAACTCAAACAAAAAAACAGTAGCATTTCAGGAGAGACTCTAAAACCCAGAGCAATTTCTCCATTGGCTCTCTGGCTGGCTAAGATTTACATTCAGTAGTTTCATCAGGATAGCTAAAGCTCTGCAAAGAGTACTGAGGGGCGTGTTGACTTCAGAGTCTGTGCTTGAATTATTTATCATTTCAGCTCAGTAAATAGCTGATGTTCTGCCAGTGAGAAGATGAGCAGGCAACCTTATCAGTCTTCTGAATGGGTTTCCTTCCCCCAGCACCCTGTGGGACATCCATCTTCCCTGTAATGATCATCCAATCTGGGGAGAGTGAAGAGAAGGAATTCTGACCTTTGTAAAGTTGATCTGCTTAAATAAGGAAGGCGGGAAAATGAAATAGGAAGAGACAAGGACAGAAAACATCTAGAAGGACAGGTTCAAGAGCAAGACAGCTGAACTGTCACGGTGGAAGGAGGGGACTGTGGGATGCTTTCACCTGAAGAAGATTGACTGAAGCAAAACAGGATGTTTCTCCACATCCATTTAGACATATGTCTGACTACTTGAGATACCCCTTGTCTAGGTAAGACACACCATTGGGAACTACAGACTTCTATATACTTCTGAACCCCAATTCTGAATCACCAGGGGAACTTTCTTAAAATGCTGAGCTCTCCCCTCCTTAGATACTTATTATTGCAGGGCAAGACTCCCTTGGTGTTTCAAATAAGCAACTACAGATGAGAATCCTGAGCCAGAACAATGCAGACATGGAAACCCACATTTACCTTCGTCTATTCTTACCTCACTTTGCAAGAGTCCCAGCTGCCAATGATCCATAATTCACAAACTGAAAACATTTCTCTAATGTAGGAAGACAGACAATGAAATACTGACTTCAACATAGTTGTCATATTTGGGGAACTTCATATGTCAGAAGAGGCAATGACATAGGAACATCATAGACACCTTTAGTCGACCTCCCAGCTAAACAGCCCTGTATTATTCAACTTTCTGTTACTTTAAACTTCACAAGATGAGCTTTCTTGGCTTTTGCTGGCTTATACTTTGGAGATCCAAGGCCCAGAGTCAGGTACCCCTGTGAGTCTGATGTCCAGTGGAGGCTGGCAGAGATGGAGTGGGCAGAGGATCCATCACATGGGAAGCCAGGAGGCAGAGAAAAGGAGGCACGTTCAGCTTATACAAACAACCCTCTCATGAGAACTACCTTCTAAGGACACTCTCCCAGTGATTAAAAGACCTCTCACCAGATTTCCTTAGACACCATAATAATTAGATGGTATTGCCGTCCTCAGCCATCAACCATTTACATGAGACTTTGAGTGCAAACTGGCTCCATGAGTTCAGGGAGGCAATCCTGTTCAACCCACAATAAGCCCCTGCTTGGATTAACCAAGGGAGGCATCGGCCTCCATGAAGTCCCCAGAGGACAGGTTCAGGGAGGGTACACATGCTCCTTGGGGACCTGGGTATGGAAACAGAACCATCAGCACCTGAAGGCCTCACCACTGTGGTGGCTTCTGTGACAATCTAATAAAAGCCAGCAGTACAACATTCTCTAACAGAGGGAAATGTTCTAAGGTGTAAACTTTAAAATGTATGATGTTCTGAGCTTAAACAGGCCGAGCACTTTGCCTTGTGTAGCACAGGATCATAAGTGTGAGGCTAAAAACGGAATACAAAGCTCAATAGTGGCCTCCTACAATAGATAGGGCAACTTTGCATGCCAGTTATCTATTGCTGCTGTGGTCTACAGCAAGATTTTGTTTTCTCTCACAGTTTTGTGAGTTGCCAGACTCAACTGGTCGTTTCTCCTCTGAATCTCTCGCATGCCTGTAAAAAATTACAGCACAGAGTCACCTGAAGGCTCAGCCAGCCTGGTCACTCAGATGGTGTGCTCACATGGTTGCATAATATTGATCATTAGCTTGGAGCTCCTATAGGGCCAGCTGCTCAAGGGCCAACAAGTTTCTCTATGTGGCTGAGTTTTAGCAGACCATAAGAAGCAGCAATCAGTCCCCAATATCCTGGGAACAGTTAATGCGCAAATACCACCCCCTCTGTATTCTGATCAAAACTGCCATACAGTGTGCCACAAATTCAAGGAGTAAAGACATGTCAAAAGGTCCCTGTATTAAAGGATTGGTCAACAGGGCAGCATTACCAGAGGTATGACCAGTAATTTGGTCTACAAGAGATCCTTAGATCACCAGAGCATGCACTCAAAAAGTAGTTCCCAGGAGCCTGAGTTTTGCGCCCTGACTCCATCTCTCTCTGCTTCCTGGCACACCCCTGTGATCCTTCCTCCACTCATACTCATACACCACAGGGCTTGTGCCAGAACCAAAGCCTGGATCATGTCATTTGATTTTGAAGCTCCTAAGCTATGAGGTACAAGAAAACTGTTCTCTTTGTAAGTTAGCTGCGTCAGATGCTTCATTGTAATAATGAAAGGTTAACTGAAGCACCTTCTTTAATTTTAATTCTCTGGAACTTGTGAATAGATTTGTCTTTCTTAGTCTCAACTCTGTGTCTTTGAACTCGAAACAAGTATTTTTTTTTTCCCAAAGTGCACTGGCAGCAATTCCCATGGCCAACAGGAAAGAACGATTGCTAATATTCTTCACTACAGATGCCTTACTGACATATGTGAGTTGTTGCTTTCCAGTAGTTGGGAAAATCTTACACTAAGCATCTCTTCTTCTTGTCCAGTCAATCCTCTTGGAAACCACAAGTGTCTATCTGCAAAGACCAGTGACCAGGACCAACACAATAGTCAGGCCCATAGCCCCTCACAGCCACATTAGAATTTTTCCACAAACTGTGGTTGTTGGGATTCTGCCAACATCAGCCCCACCATCCATAATGATCCAGTACCCAACAGCCTCTGCATCGCTAAATGTTTGTGGGGCTTGGAAATCAATATCTAATCACACTTAGCCAGGGCCCAATATTCTGTGCACTCAGCAGTGTATATTTCTGGTTTCGGGGTTTGTAAAAGTTAACATGAGCAGCACAACATTCGCTGGAATGAGCTGCATTAACAATATTACCACTGTGGTGCAAATCACTGTTAATGTCATTTATCGAGTCCTGGTTTTGTGAGGGACCCACTCTATGAGGAATTTTAAGGTGTTAAGGAAATAGAAGACACCCTTTTTATTATTAACCTAAGAAGCAATTACAACTCTTATTTCTCTCCTTTTTTCCCCTCATCCCATCACCAAGAATGTAACAGTTAGATTGCTTTTCAAAATCACCTTGTCAGCTTTAAAACCTTGTTCAGAATAATGGGTTATCAGCTACATCTAATATACTAGTAGGCAGTTGAGTTTCTTTGAGGAAAGAGAATATTGAGAATCCAAGCAAGCCCTTTGAAGTTGTTACAGAGATTGTTATAGAAACTGTTACAAGTGTGGTCAAGTCTCTACTGTCCTTTCTAAACCTCTGGACTGCTCAATCCACGCTGACTTCCCACCCACATCCCTGATGAAATGTTACAGAGACAGAAGTAACATTCCTTCCCTTTTTCATAAATCGGTGCTCATACCACTTTGGAAATAGCTTTGCTTAACAGTTCCTACAGGAGAGCTTCTCAAACATTATACTGCACACAGATCACCCAGGGATCCTGTTGAAAAGGTAGATTCCAATTTAGTAAGTCTCAGGTAGGTAACGCTAACACTGCTAATGCCTGGAACTACACTTTGATTGCAAAAATAAAGGTTGTGGGGGCTGGTGCTTAAACTGCCAACAGTGATGCCAGCATTCCATACAAACACCAGTTCTAGTGCTGACTACTCCACTTTCAATCCAGTTCCTCGCTAATGCACCTAGGAAGGCACATGCTTGGTCTCCTGCCACTCATACAGGAGACCTGGATAGAATTCCTGATGCCTGACTTCATCCTGGCCCAGGCCCTGGTGTTTGGGCCATTTGACTGAACCAGAGATGGAAGTGCTCGCTTTCTCTCTCTCTCACAAACACACACACACCCTTTTCCCACTTCAAATAAATAAATCTTAGAAAAATAATACGATAGATGTTATGGTTGGCTATGTTTTAAAACCTTCCCCCACACAATTTTCAAAGAAAGAAAACCAAAACCGTTAGCCCCAGATCCTTTCCGTATTCCTCTTCCCACTCACTGAGGCACTAGACGATACATGCCAATCAAGCTTCAGGAAAGCCTTGACAACCTCAGCATTCCCCCTCTGAACTTCAACTGTGACCTAAGGCTCTAAAACAGCAGCCCAGGTTACAAACACAGACAGACAGAAAGCTGAAAAGAACCACTTTGAAATTCATCACTGTTTCTGACATTAAAAAAAAAAAAAGATGATACTTGCTTCCTTATAGGAATCAAGAAATATTAAGGCACAGTTAGAACTAACCATTTTTCTAAATCACCTACATATTAGAAGCAATGAGACTTTTTGTTTGAATTATCTACATATATGCCCTAACTTTTCACATTATGGTTATATAGTTACTACTTTGTATTTTTCCTAGTCTTGCATATTCTTTACCCACATTCCATTTAGGTTATCCTGTCCCTTAAGATTTATGAAATTGGGCTTGGCGGCGTGGCCTAGTGGCTAAAGTCCTCGCCCTGAACACCCCAGGATCCCATATGGCCACCGGTTCTAATCCCGGCAGCTCCGCTTCCCATCCAGCTCCCTGCTTGTGGCCTGGGAAAGCAGTTGAGGATGGTCCAATGCTTTGGGACCCTGCACCCATGTGGGAGACCCGGAAGAGGTTCCTGGTTCCTGGCTTTGGATTGGCACAGCACCAGCCGTTGCGCTCGCTTAGGGAGTGAATCATCGGATGGAAGATCTTCCTCTCTGTCTCTCCTTTCTGTATATCTGACTTTATAATAAAAATAAATAAATCTTTCAAAAAAAAACCTTTATGAAATTGGCTTAACCTCCCGTTCCTTTCTCCATGGAAGGCCTGCACAACATCCTCATGTTCCTGCGGGAACTTCAGTTCTTACGGTCATTTCTATTTCGAGTGTACTGCCTCTACTGAGTTTTTATTGTGCTTCTCACTTGGAAGATGTTTGTATTTTCCTCCCAGATTCTCCCCAACCAAGTCTCATCCCCACCTTCATCTCAAACAAAGTGAAAGTAAACGTCATGTTTTAAAAGGCTTTCTGTGAAGGTACTAAGTATAGAATCACACAAACGTCAACTGCTTATTCCTATTCATCCATTTGAGAAGCAGAGACACAGAGAGAGGGAGAGTTCTCATCACTTAGTTCACTCCCTAAATGCCAGCAAAAGCCATGGCTGGGCCAGGCTGAAACCACAAGGCAAGAACTTAAGCTGAAGTCTCCCACATGGGTGATGGGACCTAACTATCTGAGTCATTGTGGCTGCCTCATGGGGTCCACATTAACAGGAAAAGAGCCAGAATTTGAAACCAGGCACTCAAAAGTAGAATGCTGGCTCCATACATGGTATCTGCATTGCCTCACACAACACCTAGTCTTACATCGCTATTCTTAAAAAGTCTGACAGAATCTTTTGCCATCTTCCAAGAACAGGAAAGGAAGACTGAGCCCAGAAAGATGAAGACAATTCACTCTTCCTCCGTCTCCTCTACCTTTTTCATCAGGGCTCCCAGCTGACTGGATGATGATGATGTGACCATGCACATTGAGGGAGGGTCTTTTTCACTTAGGCTATTGACTCACGCAACCAATCTCCTATGGACACCTCACGGTACACCTAGCCCAGCCCAAACATTCTAGTCTCAAGTAACATCACCTATTAAGCAGGAGAGGGACAGGCTCAACCCCTAAAGAAGCACTGGGACTAGATCACTGCTCTTCCAATCGTATGGGTTATCCCTTAATTCAGCTCAGCTGGAACCCACAAGCAACCATCACAACCAGGATTATAGTCTATGACCACTTTCTTCTGGATTGCCATTTTGCAAAGGCATGGTAACCTCACAACTGCAGTGACACAATCCTGGAGAGTCTTTGTCCAACTGTCTGGGCGTTGGAACCCAGCTTTACCCCTGAAGAAGTTGATACTCTCTCCAGCCCAAGCTGACCTTCTTCACATACTGTCTGAACATGACATGCTATGAAATATCTTTATACTCAAAGACATCCGCATTTTTTTTTCATTTTGAGTACACAAATATCATCCAGACTATCATTTGCAGATCCACAGCATTTTAAAATGCCACCTATTTTTGGCTTTTTTTTCCAGTGAATTAAGTATTTAAATTGTTTTGAAACGAGACAGAGAAGCAGTGGAGCCACCTGGACAGAGCAGTTCCTATTGTGTCAAGACCCACAGGAAATGAGCCTAAAATAAACAGGTCTGTACCTGGATCAGGCTCACACCAGTTTAGAATTTAAAGGCTAAACTAGATTGACCTACATAGTTCATTATATTTTCTTTATGGAACATCAGCATACTAAAGGACACACTCACAAGCCACCAGGCCTGGCTATATCAAACTATGTAAAAGAGTGTAAAAAGGAAGTGGTTACATTCAGGAAAATCTCCATTTATTTCCCAGAGGAACCAGAATATTCCCTCTTAACAGAATCCACCTACCTTTTCACTGAATGACCCTTATTATGTTGAATATGACTCAGAGACAAGGCCACTCCCCTCCCAGTGTGCATCTTTGCTTTCTTAACAGAACACTGACTGCCACGCTATTCTATATTCTCTAAATTGTACCTGAATTCCTTCCTAAAGCAAAGCCACATGGCTGCGTTCCATGCAGTCCTCACTATTCAGGAGCAGTTTCTCGTCTAACTGGCATTTGCCTCTATTTCCTTTTTCTTACCATTTTTACTTTCCTAATGAACAATGTTTTGATGCACTAAGGAATCAAAAGTACCACCGTAGAGAAATTACAACAGAAGGAGGTAGGATGAAATAGTGGAGAAAACTGTCTCCCAGTCATAAACCAGGAACTCACCTGTGGAAGATGACTTCATACAGCCACTGTACCTCCTTAGACTTCAGCTTCCTTCTCCATAAAATGAGGTCAAAATGCGGACTAAACTTTCAAAATAAGACTGTCACCAAATGTTCCTTGCCCACTCTAATGTTTTCATGTCTCTAAAACTGAGGAGCCCCATTCCTCTAAGAGCTCATTACCACTTGAGACCCCAAGTTCACTCTCCTTGGCTTCCAACCTAATCTATGTTCTCCTTTCTTGCCTGTTAAATTCTTCTTTTTTTACCAAAAGCCCAATGCTCAATTCTCTCTCAAAAATCAGAAGCAATAGACCTTCTATGGCTTCTATCTCCATAGTTCAGTTGGTCTCTTTCCCAGTGGCTCTATATTGCTTCATTTACAATGAAAGCAGCCCAGTGTTCAACTGACTTGGAAAACATAAATCAGATTCAGATAGCTCAGCACAGTTACAAGGAACCATTGTTTTTAGAGAAACACATGTTGGAAATGGATTGTTACCACAGCAGCATTACCAGATATAGTAATCAATATATAATTATACTTACCAGCTTGTCTGAAGCAGACTATATTTCTGTTTTTCCATGAAGTTAGAAGCCTTAATGGAAATCTTCTTAGAGTACATGATTTGCACAAATGTAACTTTTTATTTAGTTGACACATTAGCAAATAACTCAGTTTTTTTCACCAATTTCTTTGCCTTTGCCTATTATTCAATTAACTTGTGTTTGTTAACTAGAAATTATCTAAGAAGGTAGCTCTCCCCTTAACAGGGCTGAACTGAACCAAAAAGCCATGTGCTGATAAAAACCGGATTTTGCAGCTTGCATACACAAAGAGTTTTGGTGACCTTTATAGGCAAACTTCAGGTTTGTTTTCTCTGCTTCCACACTGACCAAGTCTAAACCTACCCATGACAAGTCTCAGGTCTGCCAAAACGACATTATTAGGACTGACCACAGCTGTAGCATCTTTCAAACTGCACTCAATAAATACTCTCATTTTATCTGCATCATTCCAGGAACTCTGAGCAGCCAGATTAACAGTTCTCTTTATTTTCTTTGCAGTCTCCTAGTGTCACATAAAAGAGAATCTTCCTCATGTTCATTCTGGGCATATACTCCAAAAACATTCCTTGAGCATTGACTGCATAGGAGGTCTTCAGAAAGTTTGTGGAATATGTGCATTATGAAAAGGCTTTGTGTGGGTTTCCAATTTGATGTACTGAAACAAATTTTCAATTCTAGTTTCCATAAACTTTCCAAAGTGCCCTCCTATGAAAAATGATTGTTCAAGGGTATTGTTCAAATGTGGTCTAGAGACCAACCTCACCAGTAGCATTGAGAAACTTGTTACAAATACGCATTTTCAGCTCTAACCCATGTGCACACAACCAGAAAACTCTAAGAGACCAGGCCCCTCCATTTGCTTGAACAAGGCTTCCAGGTGATTCAGACACATGCTAATGCTTGACCTTCACACAGGCCTTGGCCTCCACAGGTCCTGTGGGTCAGTGCAGCATCATGAGCTACGTAAACACTAATAAAAAAAAAAGAGCAAAAGCCAAGTGAGCCAACCAGTAGCACTCAAGGAAGGCCTCTGACTTAAAGCACAGCATTGTGAAAAGAAGACAAAACAAGCAAGGTTGGAACAGCCAAGCGCTCTAGCAGACACAGGGGTAGTATCCAGCACCCCTCTTGCCTCTCTAGGGAGTAGGGTACCTAGCAAGAGAATGACAACATTACAGTGGCCGCACCTAGTTCTTCTTCAGATCAAGTCAAGGCCCCTTCCATGTCTATGGCTCCCCACTCCCCATTCCTCAAGGAGATGACAACCAAGCCTAAAGTCAAACACTAAGAAAACCTTCAGGAATGTTTGAAGAACCTGACGCTGTTCTCTTTCCTTGAGGAAAAGTAGTGGTCAATGCATGTGTGTGGAAACTGAGAACTGCAAACGCTCTTTGCTTTGCTCAACAAGGCCCTTACAACATTAACATTTTACAGAGGAAAAAAAAATGCCATGAACATTTTCATCATTGTTTTACTTTGCTTTCAATTTCTTCAAAAAAAAAAAACACAACTTATTTACTAACATGAACTATACAGTTTCCTCCCTCCAACCAAAATTTTAACAACCAGGATCCAACATTTTCCAATTGCTCTCCCCCTATCCTTTCCACCCTTTTGTAATCAGTATTTCAATTCAGACTATTTTTTAAAAATTTTTCACGTATAAGAGAGAACATGTGCTATCTGCCTTTCTATGTCAAGCATATTTAACACAATGATTTCCAGTTTTATCTATTTTGCTACAAATGTCAAGATTTTATTTTTTTAGCCAAATAATATTTCTTTGTGTATATATCAAATTTTCTTCCTACATTTACCCATTGACAAACACTTAGTTTGATTCCATACCTTGAACCAACTATGAACGACACCTCAATGAAAATGGGAGTGCGGGTATCTTCCATACAATTTTATTTCCTTCAAATAAACACCCCCAGGAGCAGGATATCAAGGACGTACGGTAGATCTGCCTTAAGCTTTTTGAGGAACAGACATACTCTTCTCCATAATGACTGAACTAATTTGCTTTCCTACCAATAGTATGTAAGTATTATTTTTTCCTTTTGCTAATTGTCATTCTAACTGTAGTGAACTGATAGCTCGCTGAGATTTGCATTTGTCTCTCCCTAATGGCTAGTGATACTGGGCATTTTTTTTATTTGAATTTATTTTGAAAAATGTTGATTTTTCTTAATTCCTTACGAATTCTGCATGTTAACCCTTTGTCGAATGCATAAGTAGAAAATACTTTTGCCCATTCTGTTGGTTGTTCACTCTTTTTTGTTGGGCAAAAGCTTCTTATTTTGACATAATCCCATTTGTCTATTTTCACTTTTGTTGTTTGCACTTTTACAGTTATACAAAAAATCATTGCTTCAGTTAATTTCTTGAAGTGTTTTCCTGTTTTATTCTAGTAGTTTCATAGTTTCTGGTCTTAAATTTAGATCATTGATCCATTTTATAATGTTCATTTCTTTCATTTATTTGATATTCAGAGAGAGGAGAAGAGAGAGAAATTCTTAGTCACTGATTCACTCCCCAAATACCCACAGCAACTATAGCTGGACTATGTTGAATCCAGGAGCCAGGAACTCAGAATCTGAGACTCCCAAGTGGGTAACAAGGAGTCAATTATAAGCCATCATTTGCTACTGCACTGTGCTCTTGCAGGACACTGGGAATCAAAAACTGAGCCAGGACTCACATACAGGCCTTTCTACACAGGACATAGGTATTCAAGCAGCATCTTGACTGTTAGGCCAAATTCCTGACTCTTTGATGCATTTGAGTTGATTTTCAAAAAATGAGAGGTTTGGGGCAGGGAGAGGAGTTACATATCTTGTTTGAAACTTCTGAAAATGGATATCCAATTTTTGCAACATTATTATAGAGGCTGTTCTTACTCCAATGTATGCTTTTAGAACCTTTTTCAAAGGTCAATTGACTGTATACATGTGGATTTGTTGGGGTCCGTGCAGTGAATGTGCAGGACAGGAAGGTGTGAAGAGTATTGTTCCATTGCAGGCAGGGCCACAAGGAACTTCCCGCTGTATGGCAGGGCCCAGTGGATGTCTCTACAACCACCTGAATGCAGCTCCACCTTCCTTTGCATGGATACTGGACCACTTTGTGGAGGAATCCTAATCCATTCAGGCATTGTTTGCTGCTGTGGAGTTGGCCTTTTACTCAATGTGAGCTTGGAGGTTAATGTCAATAATAATGTCTTGCAAAAGGGCCTTCTATTATTTGTACTGTCTTAGCTGTCCCCATTGACTTAATGCTAATCAAGGGACCTATATTTGGGGTTTCATTCTTTCCTTGATCTTTAGGTTCTCCTTTTCTTTGTGATACATTTCTCCCCTTATGCTAATCAAAGGACCTGTATTTAGGGTTTCATTCTTTCCTTGATCTTTAGGTTCTCCTTTTCTTTGTGATACAAGATTAACTTATAGAATAAGAATTGTAGCAGGAAACTTCTATTGTTTTTAGGTGAAACAAGTGGCAGAATTATCCTTAGAAATACCCACTTGACGATGCTGTAAAAAGTCTGAGCCAGAGTTTGACTGTTTCTGTATAAATAAAGCGGACAGCTTTCCCGCATTGTCCATTATGATCATGAAATTGTAGTGGTCGATTTCTTTCCTCTTTACACCTCATCCACGCACCCTTCTCAAGTTCCGAACTCAACTGGAGCTGGACTCCAGCATGGATTTATTTCTGAGATCTCAATTCTATTCCCTTAGCCTATGAGTTTCGTTTTTATGCCTGTATCCTACTGTTTTCATTGCAAGAGCTCTGTAGTGTGTCTTGAAAGCTGGTGTAGCAATGCCTCTGGTTTTATTTGCTTTCTTCAATATTGCTTTAGTATTTAGGATCTGTGCTGCTTTGATATGAGTTAGGATTGTTTTGTCTAGTCACTGGAATTCTGATAAGGATTGCATTGAATCTGCAAATTGCTTTGGATAATATGGATTTTTATCTTCATTTTCTTTGAAAGTAGATTTACAGAGAGAAGAGACACAAAGAGAGAGAGATCTTCCGTCCACTAGTTCACTCCCCAAATGGCCACAACAGCTGGAACTAAGTTGATACAAATGTCAGGAGCTTCTTCCAGGTCTCCCACATGGGTGCAAAGGCCCAAGCACTTGGCCATCCTCTGCTGCTTTCCCAGTCCATAATCAGGGAGCTTAATGGAAACTATAGCAGCTGGGACACAAACTGGCACCCATATGGGATGCTGGAACTGCAAGCAGAGGATTAGCTTGATACGACACTTGTGCCAGCCTCTGGATAATATGGACATTTTAATATGTTAGTTCTTTCAATTCATAAACACGGGTGGTCTTCCCATTTTCGGCATGCCTTCCTCAACTATTTTTTCATTAGTAAATTTCACTGTAGAGGTCTTTCTTATCCTTAGTTAAATTTACTGTAAAGTGCTTTTAAGGCATTTAGAATGGAACTGCTCTGGTAATTTCTTTCTCAATGAATTAATTATTAGTATGTAAACGTGCTGCTGATTTTGCATGCTGTGATTTTATCTACTTTATTGGTTCTAACAGTCTCTTTGTGAAGTCT
This sequence comes from Ochotona princeps, assembly GCF_030435755.1. Classification (NCBI taxonomy): domain Eukaryota; kingdom Metazoa; phylum Chordata; class Mammalia; order Lagomorpha; family Ochotonidae; genus Ochotona; species Ochotona princeps. Next base: position 28,579,460 of record NC_080851.1, read on the forward strand.
AAAGTCTAAATAGACTTATGTCATGTGTATACAGGGATAACTTGACTTCCTCTTTTCCTATCTATATGCCTTTTAGGACTTTATCTGGAGTAATGACTCTAACTGAAACTTCCAGTATATTGAGTAAGAACAGTGACAGCAGGCGTCCTTGTCTGGTTCCAGGTCTTAGAAGAAATGCATTCAGTTTTTCCCCATTCAACATGATGCTGATTATGAGTTTGCTATGCATAGCCTTTACCATACTGAAGGACGATACTTCTTTTATTCAATGGGTGCTGAGCTAAAATTTTCTTTTTTTTAAAGATTTATTTATTTTCATTGGAAAGTCAGATCTACAGATAAGGAGAGAAAGAGAAAAAGATCTTCCATCTGCTAGTTTATTCCACAGGTGATCACAACAACCAGAACTGAGCCAATCCGAACCCAGAGCCAGGAGCTTCTTCTGGCTCTCATAAATGGGTGCAGGGTCCCAAGGCCTTGGACCATCCCCTACTGCTAGAAGGCAAGTAGAGCAGCTAGGACAAGAACCAGAACCCATATGGGATCCTGACGCAGGCAAGGCAAAGACTTTAGCCAGTAGGCTACCGTGCCAGGCCCAGTTTTCTTATTTTGCTGGGTCCTTGTCTGGTTTTGGAGTTGAGGCAATACTAATCCTGCAGGACAAATTTGGAATGGTTCTCTCCTTTTCAATTTTTCTGAATAGTTTGAGTAACATTGGTGTTAGTCTTTCTTTAAATACTAGATAAAATTCAGAATGGGAGCCATTTGATCCTGGGATTTTCCTTCATTATGGATTAAACTTCAATGCCTATGTTTGTTAGATTCAGACTTTTCTGTCTTCCTGATGCAATTCTGATAAGTTGTATGTGTGTAAAACAACTTATTTTTTCCTAGGTTTTCTAATTTGTTGACATGTAGCTGTTTATATTAGCTTCTAGTGACTCTTTATATTCTGTAACATCAGTAGCAGTATCTTTTTAGTCTAATGAAAAGTATTGATTTTGCTTATCTTTTCAAAAATTCACTCCTTTACTTCACATTTTTTAATTTTCTATTTTATTTCGTTCTGCTCTGAATTTATTGTTTTTTTTTTTTTCTTCTACACACTTTGCATTTGGCTTTTCCTTGTTTTTCTAGGACCTAAAAAGTACTGGCAGATTGATTATTTGCTAACTTTGATGCAGGTATTTATTGCCATAAATTTCCCTCACAGTATTGTTTTTGCCATGTTCCATGTTAGTAATGCTGTGTTTCCATATTCATTAGATTCAAAGAATTTTTTAAATTTCCCTTTTTATTTCTTCAATGACTCACTGTTCGTTCAGGATCATGTCCTTTAACCACCATGTATAGGAATACTTCCTAGAGTTTGTTTTATCACTGATTCCTAGTTTTACTCTATTGTGGTTAGAAAAGATGTTGATGGTTTTTGATTTGTTGAGACTTGTTTGTGACCTAATCTACTGTCTATCCTAGAGAATGTCCCATGTTTTGATGAAAAAGGTATGTACTGTGCAGCTGTTAGATGGAGTATTCTACATGTTAAGTTGGTTTGGTCTACAGTATAATAGAGCTATAATTTCATTGTTGATTTTTTTTTTTACTAAATCTTCTGTTGATGATCACGGGGTACTGATGTTTCCCTCTCCCTTCAGATCTATTTTTTTTTATTTGATGCAAAAGCAGTAGATGCACGTACATTTACAGTCATCTTGCTGAACTGATCTAGTTCACTATATGTATATAGCAACCTTCTTTGTCTCTTTTTCAGTATTTGTCTTAAAGTCTGTTTTGATAGAAGCACAACTATCCCTTCTCACTTTTAGCTTGCATTTGAATGGCATACCCTTTCACACTTTTTGTCCAGGAGTGTTTCTTGTAGCAAATCCAAGGGTCTTTTTTCTTTTTATCCATCAAGCAAATCTGTATCATTTTTTTTAAGACTTATTTATTTATTTATTTATTTATTTATTTATTTATTTATTTGAAAGGAAGAGTGGCAGAGATAGAAGGAGTAACTTAAGGAGAGATTGTTCATTCAGTATTTTGCAAACTCAGGTTGGGTTAGGCCAAAGCCAGGAGCCCAGAATTCCTTCTTGGAAACTAGCAATCTGGTATGGGATGCCAGGATTTGAACCGGCCACTTAACTTGCTGTGCCACCAATGTCAGTCTTGGTCTGTATTATTTCATTGCAAGTTTTAATTTGTTCATATTCAGTTACAAAGATAAGTAATGTTTTGTTCTATAATTTTTTTAAAAATATCTTCTGTTTATTTTAAACATTCTTATTTTTCTAAAGGGTTGAGTTTTACATATTTTCATGATGACAGTTACTTTATTTCTATAAATAAAGCACCAGCAAGTGTCTTTTTGTGACCTGTTGGTGATGAATTCCTTCAGTTTTTGTGTGTCTTGGAAAGTCTTAATTTCATCACATTGGACGAAGTGTTCTTGGTTGGAAGTTTTTGTTTTGTTTTGTTTTTTACTATTTTAGATTAGAACTTGGGATATAACATTGCATTCCCTCTTGGCATAAAGTTTCTGCGGAAAAAGCTTTTGTTAATCTAACGTGGTTCCCTTCAAAGTAGCCTGGCATGTTTCTCTTACAAATTTTAGAATTCCCTCTTTGCACTGTACTTCTCTGAGTTGGACACTGATGTGTCATGGTTAGGATCTTTTCTGGCTTTCTCTATTTGAGGCCTTATCAGCCTTCTATACTTGGAGATCCATAGCTTTCCACAGATTGGGTTGCTTGTCAGCTATAATTTTATTGAATAGGTTTTCTATGCCTCTATTCCTCTCCTCTCTCTCAGGAAAGCTCAGAATTCAAATGTTTGTTCAATTAGTGGTGTATTAGTCAGGTTTTGCTTTGTTTTGTTTTGTTGTTTGATACTACAACTCAAACACCAGGAACTAATTTATGAAGGAAAATGTATTTTCACTCACAGTTTTAGAGGTTCATAGCCCAGGGCCAGGTGGTCTCACTGATCTGGCATCTGATGATGGTTGAGGTGGGACTTGGCAGTGCATACACAGAGAAGCAACTACGTGTTGAAGGAAGAAAAGAGAACAACAAACAAATAAAATTCAGCTTCAGGAACCAATAATCCAACAAGAACTTCTGAGGCTAAGCCCTCATGTTACCCAAGGTGTCCCTTTCAGGCCCACCTCCAAGACACCATATCTGGATCAAGCCCCTTCCCCTAATCCATCAGCTATTCACATCAATCATTATCTAATGCAAGTCTTTGTCTTACTAATGTAAGACTTTGCAGCTTAAACATCTGCATGAGTTTAAAAACAAATTAGGTTCAAATTACAGTAAATAGTGTCACAAAGGCCTCAGGATCTGTCTTCATTCTTTTTTTCTTTTTTTTGTCTGCTTATAATATTTCAAAAGGCCTATATTTAAGTTCAGATATTCTTTCTTCTGCTCAGTCTAGTCTGTTGTTAAAGCTATTTTTATTTGATTGATGGCCTTCATTTTTGAGGCTTATGTTTTATTATTTTTCCTTTTCTCTCTTGGTTGGATTTCACATTCATATCACATATCTATTTCCTAGTTTTCCTAACTATCTCTGGATTCCTCACCTCTTTGATCATCCTCACAGTCTCTGCCCTGTGGTTCTAAGGTGACAGCATATGGGCTCCTCCTCTGACTCAGTGACAATGAGTTCTCCTAGCAGCTCTTGGTACTAGACTCCAAGTCCAGGATGACTATGGATTCCTCCAGTAGCTGAGGCATCCTGTTTGCACTCTCCCGTGCTATAGGGATTCACCCTGGCCATAAAGAATGGGACTCACCTGCCAGGGGTCTTGGTTCCTCTTTCTAGGCTGCTGTCCCAGGTCTTTATGCCCTACCAAGTCACCATTATGCCCATGAATACTGAATTACTGTTTTCATAGCCTAGGCACACATCTCAAAAGGCAGTTACCCGCTGGCTGTGCTGGTTTTTCTCTTTTCAACCATCCTGGAAACCTCCCCAGCTGCACTTTCCTGTGACACAAGGAAAGGAGCATTGAAGACCTTTCAGAGGTGGTTCTCCATGCAGACACCTTGAGGGGATGCCCCACATAGATGCAACACATCACTCCTGAACAAAATCTACACCTCGGGAGTACTTTTCTATTCAGAATGTCACTCACCTTATGTTTGTCAACAATCCTTTGACCAAAATATCTTTCATTTCTTACTAAGAAAAACTCCAAAAGCCCCCAAGGGAGTGGCATGATGGGCTGAATAATGCCTTCTCCCACCAAATTCATCTGATAAAATTCTAACTCTCAGTGCCTTAGCTTGGGATCCTGTTTGGAGATAGACTGGCTGCAGAAGTAATCTATTGAGATGAAGTCTTACTTGAGTATGACTGGTGTCCTTGACAAGGGGATACAGAGCATACAGACTGATGGCTACCCAGGGCACTGGAGGCGAAGGGCTGGATCTGCTCCAGACACGGCATGTCCCCCAGGATTCAGCCCCGAACAGGAGGGGCCACAGGATCCAGTTATGTCACCGGCCTGGTGGGATTCTAGCCGACCAATGATATACCTGAACGGACATTCCTTATCTAATTAGGGCATAGACAGCCCCTGTGCCAGCCCATGTGTCTAGACGAGTATAAAACTCCTTAACACATATTTCAACCACCCCTTTTCGCTTCCTCCTTCCCTCCGCACTGCGCGAAGGGGGCCCAGGAGTAGATTTTCCAATAAAGCTTCCGTTACAACTATGAACAACTTGCTGATATTATTACACCAGCGTGCAGGCGGTCGGCGTTCATCATCTAAAACAGACATGAAACAGGAGCAATGCTCTGTGAAGATAAGGCAGACACTGGGGTGATGCTTCATTTCTTTTTAAGATTTACTTCTTTATTTTTTTGTGTTACAATTGCAGAATTGCAGGAGAAGAGATCGATAATATCCCATCTGCTGGTTCACTCCCCAAATGGCCACAAGGCTGCTCCAGGCTTAAGCCAGGAGACTAGAGTTTTTTAACTTGCTCTGCCACAATGCCAGCCACACTGGGTGATGTTTCTGCAACTCAAATAGCCCCTAAGGTTTCTGGGAACACCAGGAGGAACTACATGAAGAGGATGGAGCACATTCTCCCACACAGCCCTCAAGGAACCAAATTCCCTGACACTTTCTCTTTGTTCTCACAGCCTACAGTACTGTGACACAACACATCTCTGTTACTTCAGCCACCAGTTTAGAGTTCTGGGTGACCACAAGCTTAGCAAATGAATACACTCAGATACAAGTCAGCAGCAAGGACACCAAAAAGGGTCAGTGCCCCCCAGCTCTGCCACAGTGTCTCATGGGCTTCCTTTCACTAGCAGTGGTGCCCGGGATTGAACCCAAAGAAAACAGTAGAGCTAGCCAGCACATAGGGGTGAAATGTGCACCCCAGAATGAGGTGCATCTGAGTAGAAGAAAAGAGTGAAAGCTAAGGCTGCCACATGTCTGGAAAGACAAGTGAGAACCCCTTATTTCATGGGACTCCCACAAACACATCAGGGCTATTACCTAGTAGGAGGCACAATTCCCCCATCAACAAGAAAAGCAAAAGTCAATGAAACAACAAGTTTAATCTGAGCAAAATTTTCATTAAGAAAATGACCCATATACTTGGAGCTCTCTGCTGGGATTTTTGTGTTCATTTTGGGACTAGCGATCTGCTCTCACTTCCCATATCATTAAGGCAGAGTTGTCAACTGGAATCGCTTTGCGTCTGGAGGACACGGCTGTTTGGCAGGATTGCAGGGAGGATGGGAGGAAATGGGTTCTGAAAACATTAACAAGTGCAGTCAGCTATTTTGACCACCAGTCAAGTATAGCATATACAACTACTTCAAGATGAAAAATGAGAAGTCAAATGAGGAAAGGAAGAAACAGAGACAATAAAACTAAACGGTGATGTAAAAATATTGAGCCAGTCACATCTAATTTTCTGTTGACCTTAAATAATTGTATATTTCTGTGGATTCTGTTTTATATTGCAAGATCTTGTGATTTTAAGGAGTCTTTCAGAGCAGAAGCATGCAAAGGAGTACCAGAGACATACAGAGAGAAACAACACATTGGATGCAATAATTATATTGTCTATTATCTATATATATTTGCACATACATGCACAATTTATAGCTCCCCAAATCAACCTGTGATCATAGAGTGTTACGAAGACCCTAAGTATGTTATCTACAAAGAGGATAGAGATCCTGGCGGCTTCCAAGAAGATACCGTCAACAAATATTATGAAATATACAACATTTCTAGGTGCATATTAATTACATGGTTTTAAGGGCATTTTAAAGTATATTGGCATAATTACATATTTAATTTAACTAATTTAGAAATAAATATTGCAGGCATTTTTTTACAACCCAGAATAGACAATGCTTCATAGTAAATTCGGAATAACAGAAAAAAAAAGTTACGTCATTTTCTATGCTATTTTTTTAAAATCTCAATTTTTTTGGTATAAATTTCCTATCTTCTTATCCAACATCCAATCTAACAGTGGACATGACCATTTATAAGCATCTTGAGTTAGAGCAAACATTTTCTCCTTTCTGAACTTCATTCTCGTCCATACAATAACTCAAGCTTGTGATGAGAGTTAGGTGTGTAACAGATAATGGGAAGCATTCACAAAACACTGACAGCTCTTACTGCTTCACCACCTCCTTACTGCCTGTGATGTACAGTCATCCAGCCCTACCAGAAACATTTTTTTCTAAATTTTATAAGTGATGATGCTTACATAGTTAATTAGGGTGGGAGGGGTCAACAAGGATCGGGGGATAGTGGGTGAGACCCTTGCTTACACAGTTTCTTCTTCTTCCCATATATGGGGGAGAGAGGGATACAAGAGGAGAAACCACACTCAGCCTCCCAACCACTGCATTACCCTGGAGACTGGGGGACTGTCACCTGATGTCATCCCAAGTTCCCCATTGTGGAGCATTTTCTGAGGGTTCTGTTCTTGTGTTTTCAATGGTTCTGAGATACTGCTGATATCGCCAGTCCACAGATAAGGAGATCTTTCCAAGGTCTGTTGGCTGTCATAATCCACCTCTGAGTTTCCTTTGGCCCAGAAATCTGCTGTCAAGTTTCACTGGGGTAGTTGATCAATTTGTTCTGCTCTCCATCCTCAGCAAACCAATGGGTGCTTTGGCCCAGCCCAGCCCTGCCCAACACATGCTTGGCCCTCACATACCGTGGGGGAGCTGCAGCCCAGTCAGAGCAATCCCCAGTAACCCCCACTGGACCAGCTCCCCAGCTCTGGTATCCAGGAACATTTTGAACATGGACAAGGAAATCCCAATTCTTTGTCCAATTGGCTCCATTTTTTAAAATTCTTCATTGTTAGAAGGTCCACAAAAATTGTCTCCCTGTAGCCACCACCAAGTGTTCCCATTTGAGGCAGTATAGTCCTTCCACTAAGCATTCTCTGAGCCTTTAAAGTCTACTAAGAAGGAGCAAAGATTTGGTCTAGGAGAGAAGAGGCTTGTATCTTACATCCAAATGCCTACGTCAATACTCATTTCTACTCCTGACTCGGCCTTCCTGCCAGTGCAGAGCCTGAGAGGTGGTGGGGAGGGCTCAGGTGATTGCTGTTCTTGCCACCCATGGGGCAGATCTGGATTTGGTCTCCAGCTCCTGGTTTTGCTCCCTAGCCTGGAGCCACCGTGGGCATTTTTTGGAAGCCAAGCAACAGATGGAATCTCCACCTATCTTTCTGTATGTCTCTTCTCAAATCAGTTTGGATGAAAACCTTCCATTCCCTGATACCTGCCCTCATCTCCATAGCTTCTCTTTTCCAGGTTAGAGGTTTCAACTTCTTCATTATCCTGGCTAATGTCTGATTTTAAGATTCTGAACTGTGGTCTTCAGTTCCCTGCAAGCACACCTCCACTACTGGCCTTCATCTCCTTTCAGTGCAGTATTTGAAACTCATTATGAAATTAGAGTCTCCCCCAAATGCCCTGGCCTCCCTTTAGATGTGAATGAGCAAACATAAAGGGTCAAGAGAATAAATACCTTCTGATTTACTAGTCACACATGTTCTGTGTGATTTCAAAACTCCGCCATTGTATTACAAAAGCAGCTACAAACAACACATGGTTGAATGGGTGCACTGAACACCAACAAGACTTTTTCCCAAAAACAGAGGATAAGCTATATCTGGCCAACAGGTCATAATTTTCTGACCTCTGTTTTAGATTATATTTTCCTCCTAAAGGCAGTCTCCCAGATCCAGCGTTGCGGCATCTTGCATAAGGCTGCCACCTACAACACCAGCATCCCATGTTGGCACTGGTTCAAGACCTGGCTGCTCCACTTCCCATCCTGCTCCCTGTTAATGTGCCTAGGAAAGCAATGAAAGATGGTCTAAGTGTTTGAGCTCCTGCACACTCCTGGAAGATCCAGAAGAAACTCCAGACTCCTGGCTTCAGCCTGGTCCTACACCAATGATTGTGGCCATTTAGGAGGTGAACCAGAGGATAAAGGATCTGTTTCTTTGTCTCTTCCTCTATCTGGGTAACTTACTTTCACATTTACAAAATCTGGGCTCGGTGTGGTAGCCTAGTGGCTAAAGTCCTGGCCTTGTACTCACCAGGATCCCATATGGGAGCCGATTCAAATCCCAGTGGCCGAATGTTGCAGCTGCTTGGGAGTGAATCAGCGAATGGGAGATGTTCCTCTATGTCTCTCCTCTTCTCTGTATATTAGATTTTCCAATAAAAATAAATCTTTAAAACAGTTTTTACAAAATCTTGGTGGGGATGTGGGGGAGGCTCATCTCCTATTAGCTTTTTTTCAAGTCTTACACTGCTGTGTCCTTTGTCAGACTTACCACTAACATCTTAACTAAGACATCAGTGATCTGAGTGCTTCTCTGGACACAGAGGAACACAGAAGACAAGGCTAGCCACCTTCACTCTTGGGCTGTGCAGCGGACAGAAGAGGCTAGCATAACTGAGCTAGACACAGACAGATGTTGGTAAAAGTTTGGTCCAGATAAGCTGCACATCTGAACATCCCAAATTGTGAACTTCACCAAATGGTAAAGTTGGCCTTCCTGTATGTTACAAATCATTTTGATAGATTCAGCTCACCTTTATCTAATGAGCACAGTATGTCTACTCTTTGCCTTGTTTATAAATTATTTTCACCTTATTCATATGATGCTTGCTTCATCAGAGTATTTGCATGGGAGCAATTAATTAGCTGCTAATGAGACACAAAATGTCATGCAATTCCTTTCAACAGTAGTTCATAATTCCATCCTGTGTTTTTCTTTTATTTAGGTTCAGGAATGCCCTTAATTAAGATTTGCTATCAAATTCCGCCTTGATGACTCAGGCTTTATAACACCACCATCCCTTATCTTAGCATATGAGTGAAAACAACATGAGATTGTGAGTCAAAATGCAAATATTAGTCTCATTTCCGTTACTTCTTAATTTGAGAGCTTAAATAAGCTAATTAAGTTATCTCTGCTTCTGCCACTTCATGCATAAAATAGACGATACTTTCTCTGCTTCTCTCACAGGGTTAAGTGTTAGATATGGACATAGATTTGAGGTGTTTTCTCTCTATATAGCTAATTGCTCATTATATAGAAAGATATTCAAAATATTCCATTAACAAAAAAACTAGGTAGCCTGACAGCATTACCATTTAATCTCAGTTTTTCTGGAAGGAACCACCCCTAAGTCATCACCTCTGTGTGACAGAACTATGAATGAAATTTATTTTGTTCTTTTCTGCATATTTCTAATTTCTGCTTTCCACAATGAGTATTTATTTTATAACAATAAAATACATAATTTTAAAATAATTGCTTTTTAGATTACAAAATAACATGCTAATTCTATAACATGTGAAAAGCATGAAAGAGGGTTTTTAAAATCATGTTATTAGCATGCATAAACTGGGGCATTATTACAACCCATAAAAGGCAAGAGCTGCAGTGAGCTATCTCAAAGATTGGTTTCTTACATTCATGGCTTTGGTATTTGGTGAGTTTCCTAAAAATCAGATGAATGCATGAAGCAATGTTTGAAATCTAAATCTCCTTGGCAATTTAAATAAGGCATTGAAATCATCAGGATCATATAATTGGAGATGTGTGATGAAGTTCTATGCTGACTGACTCCTTAAAACGAACAGCAAAGGTACTAGGTTTTTAGAGGAGGAGTTAAGTTTAAGTGATTTGAAGCAAATACATTTAAATATTTAAAGAATCTAGTAAAAACCAGAGTAAATGAAACTTTTGAATCCTTTAGAGGAGAGGAAAGTAAATTAAGGGCCGACTTTGGAAAAGTCAGATCTGACACTCTGCACTGGAATTCACTCAGACGTCTTTCAGATTGTAGCTATTCCATCAGCGTCACTCTAAATCCACTCATAAACATTAAATATGGGCCAAAACACTAGGGCTAGTAGGACAGAATGTTAGGAACTCATGGACAGTGAAAACACGTTTTCTCCCCTTTATGTATTGCCAGGATGGGAAACAGCATGAAATTTATGATTGATTTTTTTTATGTAGCAAGTGCATTTGTCCCTAACCCTAAACCCACATATAAAAAGTCCCCAGACAGAATAACGTTAGTCACTAAAATAGACGGCATCCAGAATATTTTTAAGTGTCTTGTTAACAATATGTACTATTTGTAGGGCTTCTAAAAAATGTGTTTACTCATCTGAAACTCGACGTAACAGAGAGAAAAAAAGAGGCAAAGACCAAGAGAGACAGAGATTTGCCACCTGGTGGTCCACTCCCCAGATGCCTATAACAGCCATGGATAGGCCAACAGGCAGTCAGGAGCCAGGAACTCCATGCAGGTCTTCCATGTAGGTGGTAGGAACTCACGTCCTTGAGCCATCTTCTGCTGCTTCTCAAGTGCATGAGCTGGAAGCGGGCAGCTGAAGCTCAAAATAGCATTTGATGTGAGATGAGGTGTTCAAGCAGCAGCTTAGCCCATTGCATTACAATGCTGGCCTGTTTACTTACATATGTTTATTTATATTTGAAAAGTGGAGGGTAGCAGAGAAAGATAGGGGAGAGGAAAAGAGAGAGAGGATGAAAGAAAGGAAGCAAAGTATCTCCCATGCACTTGTTCATTCTTTAAATGCCAGCAATAACTGGAACTGGGCCAGCTCAAAGGCAGGATCCAAGAGCTCTGAGTCTACCATGTGAACGGCAGGGACCTAAATACTTGAGTCAGCACGTGCTATTCTCACGCACATTTGCAGGAAGTTGGATTAGAAACAGAGGTGAACTTTAAGTGCAAGAATTCTGATACAGAATATGTGCATCCCAGGTGGCAGCTGAACCTGTGGCACAACAACACTTTTTCCCTATTTTTAATTATTTTCAGTGCCAAAGGCTGTGAGACTAAAATAATTACCTAGGGGAAAATAGTTGCCAGTTGTGTGTCTGATAACAAACCTGTGTACACAGTGTGTAAACACTTGTAACTCAATAACAAACAGTTCAATTTTTAAGTTGGCAAAAGATCGGAATAACCATTTCTCTAAAGAGTAAAGACAAATCGTAGTAAGCACATGAAAAGATGCTTTCGTTGGTCAAAAAGTAAAGTATAAATCAAAGCAAGAATAAAACACCACTTCACACCCATTAGGATGGCTATTAGCAAGGCCATGGAAAATAAGATATTAGCAAAGTTATGGAAATGTTGGAACTACATTCTTAGCTGGTCAGAATGTATAGCTGTACACACTTTGGAAACCAGGCTGACAGTGCATCAAAAGGTTAAAACACAGTATTACCATACAACCTAGCAAGTCCACTCCTAGGTATATGCCTTACAGAAACAAAAGCATGGAAACAGCACTGTGACACAGCAGGTAAAGCCACCCTCTGCAGCACTGGCATATCATATGAAAAACAGTTCAAGTTCCAGTTGCTTCGCTTATGATCCAGCTCCATGTTGATACACCTGGTAAAGCTGCAGAAAATGGCCCTAGTGGTTGGGCTCCTGCCACCCACAGGGAAGACCTGGATGCAGCTCCTGGCTCCTGGCTTCAGCCTAGCCCAGCCCCTGCCACTGTTGTTACCATTTGGAGAGTGAATCAGCAGATGAAAGATCTCTCTCTCTCTCTCTCTCTCTCTGACTCTGACTCTCAACTAATAACTTTTAAAAATAAATAAACTCTAAAACTGAAAGAGTGTGTTCACACAAAAATTTGTACACCAAATTTATAGCATCATTACTATAACAGCCAAAAATATAAACAAGCCAAACATGCATCAAGTAATGAATAAATAAGATGTACAGCTAGTGATTTCCCATCAATGCTCTTACAAAATGAGCAGAATGAGCAGGTCATGGTGGGGAAGGACTCTCTGATGAAGCTTCTCTATGTGTTTTTCTGCTAAAGCTTAGGCTAGGTTTTTTTTTTTTCCTTTCACAACAGTCTCCTAATAAGCAGATATGATCATTGTCTGGCCCTCCAGGAAATAAACAAGCAAAATGCTTGTAGCACCCTGGCGAGCTGCTGTCCGCTTTTGCTCTCACCTGTCCGCTTAACTGGTCCACTTCCACCTCTCCATAGCCCCTGCTTTGATCATGTTTTGTCTTCAGGATGATACTGGTAAAGCCTCATCTCTCCCCCAAGCACAGTTCTTTGAAGAAATGCTCTGGGATCTTGATCCCACTGGTTTCAAGTTTCCATTGAAAGTTCTCCTCTTGTCCACACAATAGTTTTACCATCTCCCAAGAAGAAATTTTGTCCCATTCTAGTCTTTCAGTCAGAATTGGGTTAACTGCATTAAGGGAGCCGTCTGTGGTTTTGGCTATTTTTCTTGTGTTAATCACTGGTCATCTTCAACTAGGACATGAAGAGGATACATCTCCCTCTTCCCCCACAGATCAGTATGATTAGCCTTCTGTTTCTGAAGGTTTCAGCTCCAACATTATGTCATCCATTTTTTTAAATGACTCATCTGTTTTTAAATTTGCTGGATTTTTTATTTTTTTCACCCAAGCTACACCATAAATTTGATGTTTGTTCTTAAATTTTAGCAGCATTCATTTCGCTCTCAGAGGGGCTGTTCTACAAACTGACATCTTCCCAGTGTTTACACATGAGTGAAAATCAGTAGGAATTAATGGTGCAAAAACGCTGAAACTCATGTACAGTTTTTTCGTAATACATATTTTCCATGAACCTGTTGAAAATCCTTTGTGTCTTCTGCATTATTACTAACCTAACATTCCTTCAGCCTGCTTTAATGGCTTCCCCACATATCACAGCAGCCAAATCTACAGCCAGGCATTTATTAAAGTCCCTGCCATTTTCTGATTTATCTGTATGGATTTTAAATCTATTCCCTGACTTCCACACTCACCTGGACTGCCCTATTCAAGCGCTCATCATCCCAGGCCTAAAACAACACTATAGTGGCTTCTTCATATGTCTTCCTGATCCAATCTCACCCCTTTCCAGCAATGCTTCCATCAGGGCCCAAGGAGATCTTCCTAAAATTCAAAATAAATCACAATGGCTCCCACATAAGATCCTTTTATTTCCCCCCTTTTCCTTTGGATAAGATATAACTACTTAATATCATTTCAAAGACTTTGCAGGACAGGGTGTCTGCCTAACACCCCAGAGTTCTATTCTACTGCTGCCCCTCTGTTTCCTGACCTACATGCTATGCTCTCCTTATTGTCCTCAAACCCACCATGACACCTCAAACCTGCATCCTCCAACATGGCTCCTTCTTGGGATACACCTGCTGGAACATGGTCTTTTCATGGAAATACACTTTACACTTCCTCCATGTTGCCTTCTACTGATTTCTTCTTCAATATGTGAGAATCCATTCAAGGACTCACCCACTGAAACCTCACCCCGCTCTACCCCACTCTACAATATTGTGTCCTCTGAGCTCCTTTTTTCATGTTCTAGAGGCAACTGGGAGCAGATTTCCCACTTCTTGTTCCTCTGACCTTTGATTGGGCTGAGAGAGCCTTTAACGCAAGGGTGGGTTCTAATTCATTGTTACAAAGATCCTTACACTCAAATGCTTGTGAGTAAATGAAGCGGTGAGTGAACGAGTGAACTCTAATGAGGTCCCAATGTGAGAAACAGCACATACTGGTCAGTCTGGAAAAAGTATCTTGCTTGTAGCCTTGGTGGTGTTGAAAGATGGGAAAGGCAGTCCTTCTCTTAGGCTATTAAATGTTTTACACCAGAGCTTTTCTTCAGTGTTAAAAGCTAAATCAATTTCCAGGAAAATATTACTGCTCATGTGAAATACGTCACATGGGGAACAGTCCCCCTAATACTTTCCACACACAGGAAGGGGGAGATTGTACCCACCACACATGTGTGATGCTGTCATCTGGAACCCCATGTTCTCATGTCTCCCTAGGCCCACAATTTGGCCATGGATCAGTCCCTGCATAAAGTTGGCATGCTGTTTGCAGTTTAATGAGTCATCAACCTTTCATTACCTGATCAGGGCCAGCCCTGAGGCACAGCAGACGAGAAGGGACCTAGAGGGACCAGACCAGTCTGACCAGACTTGAAGGATGGTGCTCCATCTCCACAAGCGATCACCACTAGAAAAAGGACAAAGAGCTGAGACTACTCAGAAGATGGACAGCAGATCCTGGGAGCACCCATCATTAACGCCAAAAAGTGTCACTTAAGGAATGAGTGTGGAGAAATAATGAGATGGACACAGTGTCCTATGCTGGATCCCACAGGAGGACAAACGCAGAAGAGGTCAAGGTGCAGTCTCAAACCAGACCCAAAGGGTCATCCAAGAAAACTACAACCTCAGTTTCCTTGAGAAACAAAGCCCACAGGATAGCAATCATGTAGTGTTGATCCCATAACAGTAACAGCGGTGATCCTGATAGTAACAGGTAGAAGGTGTGCTGGGCTTAGGTTCCCTTAGAACCCCTTCCACATCTACTCCTGGTAAACAGATGCTGTTTTTCCTGTGCAAAGTCTCTTCCTATAGCTTGAGTAGAACTAACTTCATCCACCCCTGACTCCAGGGTAGGCACATGACCCACACCTGACTTCCCAAAGCTGTCTCAGTCTCCAAGGAAGTGAATTGTATGTTCTCTGTATGTGTGCCTGTCTGAAGAACGAGCCATACTTGATCCCTGACTCGTGAGGGCCCCCCAACATCCCTTTTAAAAGATGTCTGAATAGGGCTTCTGTCACCTGCAACTGAAGGGTCCCCCTTCACAGTAATCAATGTACATGCTCCTGTGAGCAGAAAGTACCTGGCAGATGCCTGAGGCTGGGCTGACAGTGTGGTAGGCATCTTCTCTGCACACTTTGCAATTCTCTATGTCATCAGCAAAGTACATGTTGAGACAGATTTTTGCTTCCAAAACAAAGTCCACATTTTCAGTCTCGGCTGTTCTCTCACTTTCTACTCCTTTTTGTTTTTTCATTTTTTTCATATCCACACTCATCTTTATGGAGAAGGGGAGAGGAGGGACTGGCTGGATGGCAATATTAAGACCCCTTGAAGACACCTGTACCCAGGATAATCCAAACTATTCCCTGCATGCCTCAGGTCTCCTGGACCAGAATTGCCTATAATCTAAGAACCCAACATAGGCCTGCTTCTCCCTTGGGATTCAGCTTCTCCCCTGAAATTAAAGCTGAAAATAGAGTTCTACTTGGCTCCACTCCCAGGAGAATCCTCACCACCCTGGCGGATTAGCATGGGGACATCCCCTGCTGTTTATTTGCCATGACAAAAAAAAAAGGCATGGAAAGCATTAGAAAGAAGAGTAGTTATTTAGCGGTAAATAGCACAGGAAGGTAGGAAATGTATGTTTTCATATATAGATGTGGCCTCTGTGTTCCCTAAGGAATCCTTTACCTTTGGTTTACTTATTTCCAAAAATGCACTGACATCTGAAGGTGAGGAACAAAGGACAATAAAATTAGGTGCTAAAACAAACAAGTCTCTCAGGAGATGCACTCAAATAAGAGAAAGCCGAAACCTGGGTGCCGCAGCTAGTTGCAAAAATCAGACTTTCCCTATTAAGGTCAATTAACAGAGAGAGGGAATCTCGAAGTTTGAGTCAAAACTTTTGATTTGCAGTTAAGTGATCACATCAACTTTTGAAGAAGATTCCAGACATCCCAGCATTTCTTCATTACAAAACCACGCACAAGGTCCGTGTTCCGGGCAGTTTTGAATCGCTTTTCTGCAAGGTACAAATGAACAGCCCGGACAAGGACTGTCAGAGATGTCATTTACAAACACAAGGAAAGTCAAGGAGGTGGTGGCCGAACTGGAGAGCATGTTTGATCCTCTCCCAATTTTCCACTACTGCAAAGCAGAGACCGACAGTAAATCCTTCTTTTTCTATTCCCCTGTTTCTTAAGAACTAGAAATCATATTTGGAATACATTCCTTTTTTTTCCTCCCTATTCCCTCCAAGGGCTGCATAACTTCGACATGCAGCTTGCGAAATGGAAGGAGAGAACAAGGGAAACCACATCCAGAAATAATCATCTCCCAGTCACTGTAATGGATTATAAATGTTAAAGGGGCCGCCAACTGAATTAGTGAGATGGTGTTTCATAAAAAGCATGTGTATCTAAGGGGCACTAACACTCTTCTCATTACACACAGGGACAGATGCAGAGATGGGCTCCCAGATTCAGCTGCATAACAGTACTTTTGCTTCATTTCTTCTTGAGCCACCAAACTTCACAATGTGAATAAAACTGTCGCCTTGTATTACTCACATAAACCAAGTTTTATTGCTAACTGGAGCACCACTGGAAACCAAGACACAAATGGAGCCAAACTTTCCACAATTGTTCAATCAATTTGTGAACTCTTTATTCTTTAAGTTTTTTTTTTTTTAACCAGAGTTGCCTATTTCTCAGGCAATAGGAAAAAAAAGAAGTCCCTAGGAGTACTTTGAAATTTGAAAATGGAATTCTTTATCTCACAGAAAGCATTCTTATGTTGCATAGATTCTGGTTTTAATTGGCTATATGGAAAGTGTATCTCAGTAACACGCTGGAGTTCACTTGCTCTGAGGGTTCAAAAAAGGATGGGCAAATTCTAGCAGGAAGAAAGCAGCCTAGGCATGGGGACCCTCTTGGCAGGGGTAATAATGCTTAACAACATGGAGGAGGGGTGGTGAGAATGGCTCCCCTTCAGCATCTTATTTCAGACTTCCCTCTGTTGTCCCTCTGGGAATGTTTACATTGATGGCTTGTAAGCACCACAGAACTCATGGCAGTCTTTTGATTGTTTTCAATCATTCTCCAAATTAAAATATTCCTTTAGCACAAAGGCTCAAAGTTTGTGATTTTTAAGAAACTGTTACATACATTCCCATACCCTGTACTACCTTCTACTGAACTTATAACAGCTACAAAGATGGAGAATGTGCTGGAAGACACTGGGTGTTTTTCACCCTTTGGAACATTTTAAAACAAGCACGCTTATATAACATGTATGCAATAACTCAGTAACAAAGAATATATACAAGAAAGAGTCAAGCATAAAAACTCGATGGTTCTACACTTTAAATATTGAGTGAGATAGATAGTATCTGTTAAAACTGTCATTTGATTCTCCACGCAATGTGAAAACCTAAGTTTCAGCCAGATTGACTTTTTGTCTCTTTACCTATGCACCTAGGCACTGTGTCCAGAGATGGGCCTCTAGAGCAAAGGCCCACAGAGTGAGTGACCCAGTCAGTCTTCCTGAATTCCCTACACACCAAGAGGAATGATCCCTTGACCCTGGAGCCTTCACAGGCTGCTGCCTTGTTTGTGAGCAGAGCGTGCCATCAAGTGGTGACAGTGAGAATTGGCCTTGACATCCCAGCACACCTTCCTCTGCTGCCCACTTTTGGCGGCTTTCGCAGCAGCCAAGGACCCTCTAAAAGCACCAACCCTTCCCTTGAAGTACTTGTTCCTGCTTCTCTTTTCTCTGTCCCACTCTCCCCTTTGATTTTTCTACTTTCTTTTGTATTAAATCTTTTCTTTCCCTCTCCTCCTTGCCTTCCAGAGCCTTCCATGGTAGTACTTAGTGGCTGTGAGAGCAGGATATGCCTCAGACATCCATCCCCGTACCCCCAAGCTTGAAGAGAGGATCTAGGCTCTGATTCAAGGAATTCAAATGATACAGTTTCAACAGTCTAGTCACCTTTAGTGACCAATACCACGGCAAAGAGCCTGGGAGGTAATAATGAACCAGAAGCCAAGAGACCCAGGCTCCACTGGCTTTGGCTCTGTCCCCTGATGCAGAGAAAAAAATTCGGACACAATCATGGCTCCACGAGAATCAAGAGGCAAGAAGACAAAGAGGACTCCTAGACCTCCTCAAAAAGCAGATGGCTTTCCTGCTCCTCGCCAAGATCCCCCCAAATCACATGATCCAAGACATAAAAACAATCCTCTCTGTGCAAATACAAGCTGGACACCCTGAACACTGTTTCATCCTGTCATGTCCCTATTCGGAACTCCTATTATGATTTTTTAAACATTCTTCAAAGGTATACTGCCTTCAAAATTCAAAAAGCTTTAAACTGATTCTCTCTCTTCCCCCCCACCCCACACGTCTCAATCTAATCAAGAGTCTCTACTCCAGCCTCCTGGGGCATCCCTCAACAAAACCATCTTTTTCTTGCCTCATGTGCTCTTGCATTTGCTGTTTCCAAGCCCAGAGTAAGACTGAGCCAAAGTCCTTAGCCTTTATGCCAGTCTGGGTGCCTGACCGTTCTTATTTTTTGTGAAACTGAAACTCTACAAAGCAAAGCACCTGGGGAGACATACATGGAGGGCACTTTCATATCCATATAATACATATATGTTAATACAACTGTGATTTACAGAGCTATTAATCTTCCTAGGCAGGGATGGGGTGAGGGTAGAGAAGGTGAAGTGTTCATAAACCACCAGGGAAGAAGTCAAGTGGCTTGTGCTGCTGCCAGAATGCAGAGATGGAATTACGGCCTCATAAGTCAACATTTGCCAGCTCTTTCCATTCTCTGATGGATACATTGGAGACTTCACTTCTTGCCCCAGTTCCCTCTATACCCAGTTGCAAGGAAAAGCCCCCTATCTCCTGACCTCTCCTGACAAACTTATCTGAGCTGTGTCACTTTAGACAGATGCAAGGGTTCTCCATAGTCCTCCAGTCCACTTTTGCATTGTGGCAGAAAAAGCTCTCCTCCACAGCAGCAGCTAGAGGCCAGAAAGCACCCACTGGCAGGTCTGACGATGCTGCACACTCCCAGGAGCAATAACATGTCATGCTCAGAGTGTCCACAGATAAGGAGACAATCAGATACCACTCAAGTAATTGCACAGATTGAATGCCCACTGTTGATCTTTGTGTTAAAAATCTAGAACAGCATAGCTCTAAGTGTCACCCATAAATCTACCACAGCAGGAGCATTTAAAGATGTGGATTCCTAGGCTACGTTCTGTGCCTGTACAAAAAGAATCCTGTCAACAGAGCCTTGGCACATGGATGGCTAATAAGTAATTGAAGACATTCTTCTCCATTTCACATTTCAAAATTTCTCTTCTATGTGTTCATTATATTTTCCCACATTGTGATAAATACAGTTTGTATTTCAGATAGGGTCTATGTTGTACAAAATGATGGAAGAGTTATATGTGTCAAAGGCTCTGATTCATGCATCCTCCTCTACCCTCATACCTGCTACCCCAAATCTTTAACCTACACTCTTATGGCTACATGGTGTATTAGGGCACTCCACTTCTGCCTCCTGGGACTCACTCCAATATCTCAGTTGGGCTTATTTTGTCATGTGAGCTCAGAGACCTTCTAGACCTTTCCCTCCAGGCTCCTGTCCAAGAAAATATATCTGATCTGGATTTTGCAATTTCTCAGGATTTTACAATATATTAGGTGACAACTGACCAATTTGATATACTGCCTAGTCCTTGCTTAAGGATAAATGTAGGTTTCTTCTCTCTTTTTTAAAAAGATTTATTTATTTTTATTGGAAAGTTACACTTGCAGAGAAGGAAAGACAGAGAAAAAGATCTTCCATCTGCTGGTTCACTCTCCAAGTGACCACAATGGCCAAACTGAGCTGAACCCAAGCCAGGAGCCAGGAGCTTCTTCAGGCTTTCCCACATGGGTTCAAGGTCCCAAGGCTTTGGGTCATCCTCCACTGCTTTCCCAGGCCACAGCAAGTAGCTGGATAGAAGGTGGAGTAGCCAGGACCTGAACCACTGCCCACTGCCCAGCGCATGTAAGGCAAGGACTTTAGACACTAGGTTACCATGCCAGGTCTTCTTCTTCCTCTTTAGCAAAGTTAAGAGACATATTCTGGGACAGACTTGGTCCCTGATTCTACATGATTTTGTTTTAAATGGGTTAACGATCTCTCAGTCATCTCCAAAGAGGAGAGTTTAAAGACACTCTGGAAACAAAAATGTAGCAGATAAAACAAACACTTTGTTAGTATTATGCATCATCTCAAGACCAACCCGGATTCATGGGAAATACAGTATTACTGGTTTTCGTCCTCCTGGAAGCAAATGAAAAAAGTCAGATTAAGGTGCTTGCAGCCAAGTGCACATGGTGAAACTGGCCAGGGCTCCCAAGACTGCGTTCTGTATCCTGCAGCATTCTCATGGCTCTGTCCAGCCACAGCACATGGACACCACCTATTGAGCACAATTTGGAGACTCCTCAAATTATAGAAAGTAAGCAGCTCCAAAGAAGTGACAGGGGTACAAGGCAGCAATGGAGCCAGACCTTCAGCTTCTGACTCTCCTTCCAGGATATAACAGGCCCTTGTGTTCGCTGTGTCCCAATTTAGTGTAAGGTGTCTCTTGCAAGGGTCTTTATGGCCCTCTGGGAATACCCCCTTGTCTGCCTTCATGCCTTGATGTCTGCTATTCTCCTTATCTGTGCCTATAACCTGGATAGCTATCACCAGGAGCCTACTTCTTTAGTCTATAAAAAATATCCCATATTCATAGATATTCCAGGAGTAAAATCCACATCGGATGCTATCCTGGCTCTCATTCATGTTTAACGGGGCTTTATGTCATGTTGAATTTTGGCTGCCTGTGCTCTGATGAAACTTACATAAATGGATATCTAGTCCAACTAGAACGGAGTCTCCTTCCCGCTAAGCTAGGTTCTCGTGTGGATGATAGGAGGATGGCAAGAGAGCTTAAAAGTCACAACCAACTCCTCCAGGTTGGTGGATAAGAATCCCAAGAAGCCATGTCATCATGTATTCAACGAGCTTTCCTGAAGACTCACATTTCAAAAAGATTGAGTTCAAGCCTCTGTCTTTTAGACTCCATGAGAACACTGAAGTGGGCCCTATGAATGACCCTTGTACATGAACTCCTGGCATATGATTCTTTTCAAGCCTTAGATTCCCTTGAATTTGGGGGAAATAAAGCTAATTGAAACACAGTGCATATGTCCCTCAGCCTGAGCCAGTGAAACGCCTCTAAGGGCTAGGCAATGCTGTCAAGTAAAATGATGCACAATAACAACAGTGGCCATGTGCAACTGGCCTAATGAATTTGAAAACCAAATCTGAGAACATTTGGTGGCTTGATTAATTTGCTTTGCCTATCAGCCATCTGTTGTTGTCTCCAGGAGCCCTGGAAGGGGAGCCCTTTTCACTTCTGCTGACTTAGGCCAGCTGTAAACTGCTTCTATAGGGAGTAAAGAGTGGGGTCTGCCATAGAACAAAGGTCCCTGATCCTCTGATACCACCAAGTGGCTGGGAAAGCAAGTTTTATATGATCAGCCCCGTCCCTTAGGCTTCCAAACTAGTCTTCATTCTCTGCTTCTGCTTAAAACTCCTGTAAAATTCACAGGCCTTTCTTGTTTGATATCTTCCCATGCTGGTGACAGCAAAGAAGAGTGAGGTCACCTGGTGACAAGCAGGCAGTTATTTCTTTGCAGCTGAAAAATACCTTACACCACATTGCTGTGCAGGATGCCAGGTGAGTTTGGGATTGCTCTCTGACCCACGTAGAAGAAATACTCCTCATCTTGGCCTTGTCTGGTTGCCCCCAATCCACACAGTTCACTTGTCTCATTCATTCTGTGATGAAAACGTAAGGGGAGTTTAGCATTTGATGGGAAGTGTGCTAATAATTAAAAATTCAGAATGTAAACGAACTTAGGAGTTTGTAGGCTAGAGGGGAGAAAGAAATAATTAAAACAGTGGTGCAAGTATTAGGATAAATATTTATATGGTTAAAGAGTAGAACAGAGTACTTGTGACAAAGCGTTGTAGGTGTCCACCAAATCCATTACAGCCTTCTTCCCTAACAATCAAACTTCAGTTGGGCAAATTGCTAGCTTCACTCCACATCCACTCCCTGACCACAAACTCCCTCCCTGTGGTCATGCAATGAAATTCTTTGTATTGGGAACACAAATGAGGGGGTCCTTACAAGTCTCAGCCTGACAACCTTGCACACATCCTCCACCACTCTCTGACCCCTACTAAGGAGCTGGATCATGAAACCCTGAAAACTACACTTCAACTGTATCAAAGAAGCCAGTGTCCTAAGAGGTACAGGGAAGCAAGGCAGAGGAGGCAGAGCATGGGGCCCACAGCCCAGTCTGGACTGTTTGGAGATTGAAGATAAAGGTTTGTGTTTCCTGAGCCACTGCATTGTCAGATCTCTATGTTAGGCAGTTCAGCTTTCACTCCAACAAATATAACACAGTGTGATACACTTGCAGTGCCGAAGCACTGTGCAATGTGAATATACCCATATACACATATGCCCTTGGCTAAGTCAATTTTCCACTTTCCCCATTTTGTTTCATTTTGTCTGCTTATAAATATACTAGTGTGAGTGTTTTCCATGAACTCTTAGTGAGAAAGTTAACAAGCATAAATACATGAGTATGTGTTTCCATTAAAAAAGAACATGCTCTTCAATATCCTTGGTACAGTTATTAAAATCTGGACAAGTAATATTGACGCCCAGCTACTATGTGATCTAAAGGTCTTATTCAATTTCCACAAGTTGCTCTCCTGATACCTTTTTTAGCAAAAGCAGAAAAGAGATATCTATAAGACAATATATCTACAATATAATTCCTCAAGAATACAACCAAAACTGAAATGCCTTCTTGTCTCTCTCTTTATCTGGAACAATTCCTTAGGTTTCCTCTTTGTCTTATTCAACCTTACCATCTGAGGGAATGCAATCCAGTTGTTATTGCTTGTATCTCAACTTAGCTTTGTGTTACAGTTCTCAACATGAGAGATTTTTGACAGACATCTCAAAAGCAGTGCTGTCTTCTCACTGTTTCTTATCTCGTAGCACACAATTTCCATCAGTCCATGATTACGTGGTCAAGGTGCCAGAGCTCTTCTCTATAGTTTTCCTGCATAATAAAAAGGGTCCCACGAAGAGAAAATGAAAGGAGGAAGAAGCCATGGCTTCCAAGCACCTATGGATACCGCGGGGTTAGGAGATTGGCAAATCCCAGCCACCTTGAAGGCCTAAATGAGAGTAGTTCTCCACGTCTGTGGTGCTGCCCTTGGAGTCAACCTTCCTTTTCCATGAAGGGTTTTATATACTTGCAACTAAACTGTCCATGAGCCCACTTCTTGCCTGAAAGTTTGAGGATTTCTATACATTTCCTTTTCTCATTCTGTCTCTTGCCCTTCTCAGGGCAAGCCACCAGCATTTTTGCTCATATAACATTCTCAAAAACATCGTAAATCTCCCCGGTCCATTACAGCTATCCACTTCATGAAACAGGAGGGTCTTGATTGGCTCTTTCTTGGATAACCTCACCTCTGTACCTGGTTTCTGCTTACTTGGCTTTGAGAGAGTAATTTTCTTTTTTTAAAGATTTATTTTTATTTTTATTACAAAGTCAGATATACTGAGAGGAGGAGAGACAGAGAGGAAGTGGAGCTACCGGGATTAGAACCAGCAGCCATATGGGATCAAGGCGAGGACCTTAGCCACTAGGCCACGCTGCCGAGCCCCCATTGCTTACTTGGCTTTGGACAGGGATCCCTAGATTACATCCTAGAGCCAAGAGTTCCCTGAATGATTTACAGATCCTTCTGAGGCACCAGCAATCTTCTGTGCAGCCACAGTCTGAGTTTTTTCTTCAGATAAACTTTCTTGGCAAGAATTCTCCCAATATTACTGGCTTTTGCTATATAAGAATACTTCAAAACGTTTGTGGGAAATGAAATTAAAAGATAAAATTTTAGTTCAGAAAAAAACTGAAATTTGTTCTTATTTTCTTCATAACTTGCATTCTGCACAACTTTTTAAAAATTATTTGAGATGCAAAAAGAGAGACAGAGAGATCATTCCTACTTGCTAGCTCACACCCCCCCAACTGGCCATAATGGCACCTGGCTGAAGTCAAAGCTATGAGTCCCGAACTCAATTCAGATCCCCCACGAGGGTAGCAGGAATGCAATTAGTTGACCCATCACTGCTGCCTCCTAGAATTCGCACGAAGAAGCAGAAATCAGAAGCAGAGCCAGGTATCAAAGCTACTTGAACTAGTGAATGAGAATAATCTCTCTCTTTCTCTCTTCCTCTCAAATAAGTAAACAAAAATTTAGACAAACAAAAGTAAACAATTCAGGACCAATCATGCCCTAGGTCCCTTTTGTCCAAGTTGCCACCTGGAAATTGCACTCAGTAAAGTTGGCTTAGGTATACTATTAAAGGAAAGACTATCACATCAA
The DNA here is from genome assembly GCF_030435755.1 of Ochotona princeps. NCBI lineage: Eukaryota > Metazoa > Chordata > Mammalia > Lagomorpha > Ochotonidae > Ochotona > Ochotona princeps. The sequence continues at coordinate 28,604,207 of NC_080851.1, forward strand.
TGAAGAGCCAGGATGGATACAAAGTGGGTGTATGTAACTCTGTGATCATTTGTCCTGATCATTCCCTGGGGACCAACAGGAGTGAACTCTTTCCTGACACAGACACATAAAGCAACAAAACTGTCTGACTAAAATGCATGAGCCAGGAAAAAAGAACAAGGCAAAGCCAGAAATCTTTTGAGCCAATATTTGACACTGTCATTTCAGCACTCGGCAAACTGCAGATGGTGGTGAGGAGGCACATGTGCTGCATGTTAAAGTCTGTGACTCTTACCACAGTTTTTGGATTGTCCCTGTAAATCATCCAGAAAGTCTCACACATAACAAAGATCTGTTTTAAAGGCCACAGGGGTGTGGCTAAAAATTTCTAATTGGACTGAAACAGCAAAACCATCACCTGAGAAAATGTCAAAATAGCGAGGCAATTACAGTAGTCTCGGGGGGGGGGGGCAGTCAGAGAGGCCATATTATCAACTTGCCAGGAACAGACAGAGGTAATGTCCCGTGCAGTGGGGTCTGCCTCACCACAGACCAGCCAACTCTGGCAAAAACTGCACGTCTGGTGTGCAATGGAAGCTTCTACATCAGAAACACACCATGCACAGTCAGCGAGGCTGGATGCACTACCATTTCTGCAGAAATGATGAAGCAAGGTGGCAACAGCAGCTTGGAAAATGCAGCTTTCAGGAACAGAATCTATTCCAGCTGATCTGATCACAGAACAGGCTCTTTGTGATGGACATGAATGACCCAACTATCTGATGGGTGGACACAACTGGATTATTCAGTTTGCAGCTCCAGAAAGGGATGGCTTTAGTGTGTCAGCCTCAGTCTCCCATGTGGCAGATCACAGGGCAACCCTCTGAAGCCAGGGTGGTGGCTTCCGATTCAGTCCCTTTTGCTGCAGCTTGGTCTCCCAAGATTGTCCCTGGGGCTGGGTGGCAGCTCTTAGCCAGTAGACACCATCAGCTGTTAACATAGCTGAATCATCTGTGAAGCAGGCCAGGGTGAGAGGCAAACTTCAGTGAATCAGGGATTCCACTGCTCCAGGCAATGACATGGAGGATTAGGAGATAACAGCTCGTGCTTTGTGAAAAACTCTGCACTCTTTAAGTATATCACTTCCAATGGACAAGAGCACCTTGCCAGATAGAACCACTCATTTTGTTTTGTTGAGTCCAAGTTGACCCATGCCAAACTGAGTTTATCCACTCCAAGAGTCACAGCACCCATTGGTATAAATTTAGCCTCAACAAGAGTTTACAGCAGGATATATATATATATATATATATATATATATATATATATATATATATAAAAGAGTTCTTGATGTCCGAGCTTTGGAGCTATCATATTGAGAAATGAACCCTCCTTGTACTTAAGTCATCATTATGTCCTTGGTGAAAGCTGAGACTTCCCTTTTTCCCTCTGGACTTATATTATGTTTCTCTTGGACCTGCTGGACAGTACATGTGTTAGCCCGTGAACAGAAAAAAGTCCCCCTGACATTTCAGGGCAATCGCAGCACAGGCATATCAAACACCATGGCCAATTAACACTTTCTGCAGTGGAAACTACAGCAGAAGTAAATTGGACTGGCCCAGAAGCCCCACTCAGCAGGTCATGCCGGTTTCTCTTTCCCTACTTCCAACTGAGTCCCAGTTGAAACAGACAGGGGTTAAATGCTAACAAAGGAGACTAGGCTGTGGTGTGTTGGCTGGAGTGGTAGGAAGGAAGTTTAACCCTCAGCTTTTTTGTTTCAAGCACCAGCACTACTTCCTTGTGTGTATACTTTCTGGTGTCCACTGAGCACCAGGGCTCAAGGGCCTCCTTTTTTCCTGCCCTTGTGCTGACACATCACTGCTCCACAGGGCCTTTAGGGGTCCCTGGACCTAATGCTTGCTCCCTTGCTCACCACACTGAGCTGAGGCAGAGACCAAGCCATGACTGCAGTTTCTGCGTTACCGGGCAAGGCTGTGCACTCACCTTTCCTTCAGGGCAGCCTCCAGCTCATGACTTTACCAACGTTGTCAGTTCATCTAAAACCAATGTTTTTGCTTCATCTGAAGCTCTAAATAAGTATCAAGAATCTTAGTGTGGACACCTAAGTGTGTGATATTGGGGACTCCTGGCTCAGAAGACAAAGCTGTGTGGCCTTCCCACTGGGGCTGTGGAGGTACAGGCCCATTGTCATGACAACATCCTATCCCCTGCTCATCAGGAAGCAAGAATGAACAATTACACGCTGTTCAGGTGCCTCATTTGGTTCTACTTTGTGCAGCTCCACCTGAAAGTGGCAGATCGACTCATGTGTTAACAAGTAGGATAGTCGAAACTCAGCCTCCATCCCCACCTTCCATTCTGTCTACTGGGACAAGAACATTCCCTCCTACAGCTCCAGGAGTTCTTTCATCACTCTGAATCTCGCCTGTAGAATCCCATCCTTCTGGGCCTTGCACAGTAGCCTAGCAGCTAAAGTCCTCACCTTGTACACGCTGGGATCCCATATGGGCACCAGTTTGTGTCCTGGTGGTCCCACTTCCCATCCAGCTCCCTGCTTGTGGCCTGGGAAAGCAGTCAAGGATGGCACAAGGCCTTGGGACCCTGTGCCCACGTGGGAGACCCGGAAGAGACTCTGGGCTCCTGGCTTCAGATCGGCTCAGCTCCAGCCATTGCAGACACTTGGGAAGTGAATCAGTGGATGGAAGATCTTCCTCTCTGTCTCTCCTCCTCTCTGTATAGCTGACTTTCCAATTAAAAAAAAATATATAATAAATTAAAAAAAAAAAAAAAAGAATTCCATCCTTCTTCCACAAAACCATGGCTCCATCAGCATCCCATCCCTGTTACCAAAACTGTTGGGGCTCCAGCTGGATTTTACACTGCTGTTAGGAGCTATTAATTTAAGTCTATTATGGTTTTCGGAGTGCTTTCAGAAAGCACAAGACTCTTGGAGCAAAGGAAAGATACTCCATTGCTCATAGCACATAGCATGGAAACCTGTGTATGCAAGGGTATTGCATTCCAGGAGCAAAACAATGATTCTCAAGAACCTGTTGCTTCCATAACAAGCAGTAAGCAAGCTGCTCTGTCTCAGCAGGAGACATCCCCTTGTCCTTCAAAGCTGCTCATCGCAAACACAACCCAGAGAAAAACCCCAGCTAAAGGGAAATCACAACACATTCTTGGCCTGACCAGCGAGACACACAGAAGCATAAGAAATCTATGGAGAAATTTTCCCCAACTACAACCAACCCTCCAGCAGTGGAAAAGTAATTTTATAAGACCTGCACGACAGTACTTTCTGACCTTCAATAAAACATTAAACCCTTGTTTATATATTGTCTGAGTGTGTGGTCATTTTCTACAAAAAAAAAATCTGTTTTTAATTTTTTCCTAATATTTGTCACCCTTTTAAATTTCCTGGATTGGCTCTTGAGCTTTTTAACTAGCCTCAAATCCTCAAATCCTTTAGGGTGCAGAAATGGCCTCAAGTCCTTTAGGGTGCAGCAAAGAGATTTTTGTCTGAGTTGCTCACCACTGTAATGCCAGCACTTAGAACAGTGTCTAGCACATGGAAGACACTCAATAAACACAGAACAGATGGACGGATTCTGATTTCCGATTCAGTACAGATCCCACAGAACCCGGCTCATTCTGTTGCCTTGGCATTCACCTGCTTTGTGGACAGTGGGCACAGCACCTGCCAGCCAACATGACAAACATAATCTCTAAATTTTGTCTCCTGAAATTAAAACTCAATTGAGGTTTGTATGTCTGATATTCCATGCTGCCACTTACTCCCTCTGTGAAATCCAGGAGGCTGTTAAAGCACTCGGTGCCTCAGTCACCCCAAACCCCTGTCATCTGAAATGCTCAGAATTCCCTAGAAAAATGGCACCCATCTCCCTTGCTGTCCCTGGGATCATACAACATTAGATATATACCAAGAGCATTTCCAGTCTCATAATAGCATTCCTTCTGGAGAGAAGTTGGAGAGTGGAGAAGAACTGCTGGGGTCTCGCCTTTTTTTGTGGAGAAATTCTGAAGATTCCCTCTGCAAATTCTTTGCAGTATCTCAGCTTCTCATTAATGAAAAATGAAAACATTACTTTGACCATTTTCCCAAACTCACCACTCATCCAGGGAAATGCTGCTAACATTACATACACAGCATACTTGTGGTGATGATTCAACAGCCTACACGGTTAATTCTCAAAGTGGAGGTTCCTGAACCCGAACCTACTGAAGTACAGAGTTAGGTTATCCTTCCCCATCTATGTTGCACCTGACACTTGGTTAGCTCACAAACCTTTATGTTTCACTTAACCATTCCAGGCTCATTCCTCTCCTGAACTACCCCAGCTAAGCTGAAGAATCCTCTGTCCTTGCTGGTGGGTGGGAGTAGATCCCGATCCAAAACCCAACTGTGAGTGCTGTCTTTAACCACTGTTCTCCAGGAAGTGTGCAGTTTGACTAAACGCTACCCCCATGTTTGTTTGTTTTTTCTGTCCTCCATCTTTTGTCAAGACAGTCTTCTCAATTGCTCCTCTGATGTGTAGGTAATTTGTGTATGTGATTTGCTAGTTGGTGGTGGGCACAAAGTCTAAAAAGATACGAAACACTGGAGGTTATTTGATTTTGATCAGCTTTGGGCTCACATCATCCGGGTAGCACTCCACAAGTTAGTTTTGAAGGAGCCCATGTTTTCAAAGGGAACATGAAGTTAACTGAAACAAAACCTCCAGGTACTGAGTGTATCCAGGATGTCAGGCACTACATTATGTATTTTACATGCATTATCTTTTGATTTTTTTATCTTTTAAGTAAATACTCCTGATTTGTTCCACATGATTTTGCAACATGCAAGGCCCATTGTATCTTTCTCTTTGGAATCAAATAACAGCAAAGACATTTTATAAAAAACAGAACTTAATAACTAACTTTTCAGCAAACTCAGAATGCCTCAGTTCCAATCAAGTGAATGACGCAAGTTGTGGGAAAACAGGGTTAATTTCACTGCAGGTTTAAAGAACGTGGAAATAAACTTTTAAATAGTGGTCTATCTGTGCTTGGAGAAAGAAAGGGTCTTGGTTCATACCTAACTGAACAGGCTCACTGATGAATTCTGAAACTCCTAGACAAGTTTTTAAAGTAATTTAACGTAGCATTTTATGGTTGCTTTTGTAGTTTCAATTTCGCGATGGATATCGAGGGATGCATATGCCTTCTGATCCCTTAGATTTAATCAGACTTCTCGCTGGCTTGCTTAATGGTTTATGGTACCTTTGATGATTTGCAGCCAACCTAGCACTTTTAATAATTTACTGTAAAAGCATTTAATTTTTAATGGACAAGAATGGTTTAGAGGTAACTTTCGCATTGATAAGTGTTCTCCTAAAGGGTGGGAAAAAGAAACAGTATATTTAAATTCCAAACATTTATTGAAAAGCATGTGTCTTTTATTACCAAAATCAAATGCATAATTAAAGAACATACCTAATCCAAAATTATTGTTCATGCTTTATTTAACCATAAGATAGCACAGCTTTCATGATGCTATCATAAGAATATTTTTGCAAGTTCTCCTTTTTTCTTTTCTTCTATACTGTTTTCAATTCTTTATCACTATAAAAAGCATATCTGCCCCTATTGTCTTACATCCTGCTCATCTAGAAAAGCCCACCAAAAGAATGATCCTGTAATATCTGGTACATAAAAGAGCTATAATTTTATATTTGTTTTCCTTCAAAGTTTTTTCTAAGAGCTACGCACAATGTGCATACCTAGGAAAGATTTCACAACCAGTCTTAAAAATATCAAAGTTTCCATGTGTGAAGAAAAATGGGAAGATGCCAGGATAAATGTTTTTTTAAGACTTGATGGAGGACAAAACATGCCTTGCCTTCAGAGGCACATAAAAAAAAGTGCTGCAATTGCCAAATAATCCCTTTTTCAGATACACCATATGTAAAAATAAGAATGCTTCATTGAACTGCTTTCTCAGGAATCCACTAACCATCTCCAGCCCTGGAAACTTATCTCCTCAGCTCACATTCCATGGCCGACTGTCCCCAGGCTTACCCTGAAATGGACTTCAGGGAGCAGTAGTGCGGTCAAGGGGCCAGGCCTGTGCGCTCTGTTTCTGGAACACCTTTGGAATTCAGACGTCAGAGTTGTTGCTTGAGAATGTGAAACTTGCTCTCTCTGTTTTGGCTTTCAGGGAGTCTTGATTCTCAACCGTGCTGCAGAGATTTGGCTCCCACCATCCCTGGGACTTAGCAGAGAAGCCTGTACCCTGTCAAGATGGGGTCATGTCAAGATGAAAGCCGGAGGATACACTCTTCTTTCCCAGGCTTGGTTTTCTGGAGGGGGGTGGGAGGGAGCATGCAGGTGCAAGACTTCCCTGATTAACAAGGACTTTATCTGCTGCTCACCATCTTTTGGCTTCCTGGCAGGGTTACATTTAAAAATTCTTTTCTCTACTAACCAGATTCTCATCTCCACCCCAACTCACGCACAGAAACGTGTCAGCTTAGGCAGCTGTCCACTGAGTTTAGGAAGCTGGGGCTGCTCCTTAGCAGACAAGTTCCAGAGCACATGCACTGAGTGACCCTCACTAATCCCATCTATACATGTCTCTTTGTCTTCTCCATCTCTATATCTCACATCTCCAATATTGACTTCTGGAGGAAGATAACCCATAGAGATTAACCAGCAATTCACAGATTTTTTTTTCCTTCTTTTACTTGAAGAAACTTCTAGCTAGATAATTTGTCCAAGGTTACACAGAAGCTTAGAATTAGAAATCAAACAGCCCCTCGCCCCCACTCCCCAATTAAGTCAAGTGCTTTCCCTCTTGGAGTATATAGCCACATCACCTTCATCCCTCTGGCTTCATCTTCTTCCACAACCACTACACCACCCCTTTTGCTTTAGCTTCATACCTTCCTATGGTGCCAAGGGTACTTAATGTGTGTCTCCAACTCTTGTGATAGCTTTCATGGTTAAGAAAACCATGTTCCACATCCAAATGATGAATTTGAAACCAGGCTCTACTCCTAACTCTAGCATCCTGCTGGTGCAGACTCAGGGAGGAAGCAGTGATGGTTCAAGTAACTGGGCGGGCCTCCCACCACCTCTGTGCAACGATAGCTAGAGTTCCCAGTTCTCAGTTTGAGCCCTAGCTGGGAATCCATGCAGGCATTTCTGGAATGAACCAGCAGATAAGGACTTCAACCTAAATAAATAAATAAATAAATAAATAAATAAATAAATAAAGGTGGGGACTAGAAAAGGGAGGGAAAAATAATGTGTATTCCTGATTGCAAACTAACCACCATTGTGCCTCAACTCTTCAGTTCTTTCTGCTCTTTCAGCCAAGTCAACTGGAATCTTCTTCATATTCTGGTAATACTACAGCAAGGGCTGGCCTACTGTCCTACCAGACAGTCCAGTCTCTAAAAGAGAAACAAATTAAGTTTCTGAAACATAATAATTCCTCATCATATCCTTAGAAGGTTGCAGCTTTTGTGGGCCATCTTCAAAAGAGAAATGGGGAATGTACAAACAGATGTGATAAATGCTGCTTTCTAGCTAAGGACCCCACCTTGGCCTGTGTCCTCTAGTTTATGCCAATGAAACACACACACAAATGATTTATAATGTTTAAAAAATTTAAGCATAATCACAAAAACTTTCAGTGTCATAAAGATGCCAGAAATATAACACAGTCAAACTGCAATCCTATACATTTATAATGCTACATTTTGAATGAAAAGTAAAAAGCTCTATAAATTCCATTTCCCCTAGCCACTGCAAAAACGAAAAACTATGAGTTGTGGACTGATGGTGAAAAAAAAGATAAGACAATGTCTTTGTTATATATGGCTGCTAGGATATTTCATACGTACCAGTTAGTTATGTCCTATCAGGAGCGAAAAGGCCAAACAATAGTCAACCCTGTGTTTTTTTTAATTGCGTAAATTTTATTTTTGATAATTTTTACATGTTTTATTAGAGTGATAAGATTCAATGGCTAGAGGAAAGTGGGTGAGACCACTGTTTTCACATTCTCTTTTTTCCTTCCTGTATCTGGGGGAGGGGATAAGCCACACCCAGCCTCCAAACCATTCCAGGGTCCCCACAGAGCTTGTGGAGCAAACTCTGAGGGTCCTGCTCAAGTGGTTTTGATACTTCAACAGTTCTGAACTACTGCTGATCTTGCCACTCCAAGCACAATGAAATCTCTCCAGACACCACTGGCTGACACAGTCCACCTTAGAGTCTCTGTTTCCCCAGGTATTCACTGCCAACTCTTTGCTGGGGTAGTTGATTGATTTGTTCTGTCCTCCATCCTGTTACAGTATCAGGTGTCCTCTGCAGGCTCAGTGTACTGCCATATCCTCCATGTGCACCTGAATATGCTCTGTCTAAGCCAATGAGGAGGCCCAGCTCAGACACATGCGTTCCACGGTCAGAACATGAAACCTGCAGTTTTTTTCATGGTTGGAATTCTTAGTCCAGCAATTCAGTTGGGGGGATTCCCAAAGAAACCTCATCTAAGGTGATCCCAGACCTGATTGTTGTGTGTGTGCATGCCAATACAGGGTCTGGTGTAGTCTGTCACCCAGATCAGCCTACATACACAATGTTAGTTGCAGTTGCTGAGTCAGTTGTCTCCAGCCCTGTCGTCTACGCAAAATAATGGGTATTGCAGTCCAGCCCTATCATGCCCACTGCACACTAGGCCCCCATGCAAACCAGTGGGAGTTGTAGCCTAGTCGGAGCAACCCGCAATAACCACCACCAGGCCCGCCCCCTACCCTGGTTCCTGTGCTTGCCAATAAGTACAGCAGACTGGTCCTGTCTGTCCCACATCCCATTCAGCCCTCAAACATGTCAATGAGCCATTGAAGCCTAGTTTAAACCAACCAGCCCCACTATACAGCCTCTAGTTGGTGGGTGACACTGGTGGGTGACACTCTCTGTCTAGCCTTGCCTGTTCCAGTCCTGGTTCTCATGTTCACCAGTTGGAATGGCAACCCAAGAGGGAGGTACCCATTGTTTCCTTAGTGGGCTCACTCTCACTCCTGGATCTTGCACTTTCCAGGTAGTTTAGTTCAACAGAGTTTTCCCCCTGTGCCTGCATCTGCTAGCAACCAACTCTCACCCTCTCTGGCTTATGCATGTACCAGTAGGACAATCAGCCCAGCCTGGGGGATGGGGCAGGCCATGCCAGGTAAGTGCCAAGCACCCAATGGCATGTGTGAGATCTGGGTCTTGGAGTGGCTTGAATGGGGTAACCTGGGAAACTCTCCTATTGGGTCATAGCTCCCACTGATGAACACGTGGCCCAGGCCTGGGTGCTGGGCAGGCTGGACAGGGTAACTCCATTCATTGGCAAGTATGTGAATTGGTTTTGGAAAGGGGCAGACCAGACAGGGACAAGCAAACCCCGCTCACAAGTGCAGAAACCAGGATGGAGTGTAGGTCATGACAGGCTAGGCTGTCATATCTACTGGTTTCCATGAGGTAGGAATGAGGGCAGACTAAGCAGGGCCAGGTTGCAGCACCCACCAGCTACAGTTAGGACTGGGGGCCATCTGGGACAGGCCAGGCTACAGCATTCAAAGGCAAGGCCAAAGACAGGGGAGGAATTATGCCGAGCTAGATCAGAGCAACCACTGGCACATATGAGATCTGTGGCTGGGATCAGGCCTGGTTGAGGAGCAAAGGCTACCCTGGCTAGGTAGTAAGTCCCATTGGTGAGCACAGGGGCTGGAGTGGAGGGCTGTGATCTGATCTGAAAATAGCTGCAGTCTCCCTCAGCACAGGTGTGGACTGGGTCTGGGGTGTGCCAGACTGGGCTAGACTCCAACACCCACTAGTGATCATGAAAACCAGGCTGGGCTAGGTCTCTGCCCATGCTGAGCCATGCGTGAGCTGTATCTGGGTGTGGACTATTCTTGGCTGGACTGAGGTACCCAACAGTAAGAACCAGAATGGGTCAGGGCCAATCAGGAAAGATTACCATTCCTGCTAGGACAGGAGGTGGACTAAGTAGGGCAGGCCCATGGACTCACCAGTGTACACAAGATCTGTCATCTGTTCTGACGGAGGAGCTTGGGGAACTCCTCTGTCGGGACACAGTCCCTACAGGTGAGCACAAGAAGCAAGAAAGGGAGCAGCCCAGACCAGGCCAGGTAATGGTATCCACAGGCTCACCTTTGGCTCTGGTCTGGAGCGAGCCAGGCTGGGCTAGTTTATATCACCCACTAGCAAATCTGAGAGCCAGAAATGGTGTGTGGGTAATGCCGGATCGGGCTGCAATACCAGCCAATGCACATTAGGGTCAGGACTGGGGGCCGGCTGGGATGGCTAGGCTGTAGTCCCCAACAGCGTGAGCTGAAACTGGGGGCAAGCCAGGCTGGGCCAAGCTACAGCAATCACTAGCAAATGACAAGGTGAGGCAGGCCATGCCAGACTGGGCCACAGTGCCCAACCAGCACACGTGAGATGGGGTGGGAGGGAGCAGCCAAACCCAGTCGGAGGGCTGCAGGGAGCTCCCCTGCTGGGCCACTATTCCCACTGGTGAGAATGAGAGCTGGGATGGGGGCAGACCAGGCCGGGCAGGGTTATATCACCTGTTGGCCTGCATGTAAGCTGGATCAGAACCTTGTATTGTTGACAGCCTAAATGATTAACCATTTCCCATGAAAGTGCATCTCAATCCAATTACAAACATGGAAATTAGTCACTACAGGAGGGAAAGTCCTTCACTCAAAAGAGGTCATTCATTAATTACATACCAACACACTAGAAAGATAATCTTTTCTGCTTAATCTCTCAGGCTTTATTCCTTCCTTCCTTCCTTCAACAGGTATTTGTTGAAACCCTACAAGGAGCCGGGGAAAACTGGTAAGGCCCTGATCATAAAAACACATTCTTGAAAGTAACAGAGATGGAAGATTAGATGGGGGAAATGGGAAAGTTAATAAGCAAGTTCATGCTCTGAACATTAACATACTTGTATACCCCCGCCCCAATAAATGAATAAATAAATGAGAGGGGGATACGAGGCAACAGGACAAAGTTGCACCTGCATTCTGAGGCAGTGAAGAAACCCTCACAGAACCAGCAGCAGAGCAGGGCTTGAAGTGTGAATAGGCAGGAGTCCACACAAGGCTTCCAAAGAAAACCACAGCTAGAGGTCTGGCGCCATGGCTCCTCTGGTTAATTCTCCCCTTCCACACACCGGGATCCCATATGGGCACCCATTCATGTCCTGGCTGTTCCACTTCCCATCCAGATCCCTGCTTGTGGCCAGGTAACAGGTGGAGGATGGCCCAAACCCTTGAAACCCTGCTCCCACGTGGGAAACCTGGAAGAAGCTCCTGGCTCCTGGCTTCGAATTGGCTCAGCTCTAGCCATTGCAGGTATTTGAGGAGTGAACCACTGGACAGAAGAACTTTCTGTCTGTGTCTCCTTCTCTCTGTAAATCTGTGTTTCCAATAAAAACAAATAAACCTTCAAAAAGGAAGGAAGGAAGGCTCTGGCTTGGAAGCACAAAAAGAGAGGTCCACTTTCTGAATAGCTCCATTAGGCCAGCATTTCCAGGTGTATTTATAGACAAAACACTGGACTCTACAAAGTGAAACAGTTTTCTTTACAGCACAGCTTTTATACTTCACAACATTGATGCCAACCAAATACATGAAACAATCCCTGCAAGGTTCATGATCCTGGCTCTTCTGGAGACACAGACTTGAGCGGAACCAGTGCATGTTCTAAATCAGGAAAACAAGACACACAACACAGCCAACACTTTACTTCAGGAAGGCCCATCTTTTCTTGAGCAGCTGAGGTCTAATTCTCCACGTATGTGTCTTACGGTTGCATTTGTGGCCCATATTCGTATACCTCACATTTGGTTTAGACAAAGTTAAGAAAAGTTGAGAAGAGATAACCACACACTCCACTGGAACTCCACTGGAGTCCCTCCTGAGAAAATACAGCAGGCAAATCTTCACATGTATTGTCATCTTTAAAAAAGATTCATTTATGGATTTGAAAGGCAGAGTTGCAGAAAAGAAGTGGGGTGAGAGACAGAGAGAGAGATTTTACCTCTGATGGTTCACTGCCCAAATGACTGCAAAGCGAAAAAGGGGAGCCTGGAACTCCATCGGGTATCCCTCACAGGTGGCAAGGGTCCAAGTACCTGGGCCATCTTTTACTGCTTTCCCAAAAGCATTAGCAGGAAGCTTGACAGGAAGTGAAATGGCCAGGACTTGCCCTGGCACCAATATGGGATGCTGGCATCACATGCTGTGGCTTAACCCTCTACACAACACATGTGTGATTATTAGCATCAATCCTACAGTCATTTGCATGCCACTAAGACTGCTATTGTCTTACAGGAATCAGGCAAGCACATGCCACCCTTTGGCTTGGCTTGGTTTTCAGTGCAGTGAGACCAGAAAACCCGGAGGGAGATGCTCTTTGTATAATGATCAGTAAAGAGACAGATCATCAGTGCTGTACTTCACACCCACTTAATTTTAGTGAAATGAGAAGTGCTGAATTGGGCCTGTTCTCTTTTTTGTGGAAAAAAAAAGTATAATCGAAGTATATTGTAAAGAGCAGTAAATATTAATAAAAGGTAAAGGGGTGCAGGGAAGCAGGTCCTTAGTAATACAAGATGAATAACCCTATCAGTCCCTATTCCTGGGGGACAGAACTTCAGAAGCTCCAGCTAAAAAGGACCCAGACCTACTCTGTGACACCATTTAAGCCATGAACTACATGAGTGATAGGGCGGGAAAGATCTATTCCATTGATGGGGGGAGATGTATATCTATGGCTTCCATTGTGGGGATGAATCCCATTTTAATAAAGGAAGTTTCCCTAAAGGGTTTTTAACAAGTACCTGGGGGATAGGGAGCTGAACAGCCCAAATTTCTGCTGATAACTTTCCCTCCGTTCCAGCACAAACTTAGCCCTTTTTCTACTTCAAGAAAATACAAGTGGCTCCCTCTCCAGATGCCCGTGTTTGCACCATGCTCACAAAGCTTCTCCCTTTTGTTTGCTGATAGTAAAATTAGCAGCAGCGAGAAGTCTGTTCTCAGAGTTCGGGAAACTTGGCTGCAGCTGTAAGCACAAGCAGTCGGTGCTGGCCAACTCCCATTTTGTGGGCCATAAAATGTTGGATGCCGTAGCTCCGGTTCTTTGGTCAGTGGCCATCATCTGCACATGTCACCCACCCACAAAATCACCTCAGCCAGGGTTGTTCAGAGGCACACCCAAGTGAGGGGGGCTCAGGGAGCAGTGGAGGGAAGGGAGGTGATGTAATAGGATCACAAGATCACAGGGACAGGAGTTGGTCCCTTGGGACCAGTTTGCTTCGGTGAAGTAAGAACAACATACATTCTCGAGTGTGACAATAATCTGGGAATTTCCAAACTCCAGATCTGATTGGATTTGGGTTAGGTTGGGGTGGGTGGGGATGAGCGAAGCAATTCCAAACTCAGGGCTGCTCAGCAGGCCTGCTGCTCCCTTCAGTGCCAGAAAGAAAGGCGAGATGGGTGAAGCCCATTTTCTCCAGCATTCCGAGCCGTGCTCTCCTCCCTCGCAGCTGCATCCACTTTCTCCCCCTCCCACCCACAGGCACGTACTCTCACTAACTCTAGAAGATCACAGCAATAATAACCAGGGCTGAGGTCACTGCCAGGCTCTCTCACTCAGCCAGCCAGCCCTGTTGAGCATTTACCCAAACTGTCTCCAGGGGCAGAAGTGGCCAACTGGTGAGGTGCCACCTGGGCATCCCATATCAGAGAGCCTGAGTACAAATTCCAGCTCCACTCCCAATTCCAGCTTCCTGCTAATGCATATCCTGGCGTGCCATAATAGTAGTGTTGGCTCAAGTGCTTGGGTCTCTGCCACCACACAGGAGACCTGGATTGAGTTCACTGCTTCTAGTTTTTGCCTGCCTCAGCCTCAGCTGTTGCCAGGCATTTAGTGGTGTGAACCAGTGGATAGGAAATTGATCTGTCTCTTGCTCCCTCCTCATTTCCCTCTCTTTTTCCATGTATCCTCTGCCTTTTAAGTACATAAAATTTAAAACAACTTTTAAAATAATTAAGAAAAAGAAAACTTCTCCAAATGACCCATTCAGAAACTGGGCCACAAATCAGCAAGGACACAGCACTGCATACCTGCCCTGCACCACACACATTTATGTGTCCGATATCACCCGGCATCACCCCCTTCTACTCCAGCTCCTTTCATAATTCGCTCCTCAAGAGGCTTCCCAGCACAATGGCCTGTGTCCTCTGTTTGGATATTTCTCAATGGCAAGGGGTCACATGACACAGAGCACCTGGGACTTTCTTTGCTAGGATATAGTTAGAAGTGTTTCAGAACAACCCCGACTTCTCAGTTAGCAAAAGTTTCCTTCTTGTAATTCAAGGGAGATATCACATGACAGATTTTACATTCAAAAAAACTTTATAAATTTTTAAATCTCAGTCTTTCAAAATGAGCCATAAATGGGTCAAATGATCCCGAATAGTGCGATGAATGTGATATGAATTCTTTATACTTATGGAAATGGCAGCTTCCTTATTGGTCACATGAGTCATGTAACATGTAATTCCCCATCTCAGGTTATTAATAATAGATATGCAGTTATCAAATTGTCCTAATGAACACTTCTAAAATACTTTCTGTCACTGGAAGCAAATATTTTATGACAGACGGATATGCTTGTAGGACTGAACTAGGAATGTCCCATTATTGCTACTTCTAATTTAGTGTAAATACTGTCAAAAACTGGCAGAGAGCAATGAAGCTAATTACCAAAATAATCTATGCTTAAATTTGGAATGATGCACCAGAGTCTTATTTTTAGTAGCTCCAAAATAAATACTCCTGACCGATCTCTATATGGTTCATTATACAAAGAGGATATTTTGGATTGTGTTCCCAAGAAAGATGACCCTAGTATCATGCAGAGAAGAGCAAATCTGCCAACTCAATAGGAAAAAAAAAGGAACTTTTCTGCTCCAAAGGCAACGAATCACTCTACACTGGGCCAAGGGACTGACTCACTCTTAGTGCTGCAGGAAGAAATGAGGTGAGCCAGTGTCCCCACAGAAAAATAAAAGGTGTGAAGTCTTTAGGAAAGAAGCCCAGGTCGAAAGGAGGTTAAGATCCTTTAGGGACCAAGCCATCTGGTCTTTAAATTCTCGGGACGGTGCTTTGTATCTGCTGTGAGCCTAACACTGGAAACAGGAGCACCTCCAAGTGCCAAAGAGAAGCTTTCACCTGCCAGGGGAGAAGGGGACTCTTACAGCTCCCCAAGTTGGCACTGCTTGTGATGGATACATGGAAAATAGCTGGGAATTGTGCCTTCAGCTGCCTCTGGGGAAGAAAGATCTAGAATGTGTTTTGTTTTGTTTTACCATCAAAGCTCCCACATAAGCCACGTACAGAAAAAATATCACACAAGAGCACCTGCTTGCAAAAACACAAAGACTCAGATGGCATCGCTCAAAGTGCTGTCTCGCAGCATCACCAGGTCCCCCTTGGCATTTTTAGAGAGAGACAGAAAGGCTTGACCAACACAGAAGACCTAAATCACCCTCTGGTCTCAGGCCAGAACTTAAATTTTTTTATGAGCAAGGGAATTAATTCTCCTTTGCGTCATAATTGGGGTTGGGAAAGGAAGAGTCCAGATTCACCCTTATGTTCCATCTATCTGGCTGCACTGGCCATCTCAGATTTCTGGCACTCCTTGTGCTCAGATACACTTAGTCACACGGTAACCAGTGAAGTTCACATTGAGGGAAGCTTGAGGCAATGATGTAAACACAGCAGCCTGAAGTTTATGAAAACCTGTTACTGGTCTCCATCAGGGTCTGGAGGATGAGGCATGGCCGGAAGTGGTACACACTGCACAGTGCATTGCTCTCCGGGTTGGAAGCTTTTAATTGATAGGACTCTTCCTATCAATGAATCAAAGAGAAAGTTCTGCTAAATCCCATCATCCGAGACCCACCATCCTGCTCTAACAGATTGTTGTCCCAAGAGCAGGTAGGCCTGTTCTCACACTCATCACCTTTATCTATCTTCTTTTTATTGCAGGTCCTCCTGACCTCTTATATGCACCAATTTATAACATAGATATTTGATGAGGATCACTTATGAACACTCATTTAGGTTGTTTAACCTCAATTAGGACAGAAACCTTTAGTCAAGATGAGTCTCCCTACAGAATCAAGAGATTGCCAGAAAACTTCTTTAATTAAATTTATACCCGAAGTCAATATAGGTTTTAGAAGTGCCCCTCCAAAGACAATAGTAACAATTGCTTTTGGACAACCTTAGGAAATAGAAACACATCTCTTCTAGGCTGGATTCCTGGCTGAATTGTGGATACATCCTTTTGTGATCCCATGAGATCAGTGTTGAGGGGAGGTAAGCCCCTCCTCCATGCTGTGGTTCAGTCACTACAGTCAAGGTGATGGAGATGCCCCCTGGGTGTGAGGCACTCACAGGGGCAGGAAGGTAGATGGTCCTGCCAGTGACGAGGTGCCCGTGGGTTAAGGCGGGGATGGTCTGAATGAGGCGAAGATGCAGCTGTTGCAGACATAGAGTTCTTAACAACAGTGCCTAGAACCACAGCAGCATGGCCCCTGGCCAAGAAGAAAGAAACCCACACTAGCAAGTCACTCACAAGCATGCTTCAGAGTATCCATCTTTCTGTGGATATGAAATGAGTAGGTTTCACGTTCTTCCTTGATATAAGTGTAGAAGCTCCTCCTTTCCTCTCCCTCTCCTCCTTCCATATCTCTCCACCAACTATTTTTCCCAAAAATTATTACTACTGCAAATTCATTTTCTTCACAGTTACAAACTTTACAGTCCAATACAGGATGATATCATGACATAGAGAATAAAGGAAAACGGAAAGCCGACTATTATTCAGGAGTAGACACAGGCTGTAAACAGTAGTTCCCACTTACGGTGTTAATCTCACTTTAAGAGATTACTTTTTTGTGTTCTGTGTATTGTCACAGATTAGAGAGAACATAGATTTGTCTTTTTTGGAACTGGCTTATTTCACTAAGCAAAATCATTTCTAGATAGATCCATTTAGCCGCAAAATACAGGAATTTGTTCTTTTTTATGACTGAATAGTATTCCCTAATATATATGTGCTACCTTTTCTCAATCCAGTCATCAATGCATGGAAAGCCAGGTTGGTTCGATTTCTTAGGTATTGTAAATTCCACTGCTATAAACATGGGAAAGCAGAAAATGTTCTCCTTTGCAGACTTCATTTTCCTGGGCTATGTTCCCAGAGTTGGATGACTGAATCATAATAATAAGTACTCACTTTATAGACATGGAAGAGTCTCTGAGAGGAGGTTCACACTAGTGATGATATTCATTCTTTTTGTGTATTTTAATTGTGCTTACTCAGCAAGTGATGAACAAATATGATTAATCAGCATTTCTATCTCACTCAGTATTTGTTTTAAAAATGTCCTTCAAAGGAAATGGCATTAAGACACCACCTACAATGCCAGCAACCCATATGAATTCAAATCAGGGCTGTTCTACTTCAAATCCAGCAACCTGCTAATGTGTCTGCAGAAGCAGCAGAAGACAGTACTAGTGTGCACTTGCCATGCACATGGCAGTCTGAGATGGAGTTTGAGGTTTCAGGCTTCAACCTATCCTAGGCCTGACCACTGTAGCCATTTGGGAATTGAATCAACAGATGGGAGAATTCTTTCTCTCCTCCTCTCTCCATAACTCTACTTTTTGCATGAAAAATGTTTTTAAAAAATGATTTGCATGTCTCATATTCAAGTTCCTGGTTTCAATCCATAACTCTAGTCCCTGACCTCAGCCTTCCTCCAAAGCAGACTTGGAGAGGCAGTAGTGCTGGCTCAAGCAATTGGGTTCCTGCCATGTACATGGGGACCTGGGTTGAGTTCCCTGGCACAGCCTCAGTCGTTGTGGAACCTCAGGGGACGAACCAGTAGATGAGAGTTCACTTACTCTCTCTGTCTCTCCTTCCCTTGCTCTCTCTCTTTCCCACTATGCCTCATTCCCTACCAAATAAGGAAATATTCTGTAGAGAATATTTAGATAATATAGAGAAGATAAACTATATTAATTCAATTTCGAAAGTTTCCTTGTTAAAAAATAAATTCCCTTGCTCAGATCAGAAGGACAAGATGGCTGCTTGCTTACTTTAAAACTAGCAAAAGCAAGATTGATTAAAAAGAGAGAGAGAAAGATCCTAGAAAAGGTCTTGGTTTCTATTACCTATGTTTGTGTAAAAGCTATGTGCAGTTTTAACTAAACATCTGGTCTTTGTTCCTCAAGTACAAAATTCTGAGTTTTCTTGACTCTTTGGCAAGAGGCACCAAAACCCCCTGCCAGGACAGTAAAAATCACACATTTTTCCTGCAAAGGGGAAAAATGTCAATAAAATGAACCATTAAAAACCATAAAAGTTCAAGTTGGAAAGCTGTGCGCTGCAGTCAGCTTCCTAGTCAACCTTGCACAGTTGCTTTAAAGTTTCTAGAAAACACCATCACGGCTTATTGTTGGACAAAACTAATAGTGATGGCAAGTTCCCTGCCCACCCCACTCTAGTTCTCTAAACATACCCCTTAGATAAAGGGCCTTACCAGTTAGACAGCTTCTGGAATAAATCATGTGAGTTAAATTTTATAAATATTTAATGTTTATTCTTGTGTCGTACAAGTTGATTCTTTTAGTTACTTCAAGTGAAATGGAATTTCAACTACTTTTACTACGTTGATCTTTTTTCCCATTGACCCAAGTGTCTTTTGAGGGCCTTGCACACTAATCTTTCATAGTTAAAAAGCAGAGAAGTAACAATGGCCCTACTATCCAATCAGGACAAGCTCATTATAACAAGCCTAGCATAACTCTTGAAACAATGACACTCCCATACATTTTTAAATAACAATTTTATCCAATTTGCATATGATGTTTTCTTTCTCTTTCCCATGCTTTATGCAGAAATGAATACAGAGTAATACCACCCTCTACCTCTAAAGAAGGCTTAAATGAGTCAACAAATGGTTGCAAAATGCTTTGCAAACATGAAATGCAAAACAAGAAGCTAGTGCCCATAACTTATTCTATATAACACAACAACTGGATTATGCTCAGATGGAAAAGAAGAAATAAACATTGCAAGAAGGCAAGGAGCCTAGAAGTAAACTTCAAGCTTGAGTGTTTGGGGTTGGGCTCAACAACCAGGCCCTCTGAATACCAAAATTCAGCCCCTCTTTAGCTCCCCCTTCTACGTGAAGGTGTAACTAGAATTTTGCAGCTCCTGGCCCCAATACAGCCATGTTTAAAATATTTTATTGTAAGTACAATTTTACTGTAGAGAGACTACAGCCTTAAAAAGTCCTAAACCAAACCTCAAGCCAGCTCAGATTGGTGGGAATTATTTGTCAACCATGCTAATGACTGGCCAGAAGCGAGGGTGCAGCTACTACACACAGAAGAATAATAAGCAATCAGAGAGCCCTTTTCTACTGAGGTCGGCCTGGGAGGAGACTCTGAAGCATCGTCAGGAAGCTGTGCTCTTCCTTCTCACACCCTCCCTGGTGTCTAGACACTACTGATGTCCATCAACACAAAGACTTCCTGTGAATTTATCAACTGAATTTTATCAACCCACATGTTCAACTACAACAGAATAAACCTAAACTCACACCCAGATTACTTATACCTGCGTCTCAAACTGGGAAAGCCTTAAACATGAGTCACCAACAGGACAATGTCGACTGGATTGCAGAGCTATTCACAAAGTTAAGCTCTAACGACAAGTCAATGTTAGTGAAAAGGAAACTCTGGACAACGGTCACAACAAGGAAAAATAAGAAATAATTTGAATTGTAAGTGAAACTCCCAACACTCATGAAAAGTTTATCCCTTTGTTTAGAAATGAAACTTCTGGGCATCGGTGTGAAAATCACTATGATATGCCCATGCAAGATCTTGCCCTCCTAGAGTTTGCAGAGCAGGGGAGGGAAAAGACCAAGCCAGAGTGACAAGAAGTGGGCTTAGCAGAGAAGAGTTGTCTGCCTATCGGGGTGGGAGTCAGCTCCTCACAACACATGAAACTCCACGGAGGCCCAACCATGACAAGCACAAAAGAGAGAGGCAAGTGAATGAGTTCAGCCAGTGCAGGGGGAAAACCACGGGCACGGGGCTGGGGGCAAGACAAAGTCCACCCATTCAAAGGAGCAGAAAGAAGTCAGTCAAAAATCAGAGTGCTGATCGGGATTATTGAGGGTTAACACCAGAACAATGAGCAGAACAGGTCACAAGGAGTGGGGCTGAAAGATGCTGGAAAATGGGGGACCACTGAAAGGCGACAGAGGCAAGTTCTACATGTATTTGCATTTTATAAAACTTCCCCTGAGTGTGCTGTGGAGAAGGAATTGGGTAGGACCAAGAAAATGGTCTATGCAAGAGAAATTGAATTAGAGTATCAGCAATGGAGATGGAGAGACGTTAACAGATTTAAGAGCTACTTAGGAGTGAAGAGATCAAGCTTGATAGTAACTAAGCTCTTAGGTTAAAATTCTGGTTCTGCCACATATGGATAAAGTAACTTAATTTTCCTTTCTGCATCCTACCTTCCCTTTTTGTAGAGTAGAAACATTAGTACACCAGCTTCCTGGATTTGCAGGAGAGACCCGTGGGGCTAATTTACAAAGTGCTAGGAACAGTTCCCATTACTTCCCAATTATGATTGAGTATTAAACTAGAAACAACCCAAATCACCACAGAATAGGATGCGGAAGAAAAGAGAAGAAAATAGTCAAGGATCTTCTGAAGGATTAGGTAAGCGGATGGATGATAGTAGCCATTCCAGTTATAGTTACTGACTGAGCTTCAAATTCGGTGAGTTTGTGGAAAAAGGTGCGTAAGCATTTCTGCTTTACTGGAGACGCAATTTTAGGCTTTGTTTGTAGGAGGTCTTGGAGGGGCCTCTCCTCCTCCATGGTCAAGTGCACTTCCCCTTGCCTCTTTCTGATCCTGTGCTCCGCTGCCAGCAGTGGCTAAGGGGGGGCTTCAATGGTGTTCAGTGGTGTTCACCACTGTTGAGTTTTAGTGGGAAGTCCACAGCATAAATATCCAAGAAATCAACCACACAGCTTTGCACTGGCAGTTCCTTGAACGCTTCAGGGTGAATTCATACTATGTGTATCAAGAATGTTCTTTATCTGTGAGTGTCTGTACTAATAAGGTAGCTCCAGCTACACTCAAAACTTTGGAAACCTAACTAGAGGAGGTGGAGGGGCCATCAGTCACATCGGCTATTCAAGATGCCCACCAGAATCAGAACTCTGACTGGCACGCCCACACCCCAAACAGCCACACTGGAAACCTGTGAACTGCTGAAGTCTTCTATTATTTGAAAGTGACAACTAGACACAAAGCTAGACACTCTAGGAGTCCATGGCTAATGCCTTCTGCTTTTTTTCTGGAGTGTGAACTTGGCCAACAAAACTTGCCCCTCTTCTCGATTTCTCAAAAGTTGGGATCTACTGACCACAAAACAAAGGAAATTCCATCAGCAGTTTGCAACAGAACAATTTGGAAGAGAAATGCATTCGATCCTTAGGGAAATTAAACCTAAATAATCCAATAATAGCAATATAAAATTAATGCTGGACTATGAATTGAATTCATTGCCTCCTGCTATGGGGATTCTTGGCTACCACAAATCAAGGCAAATAAAGTTGATGAAGTTAAAGCCCTCAGCAGAGGCCCAGTGTGATGAGCAGGCACCACCAGAATTTATCCACTGTTGGCTTTCAATATTTTGCTTCTGCCTTCTCACACCAGGGCACTTCAAAGGGCAGGCATTTGGCACAGTGGTTAAGACACCACTTGGGGTTTCCACATCTATAAAAGGGCCCCCTGCTACTTTGCTGCTGATCAAGCTTCCTACTAATACTCTCTCTGAGAGGCAGCTGAGAGGCTCAAGTGCAAGGACCCTACCTCTTAAAGTGAGCGAATCAGATGCAGTTCTCGGCTCTTGGCTTCTGCCTGGTCAAGCTCAGGCTATTGTGGGTATTTGGGAGATTGGATATAATGATGGGAGGCCCATATCTATCTGTGTGTGTGTGTGTGTATTGGGGAAGGAGAAGGGAGGGAAGGACTACCTTCCAGTCTCCCATTGCCCTATTTCTCTGCTTTCCAAATAAATAAAGGAAAATTAAGTATTCTCTTCATGTAGATGTTGGAAATTTTAAAACCAAACAAACAAAAAAAAACAGAGTTAAAAAGAAACTTGTGAGAAATGAACGTAAAGATGTTTATTTTGATGCAAAAAATTCTTATTGAAATCCATACATATAGATCCAAAAGGTTCATGGAAATGCACATTGTGGGGAGAAAAATTATACATGAATTTCAAAAAAACTACACCAAAATAAACTTTTTAAATTCCATTTTCCATGAGCTTTTTGAAGTACTCTAGTATTATGCACAGTAAGCTGATGAGAGTGGCATGATGCCAGATACAAAGGTAAAATTTTCTCATTTGTTTTTTAAAAATTCACCGCTAAGTACCTGCTCAGTGGAAGTTGGGATGTTGGCAAGCCATAGAAGACCTTTTTCCCTCGAGGAGACTGAAGGGAACTAGTCATGATGGCTGCAACCTGGACAGACCAGTGCAAATGCAGGCCTTTAAGAAAACAAGAGGGAGGGCCTGGCACTGTGGCCTAGCGGCTGAAGTCCTTGCCTTGAAAGTGCCCAGATCCCATAACAAGGGAGAGAACGAAAGGTACATGAAAAGTGTTTATTATTTAAAAACTATGCATGAACATCAAACCTTCACAGCAAAATAAATTGATCTCTTAACTGCATTTTCCAGACTTTCTGAAGTATCCACATACCCTTTAGTTATTTTTAAAGATACTTGTTTTAGCATTTCAACAAATAATGTATTTATTTCTGTCAATTCTTTTTTTTTAAACTGCTTTAATGTTGGTAGGCCTGTGGCAATGTGAGTTTATCTCAATAATATGGATCCTGGGAGCACCAAAAGAGCAAGTGTGTGAGTTATCAAGCCTCTGTGAGGGTTCTTGAGGACACTGAGGAGTTGATAGGACGCCTGGTCAATTAGAGTGCAGATTTTGCCAAATTAAGACCCAAGGGCCAAATACGAAAGACCTTGATTGCCTGCAGTCTCTCTGGAGAGGGCCAGTTTGTCAAAGTGTCTGTGGGCTATTCAGCGTTCTGCCTGTCCTTCACATTCCAGCTGACATTGACTCCTAAAACACTCTAATGACCAAGCAGCATTTGACCAAAAAAACCTTAATGCATGGCATTTTATTGGGGTGTTACGTGATGTATAATGCTTTTCACATTCTTAATTTTGTTTGACATTTTGAAAATACTATGCCTAACTCTTTTGTGTGAATTTAAAAAAAAATAGCGTGAACTCTGTCTCACTTCCTTCAAAAACTGACACAGATGTCAAAAACAAAATACATTTGTTGAAGCTCAAAGAAATGAGGCATCCTGTTTGTTTGGAATCTTAATTACTGTCACCCGAACTTCCCTAATTAGAAGCTCTTTCATGGTGAGGAAAATTATTTTCATCATTTATGAATTTGCAAACAAAAACATTTCCACCTTTCCGGAATGAATAGCTTGCATTCCTCGTATGTATTCTTTAGTTACACACTCTAATTAATAGTCATACTTAAAACCTGAATGAGTGATTTCACTGGTAAAGGAAACGTTGTTTTGATTTTAGATAGTATAAAAACCCAAGTTCCCTACCCGTAGGCATTGGGCACATAAACTTAATTTCAAGCTGGACAACATGAAAATTATTTCATCAAAACAATTCATTTTATTGATTTTAGCCATTTCAGGTTTGTTGACCTCAAATATCTTTTGCACAGATGAACTCAGAGAAAACTACAGCAAATATTCCAGGGTAAGTTTTTTTAAATCTACTGAACACAGTTAGCATTGGTTCTATTTGTCCTAAGTCTGATTTTATTTTATTTTATTTTATTTTTTGTAAAAAGAGAAAAGTATGTTAGTCTGTGCTTCACCTGTGAATGCCAGCCTTTGTACAACAGCGTATTGATGTTAACTTGTATTGGTTGGCACAAAAGCTGAGAGCCTGGCCTCGCCAGAAACAGTTCATAGACGCTATGACCCATTCAATTATGATGCCTGGCAAGCATAAGGTGCAATGATGATTTTCTTTTACGCAGAACTCATACTCCTAGTTACAGAAGCAAGATCTGGATGCATTTAGCTGGACATAGGAGGCCTCTCAAACTACAAACAAAAAAATACCTTCACAATTTGTAACTAGTAATTCTAAGCTGGGAAATTTGTGGCAAATTCACATCCAAGTAAAATGTTAAGCTCCAGAGGATGGAATTGCAAGTTAGTTTTACTTTATTCTTTATGCGTGTATGTATTTCCAAATTGGCTGAAATTAGTGTGTATTACTCATTCTACTCAAGTTACAAAGGGAGAGAAATAATTTAAAAATCTTTCTATACAGACTTTCATGATAAAACTAAATCTAATTAAATATTCACTGCTTATATTTTCCATGGCTCCTATAAAGTTGATATATTTGTGCTGCAGCAACCCAAAAACGAATTGGTTCTTTACTAAACATGTAGTTTATATTCTAATAAAAATACAATTGGTTTCTTGAGGAATGCTTTTGGAATGTGAAAGGGTGAAAAAGAAATTCAATGGGGATTCCTCCAACCCCAGCACCTACCTAGCTGGCATCTGTTTGCGTACCTCATTTCCATGTGCACTTTGGAGAGTAAATAGGAATGAAACAACAGACATGGAATAGGAGTGAATGCTTTCTTTAAAATCAAAATGTAAAAATATATAAAATATTGTATAACAACATGAATCAAAAAAACTGAAAGGGAATAACTGCAGTAAACCAAACTTTTTTTTGCCTCATTTCAATACTTCATTATGTTCCTGCTGCTCAAACATATTGCTCTATTCACTATATATATTTTATTAATATTTCATAGTTGTCTTGCAATAGTCTAGGGACAGAGAAACTAGATTGCTTTAAGAAACTTAATACAAATTATTTATTAAAAAAATTGCACATAAGAACACAAACTTTTGTTTATGGCTGTAACAATTCTATGAGATTAAAGTCTGAAGTCAAATTCATCTGGGGCTTAAATCTATCGCTTATCGCAAGAATAAATTATCTTAATGGTCAATTCTAATTATAGCCTAGGGAATGCCTGAGAGGGGTAAAGGAAAGAAACCTCCATCTGGAAGAGCTAAAAGATCGGGGGCCAAAAGATGCCATCAAGATGAACAGTCCCACAGTCAACAAAATGCCACATGGAGCAGCCAACTTGCCTTTGAGATTCGGAAGAACCATGCATGAAGAAAGGCGGCCTGGGTCAGTGGCCAGTCTGCCTCTGAGATTTGGGAGAAACATGGAGGCGAGCAGCTGGAGACGAGTCCCCAACCTGCCCCAGAGGTTTGGGAGAATGACTGCAGCTGGAAGCAGCCCCCAGAGGGCTCTGCTTCAACAGTCCAGGCAGTCCCCATCTGCCCAGGAGGTGCTTCACTCCATGACCGGCCAGCACCAAGAGGCCCAGGAACCCCACACACCCAAGGTACCAACACCTAAACACCAGGCAGGGTACACGGGCAATTCTAGAGAGCTCTGCCGGAAAATGGACTGCATTTTCTTAGAAGGAGAAAGACAAAGACACAGGGAAATAAAAGCTTGTTGACAGAGAGTTACAGGGGTCCAGGTTTAAACAACCTGGCTACCTAATGGGATGGCTTCCCCTAAGCCATCATTGGGCATCAATCCCATGACCCTACCAACCATATACCAGGCCCAGAAATGGCAGGACTGGATATTTAAGCCCACGACATGTTGTCTGGTATTAAGCCTCTCTAACAAGCCCTCAAGGACAAAGAACTTGGGTTTCAAACGCAATTTTCTTCATCAGCTTTCAGTCAAAGTTGTTTTTCTTTTTCATAAATCAATCCTTTTAGAATCACCCTTGGTCTTCATTTTAGTACTATTAATTACCATGTACAAATCAGAGTGCAGGTGACTACAGGAGATTTTAAAGTTAATAAGCCATTTTCTGAGAGTACAGATGTGTATGTATTAACCTTTTGTGATCTAAAGTGAAATATGATGAAGCAAGAATGGTGGCAGCTTTATCACCTCATAGGAGAGGCCTTCTCAGAACATTCTGGGTACTTACTCCCATCTAACTGGCTGTATATATCGGCCTAATTCCTTTATTAGAACTTCATTTTTACAAAACCTCATCATTTTTGTTGACTGCCACGGAGTAAGCCTTCAGCAGTGGCCAGAATGAACGAACTGACGGGAGAGGCACTGGCACAGCCTTACTGAGGATCCCTGTGTGAGAACTGTGATGCACGATGCACTGGGTGTTGGAAGGCAGCTCTACTTTGAACGTTCAGAGGGGCGGGAGGAAAGAGGTCACTTTTTAGGCAAAGGAGGGTGGGGTGGGGCAATACAAGCAAACATAAGCCAGAGACAACTGAGGTCCAGTGTACAAGGACACAAAGTCTGGGAAGACAGGAGGAGGGAAAGCTGGAAGGTGGAGGAAGCACAGATATCCATAGCCCGAGATCAGGACTGAGGCCCCCTGATACTTCCACTGAAGTCCCTCCATAGTACACAGAGTTAGCTTCTGGCTATGAATTTTGGATGTTGGGAGACAGGGAGAGGTGAGGGAGACAGGACAGTCAGCAGTAAGTTCTCAAGCCTGAATGTCCATCCAGAGTTCAGCATCCCACCCCCACCCTGCTCATTTCCAGTGCAATACTGTTCATCTGATTTATAAACAGAAAAACCACTTCCCATGAATGGTGGCTGAGTCGGATTTAAGGGCTTTAGCGGACTACTATTCTGATGAGTGAGCATGTGTTTTGCTGCTTACATTTTAGGAGACTGGAATTCAAGAAAACATAGGATGCTGAGCTGCAGGAAGGAAAAAAAATCTGAAACCTGTCCCTGAAGATAATAAGAAATGGTGACCTGTGCCCTACCAACAGCTCTGCAGCGATAGCACCGAGGAGGACAGAGGCTCCTGTTCGACGGGCTGTGCATCGCTGAGAGCAATCTTTTCTTGAGTAGCACTAGCATCTTCAGAGTTATTAAAAACAGCCTGGGAAACATGTGTAATGCATAATTGAAGTCATTTTTATCTTAATAAAAAGAACATTGCAAATACTTTAAAAGGCTCTAATAACAGCAAGGGGGAGATAGAAATCACATCATTACCTTATGTAAAAATCATGGGCACAGTTACACTTACAAAAAAAATACTAAGAGATCATTAGTATTTCATATAATATGATGAAAATTAAATGAGCACAATAATAACATGGGTTGACAGGTGAACCAGGATAACCAATCATTTGGTAAACAGCTTTTTTACTTAGACTTTCACTGTTAATGGATTTATGATGGATTGGAACTTAAAACCTAACAATCTTTCTGTTTAATATTATAAAATAGGAGAAATGCTTGGATTTCTGGGAGGTAAAAGTAAAAGAAGAAGGAGATCATTAGTTACCTCTTTGAGTGTCTCCTCTGCCTGTGTCCACATCTCTTCTCCTCACTTAACATACATTTCAAGTTTCAGGTTTTCAAGAGAAATTGGGCCACGAACAATGTATAGACTCAGGACACCAAAACACCAGTGCATAGTGAACCGACTTAAGTGCTAAGAATATGAAGTCCTTCATCAATGAGAAAATAACAGTGACTGGTCCAAGTGCTTGGGCTCCTGTCACCCACATGGGATATCAGGATGGAGTTCTGGGGCTCCTGGCTTCAGCCCTGTCTTGCCTTGGCCTTAAGACCATTTGGGAATTGAACCATCAGATGGAAAATTTCTCTCTCTCTCTCTCTCCTCCTCCTCCTCCTCCTCCATCCCTCTGTCTCTCTCCCTCCTTTTCACCCTTTCTAACTCCTTCTCTCTCAATTAGACTTAAAAATTACATTTAATGGTTTGGGAAAGGATGAAAAGAAATCTTCCCCAAACCCTGGTAGAAATGTGACCAGATGCCATGAATTTCACTTTGGTCACAGGTAATGTCAGATCTTTGTCCTCTTAAGTCAAAACACACATCATGTCTACTCCATTGTAATCAACACTGCAACTACATTCTCCATTCACTCTTCTCCCACTTCTCCCACATTTTCTGTACCTGAGTTAGGATGCTACCTGCTCTCTGCCATCTACACTCACCTCATCTGAGCTCCTTGTGGACAGGAATGAAGATTCATTGCCACCACCTGCTCCTGCCTCACTTACCTGCCTCCTCTCAACCCGGTTGCTGTTTTTTAGATGTCCCTGGGTTGGAAAGGATTTGGGGTGACAGCTCAGGTGTAGGACAGTTCTCACCATATTGGATGAACTCACTTTCAAGACCCAGACAAGGGCAGCACCCACCATGACCAGGCCCTCTCCCTGTGATCTCCCATGTCATTGTCCACTCCCAGGCTGGCTTTGACCCTCAGCCCTGAGCCATGATCACCCACATACCCAGCTCTCTTCCAGGGTTCCCTTGAGCAGGACGTGAAGCAGATCTGGCAGATGTCATTCCCTAGCAGCCTATACTCCACCCTCCATGCCAGGGTACCATCCTAATCCAGCTCCTCTATCCTGCTGCCTGCCTTTTTCCCTGAGCCCCCATTGCCCAACCCTGTCCTCTTTTGCTTTGGCCCTTGTTTCTCCAGACCACATGGAATACCTTTCCCAGGTGAGGAGACTCAGTGACCCTGACACCTGAATGTGGAGAGAGGCAGTTACAGCAGCATAATGCCTCTCCCCAAAGAAGTTCTCCACAGACCCAAATCCCGCCCTTTTATCATTTCTAAGGGACCAGCAGAGCCAGTTTCTAGCCACTTCCTTCAAAACACCAGCAAGTAATGGTCTGGCTTTGAAATTTTACGCCAATCAGACATGGGGGTTCTGGTTAAAGCTTTCTTTTGAACACCTTTGATACAAAGATGGATCTTGCCCTGTGAGCAACAGTCATAGCTGCTAAAGCGCATCTCTGAACACAACACTTCGGTACATTCCTCTGGAGACAATCCTTCTTGAAGGACTGTGCAATCCCAGGAAGCGAATCAAGAGCAAAGATTATTCCCAAAATCATTTCAAGTTAATGTCTGACTCAATGTAGAGGTGACTGCATTTCTCTGATTGGCCACTGAAGGGATGAGATCATAATGTTCAAACAATAGGGATCACTCAGAATGACAGAGCCTGCACCTCCTCCAAACCCTGGCTTTTTAGGACAAAGTGGTGACCGTCCTGCCCACGGTGCTTTCTAGCAGCAGATCCCCCTCAAATACACCACACTCCACCTCTTCCCCCGTCTCCCAGCACTTCCCTTCCCCCAAGGAAGTTTTCTGGTTCTGACCCAGATTCCAGCCAGGCCTTGAAGAAGAGCACAGTGTGTGTTTTCAAGGGAAAGACTGGGATCCAAATCAACTTGTACTGCAACGTTTACGCAAAAGGCAACATCACATCACCCTAGGTCCACATTTCCTAAACTGCTCTGTGACAGTGAGCCTTGAGAAATACAGAAAGGACCAAAAGATGGACTAATTTCTCAGAGCAAAGTCGAAAGGTCAGTATTCAAGTAACTGACCAACAAAATGAAACAGGCATGAAAGGGGAGAGCAGAGGCCTCCACGTTGTGTGTCCATATTGCTTTTTTTCCCCCCTAAGGAGTTCCTGGGGAATGTTATACCACCTCTTCCTTTGGAAGTCATCATACTATTGGTGGAAAACACCAAACTTCATGTATTTCAGAAAACACAGCTTTCATACTTCTCCACCTCTGCTTATGTTAATTCATTCAGTCTAAAAGCCTCTTTTCTACCAACTAAAATCCCTTGTTCAACCAACCCAAAGTCCTTCAAAGACATGGGTAAAATTTGGATGCAACTGTATCTAACAGAAACCCTTAATAATATTGTTTTTATCAAGAGAGAAATTGTTTAACCGCCCATAAAAACATCTGGCAGGAGCAGTTGTAAGCAGGTGTGGGAGTTCCCACTGTTCCTCCATCTGACCACCTTGCACCCAAGTCCCCTTCCAGGCCATCACAGCCTTCTCCAGGCAAATAGCAAGGGGGCTTTTGTAAAGGAGCCCCTTTAAAAGAGCATCATCTAGGGGCCCGGCGCTGTGGCCTGGCGGCTAAAGTCCTCGCCTTGAACGTGCCAGGATCCCATATGGGCACCAGTTCTAATCCCGGCAGCTCTACTTCCCATCCAGCTCCCTGCTTGTGGCCTGGGAAAGCAGTCGAGGACAGCCCAAAGCCTTGGGACCCTGCACCTGCGTGGGAGACCTGGAAGAAGTCCCTGGCTCCTGGCTTTGGATCGACACAGCACCAGTCGTTGCAGTCACTTGAGGAGTGAATCATTGGACGGAAGATCTGTTCTTCTCTCTGTATAATATCTGACTTTGCAATAAAAATTTTAAAAAATCTTAAAAAAAGAAAGAGCACCATCTAGCTACCCTCTTCTCTTTCATACAAGTGGCTGCCACATTCTGCAAATGAGCCCTTCCATGGGGACATTGCTGCAAACACCACTGCTATGAAAAACAGAGCATGCACGTTGGGTGAACAGCCAGAAGGTCTGCCCAGTCACAAGTCACTTTCCTGTCACATAAATTATGTAACACATTGGAATTGTTTTATTTTTCCTTAAAACTTTTTTTTTCCTTGAAAAGTAGACTGACAAAAAAAAAAAGACAAATATCTTCTGCCAAGCTGGGCCCGATCAAAGCTAGCATCTGGGAACTCCATTTGGGTCACCCATGTGAGTTCAGAGACCCAAGTCTTTTTTTTTTTTTTTTTTTAAAGATTTATTCATTTTATTACAGCCAGATATACACAGAGGAGAGACAGAGAGGAAGATCTTCCGTCCGATGATTCACTCCCCAAGTGAGCCGCAACGGGCCGATGCGCGCCGATCCGAAGCCGGGAACCTGGAACCTCTTCCGGGTATCCCACGCGGGTGCAGGGTCCCAATGCATTGGGCCGTCCTCAACTGCTTTCCCAGGCCACAAGCAGGGAGCTGGATGGGAAGTGGAGCTGCCGGGATTAGAACCGGCGCCCATATGGGATCCCGGGGCTTTCAAGGCGAGGACTTTAGCCGCTAGGCCACGCCGCCGGGCCCAGAGACCCAAGTCTTATACCACCTACTGCTTCTTTCCCTCAGAAGTTAGCAGAGAGCTAGGCCAGAGGTGGGGCAGCCAGCACTAGAGCAGGTGCTCTAAGATGCCACAATTTGTAAGCAGTGGCTTACTATGCAGTATCACGATGCCCACCCCTAAATCCTCCATATATGAAAATTTTGCATAGAGTTACATTTTTTTGTTTGTGTGTGTGTGTGTGTGTGTTTTAGGAACAAGGGACAGAAGGAAGGGAGGGTGGGAAGTCGGGGGAGGAAGCATAGCAGAGTGGAAGGGGAGGGGAGTGGGGAAGAAAACAACAAATTGTTGAGAGCTTGAATTTGGCTGGTCCTTACGTTCCATTTAATTCATCAGGAGATGCCGACCTTATCAGCAATGAGTACCTATAATGGGTAAGTGTATCACAGAACAAAAGCAGAACCAAAAGTCGTTGACTTTCTCCCCTGTAGCAAAGCACCAGTGTTGATGAAATGCACCTGTCCATGTCTTCGTCAAGGGCAGAGCATCACTGGCCCTGGGAGGCTATGAAAGGCCCTGGAATCCACAGTCAAAGGCGGTCCATGGGTAAATTTCTGCCTGGATACAGTGATACTGCACTCCAAGGGTAAATCATAGCCTGTTACAGAGCTCATTCAGGACAGAGTACAGAGCAGCAGAAGAATAAAAGTAAATCAGAAGTGAGATGCGCCTGGCCACTGGCAGGGGTCCTGTCCCTCCCATCAGACAGGTGAGTGTGGCTAAATGCAGTCACCTTGTCTTGTGGAGTCAGGTTTGAGTGATAGCAGCAGTATCTGGTAGGCACTTGCCTCTCTTTGTTAGAGCCAGTGTTTCTTTGTACTGATGAAGCACCTCTGAAATCCTGACCTGTTTGTCACATGCCTTGTGTTTCATTCCCTGTGAAGGGCGTTAAAATGAGGGGAGGATTGATTGAATTTGAACTGTAATGCTGCATCAAGGTGGAGGAATCCACCAGGGGGGAGGGGAGGGGGAGGGGGAGGGGGATTCCCAGAGCCTATGAAACTGTCATATAATGCTAAATATTAATTAAAAATAAAAAAAAATAAAAAAAATAAAAAAAAAATGAGGGGAGGAGACAGGCGTTTGGCACGGTGGTTCGGACGCCTGCATCCCATGTCAGAGTGTCCTGGTTCAAGTCCTGGCTCTTCCCCTGATCCTAGCTGCGTGCTGACACACACTCTCAGAGGTAACAGGCAATGACTCTACTCCTTGGGTCACCTGCTGCTAATGTGAGACACCTAGATTGAGTTCCTGACTCTTGGCTTCAACGTGGCCCAGTCCTCAACTGTTGTGGTCATTTGGGGAGTGGATGAGTGAATATCTTTCTCTGCCTTCTTGAATATTGTTTTCAAAAATACATTTTAAACATTGGGGAGATTTCCCTTTCCTTTTTTCATAGTTTTATTGTGCCAAAATACACATAACAAATTTTGCCATCTTAGTCATTTTTTTTCTCAAAGATTTCTTTATTTTACTTGAAATTCAGAGTTACAGAGAGAGATCTTCTACCCATTGAATTATTCCCCAAATGACGACCACTGGAGCTGAGCTGTTCCAAAGCCAGGAGCTTCCTCCAGGCCTCCCACGTGGCTGCAGGAGCCCAAAGCCTTGGACTACCTGTCCTTCGCTGCTTTCCCTGGTTATCATCAGGGGACTAGATCAGAAAGTAAAGCAGTTGGGCGCGAACTGGCACCTGTATGGAATGCCAGTGCTACAGGCAGAGGATTAGCCTAATAAGCCATTGTACCAGCCCCCATTTTGACTATCTTTAAGTGTACAATTCAATGGTATTAAGTACATGTAACTTACCTTTGTACATGCCCTAGCACTGTGCACTAATTATACTCACACTATTACTATGTGCATAACCACAGAAAGCTTTAGCATGGTTTGTGGCCACCAAAAATAACAAACCTTGGGAACAATAACAGTGATGGGGTTTGGAGGTACTCTGTATCTTACCAACTGATCCTGTTCAGAAATGGCATATTCTTACCACAACAATACACTTTTCCTACATTTTCCTGAAGCTTCTTTGAAATGGGGCAATTATTCCTGACTTTTTCTTCCTGCACTCTTGTCCATCTCAATGGCTAATGGCCTACCGCATTCACTTGAGCCAGACATAGGGCTTCTTAGGAAATAACTTGTGAGCAGTCAGATCTGGGGGACACTGATTTCACTACAGTTACAGAAATGATGGTTTAATTGTCCTGGAACATGGAGCGTGGTCAGCAGTTGTCCCTACACTATCCTGTAGCACCTTGCTTTGAATGTCACAACCCCATGACATTCTTCTTAATCGCCCATCTTTGCTGTGATTTTCATCTGCTTCCCTGGTCACTCTGTAGTACAATCAACAAAATGAGATGTCTTATAATGGATACAAAGAGTAACTAGTCAAACAGAGGCCCAAGGAGAAGATAACAATGTAACTTGTGGGACTGGCACTGCGGTGCCACCCATGATACCAGCATCCCATATTAGAACAACTGCTCAAGTCCCAGCTGTTCCATTTCCAATCCAGCTCCCTGCTAATGTGCCTGGGAAGGCACCAGAAAATGATTTAAATACTTGGGCCCTGCCACTCAGGTGGGAGACCTGCCTGGAGTTCCAGGCCCCTAGTGCTGGCCTAGCCCAGCCCCCTGCCCTTGTGGTCATTGGAGGAGTATACTAGCAGATGAAAGATCCCTTTCTCTCTGTCCCTCTGTCTCTTGTCATTCTGCCTTTCAAATAAAACAAACCTTTAAAAGAAAATAGTGACTTGTAAAATAGATCATGACATTTTCCTCTCTTAATATAATACTTAGGAAATTGTAAGCTTTATATCCCATTAGTCCCTTCCTAAAATCAGGAACTAAAGTATGAAAGGAACCAAACAGGAAAACCATTATTAGAATCAGGAGTGGAATTAAATTATAACTAGATTAATGTCAAATTAATATTCTCTATGAAGAAGTAAAAAACATATTAGTTTAATCCTGAAGAAAAAAATATCTCAACATTTATTTATATCTTGCAAGATTTCTAGGCACTGGGAGATTGTTGTTAATAAAACATAAAACCATTTTTTTCTCTTTCTTAAAATATGCACCAATGGTAATTAACTACAGCTATGCACCAGCATAATTTGTAAGCCAGTTTTAAAATGTCATGCAGCTTCCCCCTAATAATTTAAAGCTCAGAATTATAATCAACTTTGCAAAATTACTTTTCACCACTAGAGGGCAAAAAATGCTCCACATTTGTACAGATTGAATTTTTAAACCCTTAGCTATACACAATAGCCTTCACCAACCACTCCCACACCTAAAAGTTTTCAAGATCTTGTTTTCTTCTGTATAACAAAGAATAGCCCTTAAGACTTAGTTAATAACTTTAAAAACTCATTTTAAATTTTAAACTAATGTACAATCTCAATGTGACATTTAAGAGAGGGCAATAATAGACTTAGGTCTAGCCTGAGCTAAAGGTCACCTATTAGCATTAGACTCAATAAGTTATCAAGGAAAGGCAGGATACATAAAACAGCGCCCAACTGCTTACAGGAAAATATCTACAATGAAATGCAAAAGTCGTATTTATTATAGAATCAAAGCAAGACACTGAAGCCACAAGGCTGTCACATCTACAGAATTTGCATTTGAATCTTCCCTTTGTATATGTTCTGCTTGCTTTTACAACACAAACCCACAGTGGGTCTAATAGTGGGGAAAATGGTCTTAGTTTCTTCTTAATGTATCTTTGTGACCTAATTAACTTTCACTTCTGTCCAATGAAGCCATTCTCATTTCAGTAACTAAAGCATTACTTTCTGTGATTAGAAACCACAACCTCTTCACTTTTCCACTCTTGTTAATTAAAACACATCATGGCAAATTACACCCGTTTAGATTTCAGTCGAAGGAGGTGACATTTTAACTACTGCCCCTTCGACCTTCTCCTTCTGCCAATCTCAGCCATGCCCTATATCACACGACAGCAAAGGGAGGTGGCGGTCGGCTGATGGAGCACTGGAGCCGGCAGGTGGCCAGGGGCTATCCATCACCACAAGCAGATGCCGTCTCTGAGGCATGAGGCTCTCACCTGCTGATCAAACCTGATCTAGTTTGTACACGTAGGGTGCTGACTTAACCCCCCATGCTCCATCACAGATGAAGTCCTGTTTAACTTAAGCAAATCTCTCCTGACTTCTCAGTGCTGAGTGGGCACTGCTCACTCAGAAATGTGGGGCAAGGGCACAGGAAGCTGGAGGGGGGAGACAATCGAGGGGTACCACTTCCTGTGGATTAGTGAAAACAGGGCACTGTTTTTAATAAGCAAGACTAGTCACAGGTGGACGTTTTTATTATTACCTACCAGTGGAAGGTGCAAACTGGTGAATTTGAAAAGACGCATCTATAGTTACCCAGGAGCAGATCTGACTAACATCACCCAGAGTCAGGTATGCAAGGATAGTCTATGCAAGACAGATATCCAGACACTTCTGCAGAGAATGTGAACTTTTACAATTGAGTTCTAAAGCCTTCTAATTCTTTGTCTATCAAAGAAAAATGCATACAAAGCTCTAAATACAGCCATAGACTGAGTTTGGTGCATGCACATAAATAAAGCTCTCGCTCTTGCTCTTTTATGTCATAGTACAAGTATCACACCATTATGACCTCTTTTAGGCTTAAATACTTCCTGAAAAACTTGTGTGTTAGGGCTTCAACCTATGAAATTGCTGTGCATATCAGCAGAGGACGTAGTTCAGTTCACAGCACAGTTTTATGCCCTTTCTCCCAGTGTAGATACTGACAGAGACCCTTTTCACTCTCAGAAGTGTCCCAGTTCCATGAGTTATCAGCTCAAGTCCCAAACTTATCCACACCTAATTGTGATTCCTCAGAAGCTTGGTTCAGCTTGTTTAGGATCCCTTCCATTTGCTTCTAAGCATCTACCAAATGTAGTTACATGACTTGTGTCAGTTACAAATGGTCTTTGAATGCCAATTTATTTAGAGGCCAGGGAGAAATAACTGACTTAAAAATGGGTACCAGAAGGGAAACTGTGCAGAGATTAGTCATCCACCCCCATGTCTATTGTAGCTTAATTAACAAAAGCTAAGATAAGGAATCAATCCAGATGTCCACCAGCTGAGGATCGGGTAAAGAAAATGTGGTATACAAATGCTACTAGATACATCACAAGTCATAAGTCATAAGTCATAAGAATTAAATCCTGGGCCCAGCGGCGTGGCCTAGCGGCTAAAGTCCTCGCCTTGAACGCCCCAGGATCCCATATGGGCGCCGGTTCTAATCCCGGCAGCTCCACTTCCCATCCAGCTCCCTGCTTGTGGCCTGGGAAAGCAGTTGAGGATGGCCCAAAGCATTGGGACCTGCACCGCGTGGAAGACCTGGAAGAGGTTCCAGGTTCCCGGCATCGGATCGGCGTGCACGGGCCCGTTACGGCTCACTTGGGGAGTGAATCATCGGATGGAAGATCTTCCTCTCTGTCTCCTCCTCTCTGTATATCCGGCTTTCCAATAATAATAAAATCTTAAAAAAAAAAAAGAATTAAATCCTGTATTTTGCAACAAAATTGATGCAATTGGAGACCATTTTGTTTAGCGAAATAACCCAGTCCGAAAAAAGTAAACATCACGTTTTCTCTGATATGTAGTGGTTAATATACAGAAGACAAAAATATATACAAAAACAAAATGAACATCGTTATTTCTAAGATTTATTGATTTTTGCTTAAAAGAGTTACAGAAAGAGAGAGTGAAGAAGACACAGAGGGATCTTCCATCTACTGGTTCACTTCCCAAATGGTCACAATGGCCAGAGCTGTGCTGGTCTGAAGCTGGGGGCCAGAGGCTTGCTCTGGTCTTCTATGTGAGTGTAGGGGCTCAAGGAGCCCAAGGTATTAGGCCAAGGTCCTATTGCTTCCCCAGGCCATTGGCACGAAGCTAGATTGGAACTGAAGCAGCCAGGACTAGACCCAGCATCCATACGGAATGTCAGCACCACAGGCAGAGTATTAGCTTACTATGCTACCATGCCAGCTCCCAGAATGGACATTCTTGAGTAGTGCATTAAATATGTGATTACAGAGTGGAGTAAAATTACGTATCTGTAAAAATTAAAGAGAAAAGAAAGAAATGGGGGAAAGAAGGAGGAAACACATTACAGATATCTTCTTAGATTTGTACCTATGAAATAAATGAGATCTATTTATATTAACAAAAATGTTTAAAAAAGATTTATTATCTAGCATTAATTTTCCAACATATAAACTTGGTTGGAATTCTTAGCAATGCAGAGGGATGGAGAAATCCTGTTCCAGTTGTGATACAACTTCCAGGTCCTTTCCAAGTGAGGTTTGCCACGCGGGCCATCAGCTGCTGTGCAGACTGCCTCAGCCGTGAAGAGCGGCCTACCCCATCTGGCATGACTTCCCACTGCAACAGTGTTAAGGGCAACTAGACCCACCTGGGATCACTGGGGTCAGAGGATCAGCCCAGGCCTTGTGAAGTTCTCAACACAGAGCTCTGCTCCCTCTGCTGGGGCACTGCTTCCCTTCCTTGCCTTCCATGGGTGCTGACTGCTATAAAACCACCTTGCATTCCGAACTCTGTCTCCTCATCTGCTTCCAGGAACCCAACCTGCAGCAAACAGGCAGAGCAGTTCAGACTCAGATGTTACCAAAAGAACATGATGAAACATCACTCTCCTTCCACTCAATATCAGTTGCCAAGCCCAAAGTTAAACCATGTGGCCAGGTTCATGTGCATATGTCCAAAAATTACATGTGCGTGATTTATAAGAAAAAGACAATTTTCTTCCCTTTGTTACCCAAATGGTAGCATCACCTGATAGCTGTTCTGTAGATTGATTACTTTTCCTGTAAGAAATATCCTGGAGGTTTCAAGTTACTACATTAAAAAGTAACATAAATGCCAACATTTATGGGATGTAGTCAAAGCAGTTCTAAGAGGGCAGTGCAGAGCAATAAATGTCTATATTAAAAATGAACAAAGACCCCACAACAGTTTAAAATCATTCATCAAGGATTACAAAAAGGAGAACAAAATAAATTCGGAGAAAGTCCTGGTGGCTGATCTAGCTAATCCTCCACCTGCTAGCAGTGAGATACCATATGGTTCACGTCCCAGCTGCTTCACTTTCCATCCCACTTTGTTTACGGGCTGGGAAAACAGCAGAGGATAGTTCAAGTCCCTGGAAATCTGTGCCCACTTAGGAGTCGTGGAAGAAGCTTCTGGCTCCTGGCTCCTGGCTTCAATTGGCTCAGCTCCTGCTGTTGCGCAGTCCAGTGCAGTAGGTACAGAGGCCACCATGGTGAGGTAAGATGAGGCGAGGTCTTTGAGGGCCGGGCAGGTGCAGGTCCAGCTGTCCACCTGTCTCATGCGTATGGAGGAGCAGAGCCGCGATGGGGTGCTACCCCGGAATCCCACAACCCCAGCATGGCGCAGGCCACCACTCATCTTCCTTGGTGCTGGTGAGAGACTGGGGACGTCGGCACTTCAAAAAGGTCAGTCACCCCAGCCACCTTTCCCCCCACCCCATGACCTGCGCTCTGCCGCCGCCCAGTACTACAGCCCCAACCTTCCTTCAACCCATCACGGCCGCCAGAGCGTGCCCTGGCCGCGCGCCTAAGCAGAAGGTGGAGCCGGGGTGGGGAAAAGACCACTTCCTCTTCCGATTGGGCTTTCTCTCCCGTTCTTGGCTTCCGCTGCGAGGCTATTCGTCCCAGTCCCGTACTGTTGAGCTTCCCGTCTTCGCAGACCCCCACCCCAGATCTTCTCTCGCCGCTCCCCGCCTACCACCCGCCCCCCCCCGCCCACACACACAGAAGGATGCATGACCCAGTGCCATGGTCACAGTCACCGTCACAGGCACCCAACACCTCACCCCGCGGCCTGTCCGCGGTGCCTCTCTCTTTCTCTCCCTTTCCCGCACCTGCCCGCACGCTCCCGGGGGCCGCAGGTGCGGACGACGGTGAAATTCCACGCCCCGCGGAGACCCGCCAGCTCTGGGGAAGGGACAGGGAGGCGCGGTCCGGTGGCTGCGCTCCCAGGCTAATGACCCAGGTGCGTCGGGATCCACGGGAGGCGCGGCACCAGCTCCAGGGACCTGCAGTCCAAGCCTTCTGCACTTCTTGGGATTCCCGCTGGGCCAGGGGAGCAAGGCCCGGCCAGGGGTTGCAGTGTTCCCTAACCAGGCTGCCCCCGCCCCCGCCCCCGTCCCCGGCTCTGCCTGCACCCCGGAGCCTCCAGGTTGAGGAAGAGTTCTTGTCCAGGGTTCCCTGGAGCCTTAGATGCTCCAAGTTTCACAGCAACCAGAGGCTTCAAATGGACTTGGGTTTTTACGTTTTGTTATTTCTCTCTCTCTCTCTCTCTCTCTCTCAATAAAAGTCTTGAATTTCAACCGAGGAGCCCACCTGAAGGGACCCCAGGCTGCCCTCATGGCGCTCATACTCAAACACCTACCACCTGGTGGACCTGTCTCCTTCGAAACTGATGCCTTGAAGTTAAACTGTTGCAAGGGTGGGCAACGTGAGGATACCCCTGCCACCTCCAAACCTTGTCCCGTCCTTTTCCAGGTTACGCCTTTTTAGCCACAAAGCATGGAGGTGGCTCACGGCGGGCCCTGCTGCTGCAGGGAGCTCGAGGGAGCAGACCTACTGTCAGACACCTTTTATTCAAACCAAGTGCACACGCCGCTTCGAAGGCTTACCCGCGCCACAGCCTCTGATGACAGGTAAGGAGGTTTCCACACAGGAGTGTGTTTTCATTGTTCTGGGGCTGTTCTGCTGATCCCAGCATAGGGCCCTTAACGTGTTGGCAACCTGAGAATTCAGGTCCTGGGTATCTGAAAGGGCAATGTCAGATTTGCTGCATTCTGGAAATTACTATTTTAATCAAATACGGTTTGTTTTAGAGTTTGTATCATCCTCTAATACGCTCAGGTCAAAAGGCCTCCCACTCTGGCTCATAACTGCTCTCTAAGCTGACTGATGCATGAACGTTGGTTACACAGCAGGATCGCGACCGCCTCCTACGTGCAGAGTAACTGGAGTCATCTGCCCTGCTCCAGGTGCTTTTGGGGCAGTAACTGTTTTAATCCTCACGCACATACTGTTATCCCATTCGTTTGTAAATATGAAGGCATGAACACATTCAGGAACTTGCCAAGATCTTGGGTCCAGCTTTTTTCTGTACTGTACCTATCTGAATTCAGGGACTTGGGGTGCTCAGCAGAAGCGGATGGGGAGAGTCTCAAGCCATCTGGACAGTGGGAAAATTACCTGTGGTTTTTAATTTCACTTGTTCAACTTTCTCTTCTTAAGAGTTCTTTAGGAAACTGAACAGACTAGGCAGGCATGCAGCACCAGTTTAAACATTAGAGATGGTACATCACCACTACATAGGCCTGCTACTCCCTTTTTTTAAATATACCTGATTGATACACAGTTTATCAGAAATTTTTTTCCCTCCTAGTAATGTCTTCCTGTTAACTCTGTTTCTTCCCTCACACACCGGACAAAATAATAACTCACCACCACCCTGCAAGCAGCGCTTCAAACACTGGGAGATTCTTTTGGCCCACGAGTTCTCTTAGCCAAACCAACCACTGGTTCTCCCAGACGCTGCTCTTCTTTCTTCTTACACGGAGGCATGTATCATCGTTGTAGATGTCTGTGATTCTACTCCAGCTTATAAACATCCTCTCCATATTGAAAAAGAAAGAAAGAGGCGTGACCATTTGGTACAGCAGTTAAGATGTTGCTTGAGACCCTGTATCCCAGTACAACCTGTATTCAAACTTCCTTTTTTTTTTTTTTTGCTTATGCACATCCTGGGAGTCATGGGTTAGGGTTCAAGTCCTTGGGTCCCTTCCACTCATATGGGAAACCTGGATTGAGTTTTCAGCTCCTGGTTTGGACAAAGCTCAGCCTTAACTGTTGCAAGGTATTTGGGGAGTGAACTAGCAGATGGAAGATGTCTCTCTCTCTCTCTCTTTCTTTCTGCTTTTCAAATAAATAAAGCAAATTTTAAAAATTTTCTCCATAATTATGGAACATACATCCTTTACACAGAACTCAGAAACCCATAAAGACAAACTCCATTTTTCCAAACAGAAAAACAAATGTGAAATTAAAGAATAAAGTAGAAAAGTTCTGTACTTCATTTATACAGCAGTTATAACCATGACATTAACATCTCAGTGCAGGGCCTGGCGGCGTGGCCTAGCGGCTAAAGTCCTCGCCTTGAAAGCCCCGGGATCCCATATGGGCGCCGGTTCTAATCCCGGCAGCTCCACTTCCCATCCAGCTCCCTGCTTGTGGCCTGGGAAAGCAGTTGAGGACGGCCCAATGCATTGGGACACTGCACCCGCGTGGGAGACCCGGAAGAGGTTCCAGGTTCCCGGCATCGGATCGGCGCACATCGGCCCGTTGCGGCTCACTTGGGGAGTGAAACATCGGATGGAAGATCTTCCTCTCTGTCTCTCCTCCTCTCTGTATATCTGGCTGTAATAAAATGAATAAATCTTTAAAAAAAAAAATCTCAGTGCATACCCTGTTTATTTTTATTTGAAAGGTACAGAAAGTTCCCATCTGCTGGTTCCTTCCTTAGATGCCAACAGTAAGCAGACTTGGACCAGGCCACTCCAGGAACTCAAACCAGTTCTCTCGTGCAGTTGGGAGGCATTCAGCCACTTGAGCCACCACCTGTTGCTTCCTAAGATGTGCATGAGCAGGAAGCTGGGCTTGGGAACAGAACCAGAACTCGAACCCATGTACTTCCGCATGGGACACAGGGATCCGAACTAGCAGCTCAACTACTTGCCAAATACCTGTCCTTCATAAAAAAGGCATATTGGGGGAAAAGGACTCAAATTTTTTAGACGTCTAAGTCATTCTTCACTGCTGCTACTCCAGATTCAAAGAGACCTGAGTAAGGGTTTAAGACTGCCAGATCTGAGTGGATGCACCGTGCTTCCGGAAAACACTCATCATAGGCTGAAAAGCAGGCCCCTATGGAGTAGTTAGTAAACAGCTCTGAAGTCCTTTTACTGGCATAACATTGAAGACAAACACCTTTAATAACTGCTTTGCATTAACTGACCATAAAATTAAATTCAACGGTTGGTCCTTTATAAGAAGGTATTGTCTAGACCAGTATCTGGGCACACCCATTTTCCTGGTTCCTATGAACTGAACTGCTTCCCTTTCATAGTCTGCAGACTGAGAAGGCCAGGAGGATCCTGTGTGCTCAGAACCCTTCCTCCTGGAGGCCTCCTCTGAAAGGATCCTGGCAGCTTCAAGAAAGCTTTCTTCTGAGCTGCTGGGGAAAGTAGCCTCAGGACCACGCAGGTGCCTCCGCCCTGTTGTGGCTGAGGCTGACCTCTTCCGGTCACATTCAGGGTCCTGGCTCCCAACTTGAACCACAAGATGTCTCAGAAACAAACAAAATGAAAAGCCCCTGAATTTTAGGGATTACCCTTGGTAATGGTAAGGATGGGCATAAATCCTAGCATACACTAACTGTCAGCAGTAAACACAGATGCCCTTATGTTGCTGTCCCGCAGTGATGGACTTGGTGCACAGAGCCTATAATAACATGCGTGGACTCTGACTTTATACAAGAGGGTCATATGGGATAAGGGAGGAAATATTGAGCTTATCAACCAAACCCATCAACTGTTTCTATACTTTTGTTTGGAACTTCCTTTTGTTTTGTATATCCCACCAAGTGTTCTTCACATGCTGTCCACTCAACTGTTCTCATACAAATGACATCCATTTAATTATACAAATGCTACACACTCAGCTGTACTCAAATGTCATTCAATCAGTTATACAAAAGGTAACCATTCAGTTGTTCTCATACAAAGGATATCCAGTCAGTCACACAAATGGCATCCATCCAGTTGTTATCATATAAATATTTTCCAATCAATTGTAATCCTGTGCTTGCTGACCTTCTAGGGTCCCTTACAGGGATACCCTTCTAAAAGTGATGATGGATCTTGAACTAAGTGATTTTTTTTTCCAAAAGATTTATTTACCTATTTGAAAGACAGAGTTACACAGAGGGAGAGATTTGAGAGCTAGAGCTCTTCCATCCACTGGTTCACTCCCCAGATGACCACAATGAGCCCAGGGCTTCTTCCAGGTTTCCCATGTGGGTAGCAAGGGTCTAAGTACTGGGGCCATCTTCCACTTCTTTTCCCAGGACATTAGCAGGGAGCTGCCCTGGAAATCAGCACCCAAATGGGATGCCTGCATTGCAGGCAGCAGTTTTTATACGCTAGGACACAGTGCCAGCTCCAACTTAGTGATTTTTAACTAATGCAAAATTATTTCCTCACATCAGCCTACTTCTTTTCGGGGAGGG
Organism: Ochotona princeps; assembly: GCF_030435755.1. NCBI lineage: Eukaryota > Metazoa > Chordata > Mammalia > Lagomorpha > Ochotonidae > Ochotona > Ochotona princeps. The sequence goes on from NC_080851.1 coordinate 28,647,950, forward strand.
GGGTGGATTCGCAACAGGTGATATGGTCTAGCTCCATGTTGACCCAGGATCAGCCTGGAGACAGGACACATCAAAATCACTGTGACTGCCTTTAACGATGTTCTAGCCCTCTGTGTCTGAGGTGGAGTAAAAGGAAGAGTATTGTTTTAGAAGTTTTTCATCTTCTTTTGAGAACTCCTGGGCCAGTGGAAATCACTGAAAACAGTAAGAAAGCCAGGATTACAGTTCTGGTTTACCTACTAAGAAGGAGCTAATTTTATATTTTAATTATTTATTTCCCTACATTCTGGAGCAAATATAATAGCCACTATTTCAAAGATGCCTACTTGATCTCCTTTGAAAATGTTAAGGCAAACAGGCAATGCGACTTCATATTTTCTTCCACTGAAAATGTCCCAGGAGCCAGGACCACTGTGCAAAGCCTCCCAACTCCTATCCCCTTTCTGCACTGGCGGACTTCTTACCTCTGGCCATCTGCAGCCCATCAGACAGCCACATGAATCAAGGAAGGAAGCAGCTACAGAACTGTGTGAGATTCCACTGAGGTTCCGATTCAGTTTCTGCAATCACTTGTACAGCCCTCTTGCTCTTGAACGTTTTGCTTTCAATATTAGTTCTCTGCACAGTAGGAAGTGAGGATTATGTCTGTTCTGAACTTTCTTTAATCATAGCTTACTGTAATTACTGGCCAGATTTAGCCCCCACATGTGGGGTTGGATGCACAAAATTCTGTGTAATGACTACAAAATGAAGCATTGGAGCATCCAAAGGGCATGTATCTTTCTCAAAAACAAGTAAACTCTTAACTGTCTAAGGCCACAAACTGTAGCACTTAGATTTCATTGTTAACCACCTTGCTATGTAGGTATGCTTTTTTAAGCTTTAAAAATGTTGCATCCTAGAACTTGTATTTTTATTTTAACTGGTTGCTCTACCATGCCAGGAGTATTGAAGCAGAGGGATGGGGTGAGGAGAAACGAGATCCTAAAATCAAAGAGAAGCAAGATGTATTGATGCACTGCCTTTTATTTTAAATGGTTTCTCATGACTTCTCGGCCTTAGGTGGGTGCCAGCCCAAATGATTGATGAGCGTTTTCTACTGGCTCATCATCTGGGACAATGTAATATGTGGGGTCAGATGTGGAGAAATTGACTCATTTATGATTTAAATGTAACTTTTACACATTTAAATATTAAAGCTTAGGTCATCATTAATCAAATGAATTTAAATATTTTTAATTTGTCATGTCCCTCAAACTATGTCTGTTGATCATAATCATAGAGCTGTTGATGACCTAGAGGCCTGAGGGCTGAGGACAGCCCCCCTGACCTAGCACCCCCCAATCATTAGTGCAGATGCCAGCAGAAGAAGACAGCGGAGGCTAACTGGTCTCTGCCACCCTATCCAGCTCCACTGTCACACAGGGGCGAAGCAACCACAGACTAGAGATGGCTGCTGTGTTGATATCCAGGGCTACATTTCAATAGAATTTGATTTACCAAAAACAGGTGGTAGGCTGGATCCAGCCAATGGACCGCAGTTTGCCTACCTTCAGTCTAGTGACTTCATGAGATAATCCATTATATTTCTAAGATAGTCCCAAGTATTACTTCCCCATTCTTTCCATTCAGCAGTCATTGCAGGGGGCTTACGTTAAGCCAAGCTTGGTACAAAGAAAACAGTGCTTCTACAATTCCTGCCTCCTCTTTCTCCATATTCCTGGCTAGCTCCCCTGTTTGCACCATGGGGTGCCAATGACTGACAAGGTCCCTGCTTGCCTCATGCTTCACGTCCTACCAGAGTTCTTGTCTACTGAGCCCCCAAGTCCCAGCCTCCATGCAGACTCCGCTGGTACAGGCCTGCATTCAGCTCTGCCTCACAGCCGTGAAGATCTAAGTTCCACTCCAATCTTTACTCCAGGCTTTATGTAAACTCCCCAGTTTCATCTACTTTCTCAGTTTGAGGACAGATGTGGCACTTTAAAGTGTTGACATGTCCTCTCCTGTCCCCCCAGTGTGCCTTCTTACACTTGAATGAATGCCTACTCATCCTTTAGAACTCCTGTTGTAGTTCCCTCAAAAATTCTTTCTCCCAAAGCAATTCCTGTGCCTTGTGCAAAGTGCTTCTTTGGCATACTGCCAATCCAGGACTCCTTAAGTCCAAGGTCAGGTTTTGAGTGGATTCAAATGTGAAAGGAGGACCTCAGAGAGCTGGATTACTTCTGATTCACCTGTAATATGATAGGGTCAGCTTTTGAGGGTCCCTGATATTCTCCTAGATTCTTTCCCAGCTAGTTTCTGTATCCCTCACCCTTGAAGCAAAAATATAAATTTGCCAGAACTGGTACCTCCCTAAGGGCAAAATCTGTGCTTGTTTCTCTCACTGGCTTATCAACAACTTTTTTTTTCTTCCAGCAGTTGAAAACTTGATCCAAACAACTGGACAGTGGAAGTCATAAAATCCTGCCTATTGAGGAGGCTGTTCTTTTGCTAAATATCTTCTTAAGTGTGTGCAAGTGTGTGTGTGCACCCTTACACAGATTCCATTCCTGTATCCTGGAAGCAGATCCATCTCTTTGGCCTTGTTCATTCACTCATGCACACATTCATTCAGTGGACACTCATGGAGCAATTTCTGGCAGGGCAGTATAGTACAACAGTGAACACGACAGAACCCCAGGCCTACGTTGGGAAGCAGCAGAGCTCGTCATCTCTGCATTCAGTTTCCCACACGAAGCCTGCTCCAGAACACTCTGGCACTGTTGTCGGGGATAGGTAACTGTTGAATAGGACATGTATCTTAAACCTTAGCATGCGTGAGTCACACGCAGTCACCTTGTGGAACAGGTGACTGGGCTCCATCCCCCAGCGCCGTTGTGCAGTAGGTTCTGGGGTGGAGTCTGAGAATGTGAATTTCCAAAAAGCACTCTGGAGATGCTTATTCTCCTAAGATGGGGACCACATTTAAGAATCGTTCATATAAGAGTTCTGGATAGACCTTAGGAATAAGAGTCCCATTACAATATTAGTTCCACTGCTTTACCATACTCTCCAATTTTGAAAATCAAAAGACAGTCTGTATCCATTTAACTTAAAGTGTGCAGCTCAGCGGCCTAAGCCTGGAGGTAAGGGATGATGGTACCAGAGTATACGGTTTCTTTTTGAGATGATAAAAATGGTCTCCAGTTGACCAGAGTGATGGCTGCACAAAACATAAAAGCCACTGAATTGCACACTTTAAATGGATGAATTAAGTAATAAGTGGCTTATATCTCAATAAAGCTGTTTTTGTAAATACAACTATTTAAAAAAAAAAGGAAGAAAGAAGATGCATTGGTCCCAGAGTTTAGCCTCATTCCTTCAGCAGGCCCATGCAGCCTAACTAATCAGTACGTAGTACGGTCTACCCAACACAGAGAACTCAACATCCTTAACATGTGACCCACAGGTACTCAGGAAACCACCCAAGTTGTTAATTGTTGCTGAGGCTGTTTCACGGTCTTTCCTCTTTCCCAGGTATCAGGAATTAAGGGAATCACTGCCACAGTGCCGGCTGCCATGGGGCGCGGAGAGGGAGTATGGCGGCATAATGCCCATCTCACTCCCCGAGGAGCACAGGCCAAAGTGTGAACCTCCCTGTTTCATGGGCAAAGGACATCAGCACTACGGGTTCGGTGGAGGAACCTGGTCACGGTAACTGAGATGTCTTTATTACTTTATTTCTTCTGTCAATCTTTTATTCCTTTAAATCTGCTTCCAGACTTAATCAGTGCATAATTTATAAAAAGAAACAGAAAAACCCCAGCTATATAATTTCTAATTATGAAATCAGTAAAAAAAATTATGAAATTTTTATCACAAATTTTGATTGATTCCTACTAAATGGAAATATTCCTTAGGGTATGCTGGGGGACTGGGTGAGGTGAGAGAGCCGTTAGGATGTTTCTGTCCCAAGGAAAGGGTTGGGCTAATTGGGATCAGCATCGTGTCACAACAAAATATCTAAGACAAGCTCCTTATGAAGCAGAAACGTTTATTTTAGCCCAATGTGTGGAAGATTGGAGTCTAGGACTGGGCAGGCCTCACTGGTCCAAGAACAGCAATGATAGAGCATGGGCAGAGGAGGCGAGGCGAGGAGGATGACCAGCCCCAGCTTTGCTCCTACAGCCCATGCCTTCCAGGGACGTGCCTCCAGCGACTTCAGGGCCTCTTGCCAGGCCCCTCTCCTTAAGCTTGTCACCCTCTTCATGCCCTCACTGTGACCCTGAGGATTAAACACTTGTGTTTGTCGGGGAGCCACATCCTACTGAGATGTTCTTGGTTTGTGCCCTGTGGATTTGTAATGTATTCATCAGTTTTGACTGAAGTCATGCCAGTCTGTTGAGCATTGTTTTTAACTCTTAAGGTGTTTCTATCCATTGTGATTTGTGCAACTTAAAGTCACTCTTAATAAGTTTATTTGAAGTACATGTTAAAATTGAAAATGGGGGTTAGGGAATCTAAGCAGTAAGTTAATCATACTAACAGTAGCAAGTTCACGCAGCAGAGTCCATCAAACCCTGGCCTGCCGCCTGCTTCCTGCCATTTACTACTGTAACAAATTAATATTACATTGCATTAAGTTTAGTTTCAAGATTCCTCCATACATTGCTAACTGTAATCTAACTTGATGTGTTCCCGGACTGTAACCTACTCTTACTACAAGTAGTGGAGGCCTCGGCCAGTCACAAGCAGCCAGCTGTTCAAGTCCTGTTCTAAGACAGATGCAAGCTCTATCATCATTGGTGGCTCTCTGTCCCGCTTCTGTCATTGGCACTGACTTTTCACTGGCTGTGAGTAAACTGCCCACGTGATTGGCTGGCGCACCCGGAGCTCTTTGTGGTGCACAGCGGAAGAATCACACAGTCAAGAACTGAACAGCAGTTCCTTCTCTGCTTCCTCCACCCTTTGCTTCCTGCCTTCCTTCTCACACACTGAAACTCAGCAGATAAGCAGTTGTGTTCATATATTGTCTCTTATTATCTTCCACCACCACCTTAACTTAAACAATGTTCAAATTAATGTTTGTTTTTGTTTTTTTTCAGGAAGTTTCCTATGGAACACGTCTGTCACTTGAGACGGCACAAGAGAGGCGACTTCTCTGCAAATGACTCTCTGCAAGTCTGCATTATGTTTTCTCCTTATGTGAGATTAAGTAACATCTTTATGTGGAAAAGAGTATGAGAGGAATCCACAATGTAAAGAAGCAGATTCTTGTTTTTTTTTTTTTCTCCTGGAAAGAATAGTAATCATGAATTCTGGAAACTGAGTCAAAAATAAGATAAAAGCAAGTAAACCTAAAAAGCAACAAAAGAAAATGGTTGGTAGGATTTAGAAGAGTTCAGAAAAATAGGGGAGGAAATGAAGTGCAGTGTTGAGAGCGTCTCCTACAGGCCCTCTTGGTCTACCACCACCCTCCCTCAGACCTACTTAATCCAAAAAAGGAGCATGCCCCATTTCTCAAGGCGTCCTCACAGGAAGTGCCACAGTGGCACTTCCTACCAGAATTTGGCATTTTTGTGAACTAGAACTCAGTGAAATGACTCCCTTTGTCTCTTTTGCGGGTAGAGTGGTAAAGAATAATTGGTAATTTACCCTTTGCTGAAAGGTATTCTTTTCCAAAATATTAAATTGTTTTATTCACTGAAGTAATTTGTCATGTGTAAATCAAATGCATACTTTTTTACAGATAAAAATCAAATACAGCACTAATATAACAATAAAAATATCCCTTCTTTTGGTAGGAATTGTTTCAGGTATGACATTAATATAAGGCTCAGCCACCAGAGGGAGCCAAAAAGAAAATCTGTGGTTGGCTGGACTTCATTCCTTTGAGATTAATGAAGCTTGCAAAATATTTACAGAGCGAGACAATAAATACAATGGGCTGGTTTGGCTCCAGGGTGTGTTAAATACAATTTTTGTCCTGACTTGATGTATTCTAGACGGTAACCAATCTAGTGATTCTGGGTCCCTTGGATCTCCCCAATTCCACAGTCAGCAGGAAGGTGGGGCAAGCTCTCTCTCAGGGCCAAGCCCACAAAGGTAGAATATAGATAAAGAAGTTTGTAACCCTTGATAGTTCCTATGAATTGTGTGTTGGTGACATACTGTGGAGTAATGAAGTTAGCTGACTCACCTCCCTAGTACATATACTCTAACATGGAAAAACATCAGAAAATATCAAGCAGTATACTTAATTCCACTGACTGATACTATCAAGTTGAGTGTTTTATATCGCTTGTCTGAAGTCGCTGCGTGTTACTTGTGCAGGATCAAAGGGTTGAAATCAGGTGTGTGTGGATGTCTCTCCCTCCAAGGACTGTGCCCCTGGACTGCAGTATTGTTCCTTGGCATTCAGGGTTCAGAGGAGATGGGAAAATACATGACTCTGGAAACTGGTTCAGAAAGCTCACTGCCTCCAGGGCCTGGATGGGGTTTATTCTGCCCACTCTGTTGACTGGGAAACACGTGAGAGAGCAGCCGTCCTGAGCAGGCGGATGGAGCACACCTAGTCCTTCTCCTCTCAGGTCACACTGAAGTCATTTTAGGTCACTGAACTGAAGCAAGTGTGTGATCAGGCTCCTTCCGGGCACTGTGGCTACTGCCTGATTGTGAGTGAAGGTGAAAACCAGAGACCTCTTCTCATCAGAAATAGGCCCCACCCCAGGACCTTCACTGCAATCGAGAGGTGCAAGATGATAGGAAGCAGGACTGCAGTTAGAATAAGCAGACTGGAAAAAAATCACCAACAGTGTGAACAAGCCAGATCTCTCTGTCTTGTCAATATTCAGGGTTCCAGAAAGTTTAACAACATTATCTGTCACTTTTATTTATTGGAAAGAGAAAGAAAAAGCACTCTCATCTGTTGATTCACTCCCTAAATGTCTACAATGGCCAGGGCTGGGCGGGAGTGAAAGCCGAGAGCCGAAAACTCAACCCAGGTCTCCCAAAAGGATGGCCAAGAATTCAATCACTTTAATTATCACCAGTGCCTCCCAGAGTGTACATCAGCAGGAGACATATCTAGGTATCAGGTTCAGGGACTCCTTTGTAGGGTTCAAGTGTCTTAGCCACTGGGTTCAACACCTGACTCAACAGTATAATCTTAATGACATGGTGGTTTGAAATAGAATACATCTTCATAAAAGAAGTTTCCAATAGGATTACAAACTTTAAAACCCTTAATGCGAATTGGGATTTCGTTTCTGTTTTTATTCTAGGATTCCCAAACCACCTAGTTCAGCAGTAAGGTAAGTATACAGCATGTATTTTACTTTTTATTTTTACACTAGCATTCCATATGTGTGGAATGATGTGTAAAGTTGAGTGGGACTTCATGGAACCCATGAACAGTTAGGGGGAAAGGTTAGTGCCAGTTTTGATTTCTATTTCTCCCCAGTCATATCTTCTGCTAATCTTTTAAAAATAAATAAACTCTTGTGGTATAATATAAAATTACTAAGACAGAGTTCTCACATAACCAAGCTCCCTTGTTATCAGCATCTTACATGTAGTTTTCATCTGTTACAATTAATGAACTAACTAAAGTCCATCTGCTATTCAGATGTCCTCGGTTATTTCCTGGCATCCTGTCTCTATTCCAGGAGCCCACAGCACTCCTGGTCATCGTTGTCACTGTCTGCTGAGGTTTCTCTTAGTTGTGGCCATTTCTTGGTCTTTCCTTGCCGTGGCAACCTGGAGTGTTTTTGAGGATTATGAGTTGGCTGGGTTTTGCTTGATGTTTTTCTTAGAACTGCATTGAGGCATCAGGCATCTAGCACTCTGCCCCCTTTCCCGGGAACAGCACCTCCACGAACTGTCTGCCGCTCTTCTGTGTGGCACTCTATTCTAGGCCGACTGCTCACTGAGTCCGTCACTGATTTCCCTCACAGACAGGTGTTGTGTGCCGCGGTGTTCTGCTGATACTCCAGACCCACTTTGTAGGAGCTCTCAGCTTCTCCTTGACTTTTCACCACTTGGGGGTAGGGGTTTGGTGGAGTTTCCTTTCCACCATTTTCTTGCTGTCTGCCTCATACTGTGTATCTCCCACCCCACCTCCAGAATTGCATAAGTCCATCTGTGTCTCCCACCTGAGTGGCAAGAACCCAGGCACCTGCTGCCTTCCAGGGTGCACACGATCAAGGCAGTTGGAATCTGAAATATACAGCCAAGATGCGAATGAACCAGGCACTCCAGTATGGGATGTGTGTGCCCCAAGTGTTTAACTGCTGTGCCCTGCACCTACCCCCCAAATTTCCATTTTTCATAAAGATACCAGCTATATTGGATCAGGGTCTACTCCAGTATGACCCAATAGTAAAAATTACATCTACAATGACTGTATATCCACATAAGGTCACAATACGAAGTTAGAGCTTTAACATATGTGGGAGGGAAACAATTCAGCCCATAATATTTTTCTTGATTATTTTTTTCTACTTAACTTCATAATTGTAAATGGCATTTCTGTATTCCATGGACCTGCTGAGCTTGATTTTTCTCTAGTTGAGATGGCTCCCTTGTGGCTTTGCTTTTTTAACTTCTGATTTTCTAAATGATAATAGAATTTCATCTCCCTGGTCTTTCCAGCTAGTTTATTGTTTTTCCTTCCTTCAGCTTACTGCTTATTTCTGGTTTTTTGATTTTGAAACAGGACATTGTACATAAACAAGTGGTATATTTCTGTTGATTGACTGCTTACAGAGGCATGGCCTGGGTGGAAACTTCAACCTGAGATGGCTAGGGATCAGTTTGCAATACTATTTTTTCTGTCATCCCACAACAGTTCCATTGACTATACTCCTGGCATCCAGAAGCAAGAATTTAAAGCAATTAGTAATTCTTCCTGTTCCATTATAAAAACACAAAACTCACACATTTTTATAAGTGTTATGAGTTACTGACAATTAGATACATTTTAAAACTCGAGTTTAGACTTTATGTGTCCAGCAAAACTACCGTGTCCTGTGTTTTATGGGATACTCTGCACCAGAATGGAAACTCCATGAGCACAGGAGGCCCTGTTCATCGTCAGAAACCCAAGCGTTAGAAACAGCATTTGTTGCCAAGAAAGGTTCTGATAAATGTTACATGATTAATTTTTAAAATCACATTTCTTTCTCTGTTGTTGTACTTATCTTGTTTTCCAAATTAAATCTTAGAGAAATCTGCTCACCCTATCCAATTGAGCACCCCTACCATACACACATCTCTCGCGGGGCCTTGTTCCCCACCTTCACATCGCCCAAGGACCTCTACACTGGCATTAGAGCCTGCAGCCAACGGCCATTTCCCCCCACCGTGCCAACCAAGACCTATGAAACAACCCCTGTTTTGAAGACAAGAGGTAAGATGTGCTTTGAAATTGGAGCTGTATTAATTCTTAGTGACAGAGCTCACTCAGTAAAATCAAAGAAAAGTGAGGAATGCAAAGAACCTGTGTGACACACTGGTAGCTTACAGTAGTTCTCCACAGCAGCCACGTTGGACAGTCAGCTGCAGCCCCCGCTGGGTCAAAGCAGACCCAGTCGCTCCTGTCCCATCCACTCCGACATGCAGCTTACCACGTTGGAATCGGAAACCAAAGCCTTGCAGAATCGCCATTCTACCTGTATATATATTCTTTCTTTCCTGTACTTGTCTTAGGGTTTAGCTTTTTAAAATCCTACCTGGATTTAGGTGGTGAGCACAGAGACCATGTCTGGCTCAGCCCATAGGATCTGGATGTGACAGAGCGAGTACAGCAGTGGTCGCTAAGACTGGAATACCCCATTGGAATAAACTCAGGAAGTAATGGAGCAACATGTTCAGGTGTCTTACCACCCGGAGCATCCTCTCCCAGTCACAACTCCACCATGATGGGTGGCTTTGGTTGGGAGAACAGTAGTTCCCTCCCTCTGGGCATTCAGTCTACCCACTGGACACTTGGACACTGCAGACCATATGCAAGTGTGAGAACAGAAGAGATCTCTGGACAAAGACTGAAGAACTTTGAGGGAGGAGGTAGATGTTTGGAGAGACAACTGAGACAGATAAGACAGGCGGTAGGCTGAGGAGGTAGGTGAGACTCGAGAATTCTACTAAAATTAACTCTGTACATGACTATTTAGACCAAAATCCAAAGACAGGATACTAGCATCATCAGTATTGACACTACCTTATGAGCAGATGATAACATTTTGGGAAGCTGGAGTTGGATGGTTAAGGGCTTGGACTCTGCAGCAGACTGCATGTGTAGAATTCTGACTGTGCCAACTTCTCTGCCCCTGGTTCTCCATCTGTAAAAAAAGAGTATTCGCACTGAGTTCATAGGTAACAGTTAGCAGTTATTGTTTTGCTTTTCCATGACCTCTCAGACGGGTCAGCATGGATAAAACTAATGAACACTGGATCAGGCTGACTCTTTAGGGTTGGGTGCCATGCTTGGTTATATGTGGGGAGTTGCAGGAGGAGGGTACTGTGTATAAGGATTACAAGACAGGATACCTAAACAGTGGAATGATCTTGTCAGGCAAGTTATCAAAGTAACTTAACTAATTAATTAAATAATTTCTGAAATTATTTTAAGTATATACAGCCAAAGAAAATCACAGAACTGAGTGTTGGATTCACAGGATAAGGGACTAAAGAAACAAGTGTCCTCATTCACAAAAGTGGGAATAAGACCCAATCTCACAGGCAGGCTACAAAATGCATAGCACACTCAGTACAATGACTGGCAAGAAGACATGCCAGTAAATGCCGCCTTTGACCTCACGATGCATGAGCATCCCTCAGCTTGAAATGTGGGATTGGAGGAAGCCAGGCTAGCTATGGTAAATCTAACCAAACTGCAAACTCAAATCGTTTTTTGGTGAGTGCTGACTTCATTTTGGAAAACTTTTAATGTTCGACAGAAAAAAAAACAGGGCATAAAGAAATCAATCTTCAAGCCTCTAAGAAAGCAGTGACAGAATCCAATTAGGGTTATTAATTACTCAGAAGGGAAAAGGACTGAAGCCCCTTACTCCTGGGAGCACTGGGGCTGGAGGCTCCTCCTCACGCTGCATACGGCTTCGAGGGCTCAGGGCACAGGTGGGCTGCAGGTCAGATGTAATCAAAGCAGGGATTGATGCCAACCTTCACCTCCACATTGAATGCACGTATTTCTAAGGACCACTTATTGACCATAAACCGCACTAATGGACTGTTCTTACATAGTCAGGATAACAGTGCTTTGCCTGAAATTTCCAGGTAACCCCTACAGATACGAGCTGCTTGACTATCCCACGGACTCAAAGAAGGCAGCGCTGACTTGGCCAGGTCAGGCCGTCTATTATGACGTGAGTACCTTTGTAAATGTGCATTTAGAAGATGTGCAGTCTGGAAAATATTTTTGCCCAGTAAGTTTATAAAAAGTCCAGATATATTGCTTTTGTTTTCTATCTTAATGAAAAATTTGAGATATTGACCATGATACACATTTTTCAATACCCTAACCTGATTTCATTAAATCTTGGCACTTATGGAACATTTTTAGTTATTTCAAAACAAAACAGGGGCCACCACTGTGGCACAGCAAACTAAGCTGTCTCCAACCCACGCTGAGCTGCTATTAGAGTCCCAGTGGCTACTCCACTTCTGACTTAGCTCCCTGAAGATGCATCTGGGAAAACAACTGAAGATGGCCCACGTGCCTGAGCCTCTGCCATCCATATGGGAGACTCAGATGGGCTTCCAGTCCCCTGGCTTAGACCTGGCACAGCCCAGGCTGTTGTGGCAACTTGAGAGGTGAACTAACTGATGGAAGGTATCTCCCCCACCCGTCCAATTAACTTAAAAAGAAAAAAAAAAGCAATAGCAATAAGAGAACAGATTCCCACCCCCAGAAAGATGGAGGGAAGAACTGTTTCATGCACTCTGTGTTTCCCCTGATCTTACCATTAGGGTTCAAAATGCATCAAATAAAACCAAAAACGCAAAGACTAAATGGGAGATTTTCAGAAAGATTTACAATCTGTTACAGTTCCAGTATGCATTTGTGTCAACTCTAAAATGCAGCAGCCACCACACTAACCACTTTACATATTCCATATCACTCTACTGTTAAAATAATCTCGGTCATGATCACCATTTCCATCTTAAAGCTAAGGAAACAGAAGGTAGAAAGAGTTTTGTGATGTCATGACCCCAGTACTCAGGTCTCGGAGATTGATCTCTACTCTGTACATTTAATGCAACATGAAAAAAGGAGGTTTTTAACATGAAGGAAACTATCCAGACATTTTAACATAACCACAGTTAACACTTACAATGAGAGGCATTGCCAAGTGTTTCCCATATATCACTTCCTTGCATCCAGTAATCCTGTGAGACAGGCCAGTAATAATTGTGGAAGGCTGTAAACATTTAGGTTTTATGTGGAAAACTGTTGCAACAGTGTGGTCACTGCACAGTCCAACAACCAAGTATACGGTGCACAATTTCCTGTTAGTGTTATAAAGCTGTACATCACGGGGAATCCTGAAAAAGGCAGCTGCTTCACCGGATCTGTCACTGTTCTCAGTGAAACGTGGAGGGTTATTCTGGAGCTCCTTCCATCGTGACACTTCAGCTCCTAGTGTCCTCCTGCTGCTTTCCCTGTGTCACACTCCCCACGCAGCCACCCCAAAGAGCTCCCCTTCTCCCGGTGTGAATCCTGCCGCCTTTGCTGAGTTATACAGACCCGGCAGCATCAGGCTCTGCTCCCTCCCTGCCCCCTTGAGGCTCACAGGAGAGATCTGGAAAAGAGGAAAGGCCATCATTTAGAAGGCAAGATTGCTCCAGCAGAAATGGCTTCTCCCTTTTCTAATCTCTACCACACTTAGTGTAATGAGGAACATTTTATGTATATTTCCCATCTCATCAACTCAACCATAAGTTTGATTTTTAAAAATGTAAAATGTGTTTATTTGCTTAAAAGCCTGAGTAAATGAGAATGGCGAAGGAGACATACAGGGAAGCAGGGAGGGAGAAAGGAAGAGAGGAGACAGAATCCTCCATTCACTGATTCACTCTCTAAATAGCTGCAAAGATCGGGGCTGGTCCAGGCCAGAGCCAGGAACCTGTAACTCCATCCTCATCTCCCACAGGGATGGCAAAGGTCCAAGGACTTGGGCCATCTGCCACTGCTTTCCAAGACACACTGGCAGGGAGCTGGATCAGAAGGGCAGCAGCTGGGACTCAGTCAGCACTCCAATGTGGAGAGAGAGTAATTCAAGCAGTGGATTAACGTGCTGAGTCACAACCCCAGCTCCACAAGCTGTTATCCCCCACACTGTTTTGCATACATGCTTTCTGACCCATTTATTTGATCATTTTTCTCCAAGTGATTAATCCCACTTTATTAACCTGTTTGAATTGCTCTTGGCTTTCACTCTGTCATTCTGGCTCTTCCCTAATCCTAAGGAAATTTTGCATTTTCTTGGACAAAGAAATAAAAATGACATGGATAGTGAACTTGACAGGAAACCTTATTTGTTATTTTTAAATCTTTAAGATCGTATCGGGTCCCCCCCCCATTTTTCTGACTTTGATCATTCTCACCACTAAATGAAGCGATGATCAAACTCCATCTGTAATGCTCCATTTTGTTGGTTTTTTTTTAAAGATTTATCTATTTTATTACAAAGTCAGATATACACAGGGGAGGAGAGACAGGAAGATCTTCCGTCAGATGATTCGCTCCCCAAGTGAGCCGCAACGGCCGGTGCACGCCGATCCGAAGCCGGGAACCTGGAACCTCCTCCGGGTCTCCCGTGTGGGTGCAGGGTCCCAATGCACTGGGCCGTCCTCCACTGCTTTCCCAGGCCAGAAGCAGGGAGCTGGATGGGAAGTGGAGCTGCTGGGATTAGAACCGGTGCCTATATGGGATCCCGGGGCGTTCAAGGCGAGGACTTTAGCCGCTAGGGCACGCCACCGGGCCCGTTGCTCCATTTTGTTAAGGAGCTTTTTCTTTTTTTCCTTTAACATAGTGTCTGCTTTACCTACCGCTAGAGCAATGGTCCTCAACTTCAGCAGCACATAGCACAGGCTGGGGTACTTTCAGAAACCCCAGTCCCCAGGCGGCACCCTACTTCTATGAAATCAATCCCGAGGGCAGGACCCACAAATGACTTTTTATTCTAGGCCAAGGTCTTTTCTTCCTCCTCCTCACCCCAGGAGTGTGGAACAGCTGGTCTACAGGCCATATAAGGCCTATAAAATCATTTAGTCTGACCCTGCTAAGGCAACCACAGGGAGGACTTGAAATTCATTCAGTCTACAGTGGGCTAATTTTTAAGTTGATAATTTTATGCGGCTTGTGAACAGTGAGATAAAGATCCAAATGGCCTTTAGCAAAGAAGGGAAGAATCCCCAGCCCTGCTAGCTCTAGCAAAAGAGGAAGAACACCAACAACCTGGCAAGTAGTTCCAAAAACATGTCTCCTCACTACAAAACAAATTCTGGGAACCCTATTTGAACACTTGTCACCCAAGCCAATGGGGGATATATATATAACATGTTATATATGTTAAATATTATATATTATAATGTACATGGGTGTTTGTGTAAATGGGTGGGCACTGTGCTGCAGTGGATTAAGCCACTGCCTGGGGCACCAACTGCCCATATTGGAGTATCTGGAGTCGAGTGCCAGCTCCTCCACTTCTGATCCAGCTCCCTGCTAATACACTAGGGAGGCAGAAAATGATGACCCAGAGACTTGGATTCCTGCTACCTACATGAGATAGAGAGAGGTCCTAGCTATGGCTTTGGACTGGCTCAGCCTTAACTGCTATGGGCATGTGGAGAGTGAACCTGCAGATGGAGAATCTTTCTCCCTGTTCCCTCCTTTCTCTGTCACTCTACCATTCAGTAAACAAAAAAAACTGAGCCAAGATGTGGCTGGATTTTACCAGAGTAAACCCCATTGGGCCCTCATCCTTTCCCACAACATGTGTAGGAAGTGCCTTCAGGACTTAGTATGTCTTTACACCTCTTCCCATGAGACTCAATGCTGCCCTGCCTTTGTCTCTTGGCCAGGCCCTGGTTCCCCTCCAGTCATCACTTACTGTCACTCCAGCCAGGGCCTCACCTGCTGCCACCCTCTCCCCTAGGGAAGTCTTCTCTCTGACCATTTCCAGCCATGACCGTGCCAGTTCAGTCATTCTTTCTCCTTTTTCAGTTGGCAAAGATTCCTAGGTATTAATATTTGATTCTTCTGGGCTGTTTATGCCATCATTTGCTCAAGATGCTCAAGAATTCTGTCCTTGCAACAGCAAGATTCCTTCAGAACCGTGGGTCAGGCCTTCGCTTTTACAAGAGTCTTTAGGAATCAATCTAGTTTGTACTCATCTTTTGAGTAAGATGAAGTAATCACAGAGGCCATGTGCCATGAACTCCCCAACCTCCAACTCTCTGAAATGTTTTTACCAGAACCACACTTTCACAGAGCAGCTGAGCCCTCTAAGCAGCACAATGTCCATTAAACTCACTCAAGACACTCACATCCCTCTGTAAGGGATCAAAGGCACTACCCCTCCCTCCCCGGGCCATCCGCCCACTTTTCCACCTGAAGCCCTCCCAAATGCACACATTCCTAGAGATACATGCTCAGTCCTGGGACAGTTCTCTCATTCTACCATAGCACCCTTACTCCATGCTCATCCTCAGAGGGCCATGGTGCATTTGGGAGCACACAGGCAGCCAACTGCTTTAGAAAACCATCCTCTTCTCAAATAAGTGAAGGCCCACAGTGCACTTCTCCATTGCCCCGACCTGTTCTGTCTCAGCCAGGGATACAGAATGGAAAACAGACCCATACCGTCTCTTGGCCCACCTTACTCTTCAACTCATACCCAACATGTCCACACTCCTGTCTGGGGCCTCTGCCCCTCTCTGTTCCACAATCACACTTGCTTTTCTGCTTTCCACTCTCCTCCCCAGGTCTTGACTTGGTGCAAAAAAAGCCAAACAAACAAACACCACTTCAGACATCCACACCCACACCCATCTAGGAGTGCCAGTTTAAGTCTTAGCAACTGCTTTGGGTCCAGTCCAGCTCCCTGTCAATACTGGGATACTGGGAAGCAACAGATGATGGCTCAAGTACTTGAGTTCCTGCCGCTGAGCTAGGTGACCCAGAAGGGAGCTCCTGGCTCCTGGCTTTGGCCTGGCCCAGCCTCAGCTGATGCAGGCATTTAGAAGAACTAAGTTGCTGTTAAAGAAACTGTCTCCCCAAATGCTAATTTCCCCATTTCCAAAGAGTATCTCATTTTTCATCATTCAAGGCAAATGCCATCATTCAGGCTACAACCAAAAAAATAATAATAATAATAATAAAGTGCTTTTTTAATTCTGTTTAATGTACTAAACCTTATTTCCTGTGGTTTTAGTATCAATCTGTAGAGTGTGATGCTTACCACAGAATCCTCATAAGCTTGCATATATTGTTACATGTAATAAACATTTGGAGAGACAGAGAGAGCCAGAAAGAGAATATTTAATATAGTACTATCCTGCTGAGAAAATATCCTAAATCCAAAGCTACTGGCAAAACTCTGCAGACTGGCTTGTCTACCTAGAAACTAACACAGCAAGAATGGAGTGTCCTTCCTGCCTTACACTCATCTTCTACACCAGACACGAACCCTGGCCTGTCAAGGGTATCTAAGAATAAATGACAGCCAGCATTCCTCCGCACTGTCCCCTCAGACTGATCCCTCCTTCTCACAAGGAACCTGCTGTGCTCAACACTCACAAATGATTCCTGGCTCCTTAACCCCTTGCGAGACACCAGAAACTACAGTAAAATTTCACTCTCTTCTCTTCCTCATGCCTCTGACTACACCTCTGCAGACCACTGCTATTAGTTTGTCAGTATAATCAGAAAGATTAATCCAACCCTTTACAGCAATGTAAAAAAAAAAAAAAGCCTTATTTCCAAGTCAGCTAGCTAGGAAAATGAAAAAGATAAGAGAACAAAGAGGGCTTTCTTTACCCTGAATAAGTAAGTCATAGATTTAGAATTTTTTTGTTGTTGTTGTTAAAGGATTTCTTTGAAAGGCTGAAGGTCAGAGAGGAAGGAACACAGAACAGTAGCTTTCATCCTCTGGTTTACTCCCCAAATGCATGCAACAGCCAGCACTTGGCCAGGTCATGGCAGGACCAGAAAATCCTGGATCTCCAACATGGTTGTCAGGAACACAAGTGTTTGAGCCATCATCTACTGCTTCCCAGGGACATTAGGAGGGATAGGATTGAAAGAACAGAGTAGCCAGGATTCAAATCAGGCTATCCTAACATAGGATGCAGGCATTCCAGGCAGCCACTTGGTACCACAACACCCCTACTGTCATATGTCTGTGTGTCTTTGACTGTATATATTCTCAGTGTGTTCCCAGCTTCATGGGGTTGTTACAAGCAGGAGTATCCTTGGGGCCAGGGACTTGAGAAGACCCAACTTCACCTTCCTCTGGCCGCAGTCCTCACAGCATGGCCAGGAATTAATGAGGCAAAAGGAAACATACATCTATAAAGTCCATGCTTCCCCATCTCGCACTCTGGACGAGTGTACTCTGGATCTTGGGCCTTGGAATTCCCTGACCAGATGACCTTGACTCCAGTCCCAGAGCCTCCCTGCGTTCTTCCCCTCAAGTCCATCTTCCCATGGCCAACTACTGGCAACCACGTTACATCTCTAGGCCAAAGGGGGCAGGAGTAAGCTCTTGGCTGGCAGTAAGGAGGATGGGTGGAGGCAGCAAGAAGGAGGTGGTAAGGGGTGCTGAGGCAGGCACCAGCGGCTGCATCTTCCCGAGCCACATGTCCCAGTGCAGAGAGTAGTCCAAAAAGTCTCTATTTGAACCTGGTCTACCAGGTTGCTAGGAAGATACTTTGTTAGAGTAGGAGAAAACAACATAGTGACAGTTGCTGTTGCTATGTAACAACTTTGCTTGGCTTATAAATGGAACATGAACTTCCATTTGTACAGTAGCCCTGTACTCTATAAATGTTAAGTATGGGCCTATGAGAGCAACAGGGAGCAATAACGTTCCAGAAATGTTCCAGAAGTCCTAGTTCCATATTTTCCACCACCCTCATAGGTTTTTGTTCCCTACATCTCTGCATATCATGTGAGATCCAGCCCCTGGGGTCTGACCTAACAACATGGGCTCTGTCTCCTCCTTCCCTCTCTACACGCAGACCCGCTTCCCCATTCAGCTAGATCAATCTCTGTTTCTCCTCCACTTCCAACTGTATTAAGCCTCTCTCTCTCTCTCTCTCTCTCTCTCTCTCTCTCTCTCTCTATATATATATATATATATATATATATATATATATATATATATTTACAGATTTACAGAGAAAGGAAGATACGGAGAGAAAAGATCTTCCATCCGTTGGTTCACTCCCCAAGTGGCCACAATGGCCAGAGCTGAACTGATCTGAAGCTAGAAGCCAGGAGCTTCTTTTAGGTCTCCCACATGGGTACAGTGTACCACGGCTCTGGGCCATCCTCTACTGCTTTTCCAGGCCACAGGCAGGGAGCCTGATTAGGAAGTGAAGCAGCCAGGACACAAGCCAGTGCCCAGATGGGATCCCAGCAGTTACAAAGGGAGGGTTTAGCCACTAGACCACCATGCCAGACCCATTCAGCCTCTTATAACAGTTTACTTCCATTCACTTTTGTTCATGCCTTCCCTCCCCTGCTTGCTAATATACTTGAGGATGGCAGTACTGGTTTCTTAATCCTTCTTCCACACCATCACTGTGCACAGATGGGTGTTTGCCAAACAGTTGTTGAATGCCATCAGTCTGAGAAAAGGCACATTTGTTTAAGATTTATTTTTATTTCAAAGTCAGATATATAGAGAGGAGGAGAGACAGAGAGAAAGATCTTCCATCCAATGATTAACTCCCCAAGTGACCACAATGGCCAGTGCTGCGCCAATCTGAAGCCAGGAGCCAGAAACTTCCTCCAGGTCTCCAGAATGGGTGCAGGGTCCCAAGTCTTTGGGCCATCCTTGACTGCTTTCCCAGCCACAAGCAGGGAGTTGGATGGGAAGTGGGGCTGCCAGGATTAGAACTGGCACCTATATGGGATCCTGGTGTGTGCAAGGCGAGGACTTTAGCCGCTAGGCCACCATGCTGGGCCCAAGGCACATTTTTCTAAGGAACCAGAAAGACTGTAATGAAATTCATTGATGTTCACCTTAACACTTCTTTTGAAAATGCAAAACTAAATAGTTATGTCTCAAGAATGGAAATTTTGAGTGACTTCACCTTCATCAGACATTCAAAAAAGCCATAAAGTGGTTGTATGTTAGGCAAGGAAGGAAGAGTAGGGAGAGTCGTACAATTTTGGCTAAACTGAGCCCAGAGAGTGCATGAGGATCGAGAGGCATTTCTGACAATATGTTATCAGAGTTCCTGCTGAGGAGGAGACGCTGACTACCTCAGCATTCCTTTGATAAGATGTGTTTAAGCCTGTGTACAGATCCAGAATATTAGTAAGCAGTGAAGGGGGCAGCGGAAGAAAGATGGTGTCTGACTTGTGCCTGGAACTTCCTGTTGGCCCTTTTCTTTTGTGGCAGTGAGTCATCTGTTGATACTACTAGGTGGCATTAACAACAACTGTCTTCCTGTTCATATTTTAGCTTCCTAAATGTGTTGAGAAAACCAAGCCAGTATTCTACCCGAAACCTCCTAAGACCCTCGCTCCTAACACAACTTTGAGTTCCTGGGACCCAATCTATCCCGCCAAAGAAGCCAACATACAAAGAAACCTTGAAAGGAACCACTGGCTCACTTCGTACACTCACGACTTCACAGGTACAAAGTCACAAAACTGCAGGTAGAAGCTATCACAAAATCAAGAACTTTGGCAAATGCTTCCATCTTAGAGTAGTGAAGGTGGGTGGTCAGTTCAGTGGGCAGGTGGGAGACTCATTTTCATTTAATTGGCTTTAATGATATGTGTCTTAGAAAGGTAGTGGGTAAGTTTTCATATAAAAGATAATTCAAGCCCCATTTTTTTTCATGTACTCTGACAAAATAACAAGACAATGTTTCCATTAAGGTCTGGGGCCCATGGACCCCCTTGAACTGGATGATTACCATGAGAAGGAGGTAGCAGAGTTAACTGGGCAGACAGGATTTGACCCAGAGCCTGTAAGTAGTTATAGTCACCTCACAGTTCTTTAGGGGTTGGGCTCCTGCATCTTTTACCTGCTTTTTATTTGTATCATGAATATTAGTGGATCACACTAAAGCTGGCAAAGGGAAACTTTAATTCATATTTAAAGCTGGATCTACACTGATCTGAATTGATCAAAATACCCTCATCCACTAACTGGGGAAAAAAATCAAGGTTTCTTTCCCTCTTCATCAAGCTATGTTTTAATATACATTTTCTACTCTGCCAGCTGTAGCTGTTTTCTACTATGCAACCTGTGCAGTTGCTAAAATGACTTACAAAAATGTTGATTTATGGAGTAGAACGTAGCTGCTTGCTGAAGGAGGCTGTTGGTGAGTTCTGCGGCCCTCCGCCTCTCTGCCCAGCTTGGTCGTGACTGCTGCTTCTGAGGCAGAGGCTTGCTCACAGCAGTCTCACGACAGCCACTGAGAGGTGGCTGAGTTTGCAGTCCAAGCCGGCAAACTCTTCACAGGAAGCAACAGAGACTTCTCAACTGGTGATGTGCAAAAGATGGCCTGTGAGAACTCATCACAAGGCCTTCAATGACAGAAAGTGTCATCTCGCAAGGTAGTTGTGGAAATGAGAGTTCATATATTTTATATATATATATATATATATATATACACACACATATACATCTGTATGTATGTTGCTCTATTTCAAACCTAAATTTTATCCTCTACAATTGCAAATTTTAGAAGAAAACTTAATATTTTCAAAGAAGTAAATTTTTGAAAGGCACATATAAAACAACTGTAAAATGTTTCCACTATAAACCTTTTTTAGACTGAGTTGAGTATATTCATTCTATACAAGCCTCAGCAATTCATAAAGTGCTAAAAAAGTCGTAGGACCAAAGATGATCCTGTAGGCTGTGCCTTCTCTGCTCAATCACTGAACGCTTGTAATTGTTCCTAGCTTTCACTTGCAATGAACACTGTAGTGTTCGAGATGCCCACGTCCTCTGACCCTTCAGGGGAGCTCAGCAATGCTCCACATCCCCACATGCAGCCCCATTAGAGCCCCACACAGCTCAGGCCCTCAGCAAGCAGCTTACCAGAAATACACGGTTACACCAAGGATGCTCGCCAAGTATGTTACCCCCAAAACGATTGTGCAAGTAAATAACTACTTAAATATCTATTAATAACAAGATAAAATGTACTAAAAATAGTTTAAAGGAGGTTTCAGTGAATCCGGCTTATGACAAATAAATGACAGACTCTGGGATAGCATATTTTAATGCGAACAAATATATATTCATCAAATATTTCGTAGTAAACTAAGAGAAAGGTACTAAAAACTGCTCAAAGGAATAGTTCCGAGTTTAAGATAAGCCCTATTCGCCCTGTTTTTTTATTGAATGACAAACATGTAAAGGGCTGAGAACTTTTCTTCATAATATTTACTCAAGCATGATTAACTTACAGGAGATTTTTAGCAGCTCAGTAGGGAAATTCTTCAAACTGTGACCAGATTAGGTTCCAAAAGATATTCTTAAATCTAATTTTAAGTCCAAGCTACAGTTATTTTACCACCATTCTCATTCCTATCATTCTGTCAATTCCATCATCACCATAAATACATTCTTCTAGTTTATCATAAAAATTTTCAGCTGAAATAATTTTACAGTTAACAGCCAAATACCTAGACTCTACCATTGACATTTTACTGTACTTGTTTTAACACATAACCTGTCCATCTTATCAAGCCATCTAACTATCCATCAATAACATACTGCAATATTTTTATGTACTCCAAACTGTGGAGTTTACCTCTAACCACTAAACATACGTATCATTACCCAGAATTCAGCATTTGCTTACGGGTTTTTTTCTTTTAAAATGAAATAGCCATTCAGTAAAATTGCACAGATCTTAAGTATGCATTCCCTGAATTTGACAAATGCAAATATCCATGTAATCTTAAAACCTTATCATTCCAGAAAGTTCCTTCATATTCCCTTCCAGTCATCCCTTTCTTTTTTCTCCTCTCACCTGACATGCTATCTATTAATAACACTTGGAGTTTTTTTAATTTATTTATTTTTTATTAGAACTTCAGACAAAGAAAAACAGAGAGAGGTCTTTCATCCACTGGTCACTTCTCAAATAGCTGCAATGGCCAGAGCTGAGCCTATCTGAAGCCAACAGATAGGAGCTTCTTTTTGGTTTCCCATGTGGAAGCAGCATCCCAAGGCTTTGGACCATGCTCCATTGCTTTCCCAGGCCATAAAGAGGGAGCCAGACAGGAAGTGGAGCAGCCAGAACACAAACTGGCATCCATATGGGATGCCAGTGCTTGTGGCAGGAGGAATAGCCAACTGAGCCATCACATAGACCCCTAATAATAATACTTCAAATACACAACTTCTGCAGTTGCAAGACATGATTGAATTCCTAACATTTAAGACACGTCTCAGAGAGAAGCTCAGGGACACATCAGAAAGCAGCCTAAGTGCTGGCACCACAACTCAATTAAAAGGCTCACTACAGACCTTCCTTCCCAGTCACAATCTGGGAAAGTCAGGCACAGGAATTTCATCCTCTGCAAAGAATCCCAATTCATTCAGAACCCTTGCCTTGGCCTCACACAAAGACTTCATGCCTGCTAATGCTGTCTGTGGGTGATGGGCAGTTTTGTTGTGATCCTTGTGTATCTTGGAAAGCTACAAAGTGCAGTGTTCCCACATAGATGTTTCTCTTCAAATGAAAAACATGTTATTTCCATATTATGTGTAACTGGTAAAGGAGAAAAAAACATTTATTTAGACCCATATTTCAATGCTTCAAATAGTTACCAAAGAACACTGCAAGGTGCACACAACATCCATCTAATGGTAACTCCAACAGTGAAAATGGATAGTATGACTTTTGACATGCCATTGTGCAGCATCTTTATGATGTCAAACTTACTCATTGATTTTCTTCTCTTCATTCAACCACTACAGCAAGAAAAATCCCATCCTGCCTTAAAACCTGCCAGGCCTTTGGAAGGACGAATTGCCAGGCTGCTTCAAAAACGACGACTTCTGGAGCCTACTGTGCAGCAAACACCAACTTCCTGTCCAGACTGCACCCCTACGGTTCTGTGTACTTTTCACACCTTTGTCCCTAGTACTGCAGAAGTGATGGCACTTCGTGATAATTCACTGGCTGGAGTGACCCACAGAAACCAGGACACTGAAGAGAAGATTAAGGAAGAACAAAGCTTGTTGTCTACCTATCCACTGCCGTCTTATTACCCCACAAAAGATCTGACAGCTGCTTATAACATAAAACCATATCCAAAAATCACAGATACTAAAAAGACAGAGGATTTGTACCGGAGACAGCTATCTTTAAAACCCCAAGCCGTGCCTTACTATAAAGCTAATAATTACATTGACTACGAAGACATAAAACCAACCTTCTATGACAAGTACTCTATGTGTCTAAACCCTTACGGCTTCAGGAACCCTAGTATTCTGCAGAAGCTTCCACCTATGGAGGACGTTTCTTTAGAGCGTATTTTAAGGAAACCAGAAGAACAGTCGTGCTTGAACCTGGAGAGCGGTGAAGGAACGAAGCCTATTCTGGGTTGGATTCCCAGAGCAGGAGTGGCCAAACCACAGAGCAGTCTGCTGGAGCTGCAGAATTCTTTCTCAAAAACTCGTGCCCAGAAGCGGTTCCTTAAGTCAATTCTGCAAGACCACAAAGACCTCAGGGACAAAGAGCACTCGGGAAAGAGACATCAGTTTTACGGTTATAATTCCCATTATTTCTATAATTGAGATATCTGTTTTTCTCTTCAAAACCCAGCTTCTTACAAGAAAAAAAAAAATCACAATTTCCTATGTGTTTCTGAATTCTTTTTGCTGGATTAAGCAAATGCCTTTGTTAATTAGGATTATGGTTCAGGAATTTATGTTAGGATCTAATCAGAAGAACACAGAAAACACAATGTTCTGATTTCTTGAAAAGTTAACAATTTGGCAACGAAATATTAGAGCCAGAAAAATAGTCTTTCATCTCATCTTCAAATTGGACTCCAAGGAAATTTCTCCAAAATCATAAGCAACATGTACAACAAAGTTTACATCATCCATTGTTTTACAAAAAATGAAAACTTGAAAAGAAAAAGTTCAGTCAATGACACATGACTATTGAAACTATGGTACCTTAATAAAATATGTAAATACTGTCCCTTTTGTGGCTATTTTCGCAAAGTAGTATTAAGTAGAAAAGACAGAACTGAAATAGGCAGTCAACTGAGAGATGGACAGCTCTATGAACTTTTTAAGATTTAATCTTATTTTTATTAGAAAAGCAGATTTACAGAGAGGAGAGACAACAGATCTTCTAGCCACTGATTACTCTCCAAATGCCCACAGTGGCCAAACCTGAGCCAATCCAAGGCCAGGAGCCTCTTCCAGGTCTCTCACAAGGGTACAGGGGTGCAAGGTTTTAGACCATCCTCCACTGCTTTCTCAGGCCACAAACAGGTAGATAGATGGGAAGTGGAGCAGCCAGGACAAAAAATGGCTACCATATGGGATGCCGGGAATGCCAGGCAGAATATTAGCCGGTTGAGCTGTTATGCCAGCCTCAGACTATAACCTTAGTAAACATGGAGACCCTGTTCCTCTTTGGGCTGGGAAACATTTGTTCTGCCAAGGGCCATTAGAGTATTTGTAATCTCACTTTTGGGCCATACAAAATTATCTGTTTAAAATTTAGCTAGCTCTAGATTTAGTGAGCTTTCAGTTCTACCTGTGGTTGCCCAGGCAGAACCAGACATAACCCATTCCTGCTCTGTGTAAACACATAGACAAAATGACAGTGGAAAAGATGAAAGCCAAAATGCTTGCATGCACACATTCCAGTTTGGATATGTTTCCTTCAACATTCTGAAAGAGAAAAGCAACTATTCCTTGTATGTAACAAAATTACTTTATTGTGAAGACATGCAAATGACTTTAATTAGTAACTGATAAGTTCTGATTGTGGCAAGAAGAGTTGGTTAACCTATTCTAGAGTCCCCTGATAACAACTTCTGGAAGGTGCTCACCACAAATTTAGCTAACTCCTTCCCATATGCAAGTCAATTCAGTATGCCAACAGGGATTGTTTTTGAAACAGTTTATTGGGAGGCTTAAGTGTTTAATAAAAATTCTGGTTTCATTTTATGACAAATATGTCATTTGGTTACACGTCGTTAAAACCTATTCTGAGTTGGGCCCGGCGGCGTGGCCTAGCGGCTAAAGTCCTCACCTTGAATGCCCTGGGATCCTATATGGGCGCCAGTTCTAATCCCGGCAGCTCCACTTCCCATCCAGCTCCCTGCCTGTGGCCTGGGAAAGCAGTTGAGGATGGCCCAAAGCTTTGGGACCCTGCACCCACACGGGAGACCCGGAAGATGTTCCTGGTTCCCAGCTTCGGATCGGCGCACACCGGCCTGTTGCGGCTCACTTGGGGAGTGAATCATCGGATGGAAGATCTTCCTCTCTGTCTCTCCTCCTCTGTGTATATCTGGCTGTAATAAAATGAATAAATCTTAAAAAAAAAAAAACTATTCTGAGTTAAAATTACAGAATTTTGTTTTCAGCTGTATTCTAGATAGCACTGGTTACATTAGGTATTGTGCAAAGCAAAAACGTACATGGCGAAATACTGGCGAGAACTGAAAGGCAACAAAGTCGCCTCCATGCCTTCATCACTGCAATTTCTATAGCCTTTAACAGGTAATGGAATTGGGAATGTCCAACATGAGAGGTACACATTTTTTACCACAGACCCTGTCATTGAGTTGGAATTCCAAAGATACAAACTTTGGGAGATACAACTCGGAAGTACAGGAATTGGCAGTTTTAACTGCACATATTCACCTGGGTTGTTCACTGTCCTGCTCCCTACATCAAGTGGTGCCACGTTTTCTTCATACAGTGTCATAGTCATATTTTCCAACTCCTGGGTTTTTTAAATATTTGTTTTATTTTTATTGGAAAGAGGAGGAGAGATACAGAGGAAGATCTTCTGTCCACTGACTCACTCCCCAAGTGGCTGCAACAGCCAGAGCTGAGCTGATCTGAAGCCAGGAGCCAGGAACTTCTTCCAATTCACCCATGTGGGTGCAGAGTCCCAAACTTTGGGGCGTCCTCGACTGCTTTCCCAGGCTACAAGCAGGAAGATGGATGGGAAACAAGGCCAGCAGGCTTAGAACCGGTGCCTATATGGGATCCCAGCGCATGCAAGACAAGGACTTTAGCCACCAGGATACCGCGTCAGGCCCCCTTTCAACTCTTGTAAAAGGGAAGCATCCTAACTGCCAACTGACAGCACTAAGGGATCTGACCTTTTCTGATGGTAGAGAACATATATACTCCTTTAAGAGGTAACAGTGAAAAAATGTTCAGGTATTCTCATTAAAAAAAAAAAAACTCAGTTCTGAACTATATTAAGGAAGGATTCATAGATCTAAAAATCCATGCATCTAATTTCTCTTCCTCATAAAAATACACGTTAAAACTATAGTAGAGTCCAGCACTGTACCTTAGTAGCTAAATTCTCACCTTACAACTGCCAGTAACCCATATGGCCCAGCTACTCCACTTCCCATACAGCTCTCTGCTTGTGGCCTGGGGAAGCAGCAGGGGACAGCCCAAAGCCTTGGGACCCTGCACCCACGTGGGAGACCCAGATGAAGCTCCAAACACCTGGCTTTAGATTGGCTCAGCTCTGGCCATTGCGACCACTTGGGGAGTGAATCAACAGATGGAAGATCTTTCTGTCTCTCTCTAAATCTGCCTTTCTGATAAAAAAAAATGTGTATATATATATATATATATATATATATATATATATATATATATATAGTTATTGCTGGTTATTGCACTTTTGTTTTATCCTGCAAATGAGAGCATGAATGAGGTAGGTTGGTAGGAACTTTCATGAACATTTTGGAAAGAAAATGAATAAAAGGCAAATACCCTAATTGACGATGTTAAAGCCCCAAACTGTCAGTGAGTAGAACCTTCAAAACGGTGGCAGGAACTTTGAAGGCTGAGAATGATGGAAGAGTTGGAGTGGATTTGGGGAAGAGGGTGGATAAATTATGAGACATCAGGGAAAGCAGAGACACCTCCCTCCCTGGAGCTTCTCTACAACCAATATCCTCACCCTACACTGTAGCACTGAACAATTGCCCTCACTCTTGACAAGCGTCTGGAAGATTGTTTTCTGAAGAAAACAGAACTTCTAGTGTAGAGAACAGCAGGCTTAGCTGGGGCACGGGGACTGTTCTGAAGCTGGGGATAAGCGATTCACCACAGTCCCAGGGTTAAGGGAACCTACCAGGAAGTAGGAATAGCGTAGAGTCCTGTCACTCCCAGACCCCAGGGAAAGGGGAGTTACAGTACTGCTCACAAGCTGAGCTCACTCAGAAGCCACAGCCCTTAGAGGTCAGTGTCTCAAAAAACGAAAGAGCTCTAGATGAGCCATAACAGAATCAACTACACTGTGATCTGATAGTTGGGCACTTTGTAAAGCACATGGAAAATGAAAGGATAAGAGGTAGTTTACATCTCAACAGAAGCTCCAAGTTTCAAACACTTTGGCACCAATCCCTGAAGAACTGAGGGTCCTGGCAATGCAACCATGTCAATGAAGTGTTTTTAACATTATTAACTAAGTAAAACCAGGTGCTCTTTGAATATCTTTTCTTCTAATTAGGAAACCAGGGGCTGGCACTGTGGTGCAGTATGATTTAAGCCACCACCTGCGGTGCTGGCATCCTGTGTCAGCACTGATCCCAGTCCTGGCTGCTCCATTTTTGATCCAGCCCCCTGTTTGTTAATTCACCTGAGTAAGCAGAAGAGATGGTCCAAGTGTCTGGGCCAGTGCCACCCACACAGGAGATTCAGATGGAATGCCAGGTTCCTGGTTTCAGTCTGGCCTGATCCTAGGCCTTGCTACCACCTGGGGAGTGAACCAGCAGATGGAAGATACCTCTCACGCTCCCTCTCCATCCCTTTTTCTTTTCCCTCTCCCATCTGTGACTACACCGTTCAATAATTTAAATAACATCATCTTTACAAAACTAAATATACTTAAGAAACAAAATTAAACTATAAAGAGCTAAATCAGACACGAAGCGATAGACTAGCAGCTAAAGTCCTCGCCTTGAACACACCCAGATCCCCGTATGGGTGCCAGTTCTAATCCCGGTGGCTCATTTTCCATCCAGCTCCCTGCTTGTGGCCTAGAAAGCAGTTGAGGCCAGCCCAATGCCTTGGACCCTGCACCTGCATGGGAGACCCAGAAGAAGCTCCTGGTTCCTGGCTTCGGATTGGCTCAGATTTATTTATTTTCGTTGCAATGGCAGCTTTACAGAGAGAAGGAAATACAGAGAGGAAGATCTTCAATCCGCTGGTTCATGCCCCAAGTGGCTGCAATAGCCACAGCTGGGTCAATCCATTACCAGGAGCCAGGAGCCTCTTCCGGATCTCCTACATGGGTGCAGGATGACAAGACTTTGGGTCATCCTCGACTGCTTTCCCAGGCCACAAGCAGGGAACTGCATGGGAAGTGGAACAGCCAGGATTAGAATTGGTGCCCATATGAGATTCCAGTGCGTACAAGGTGAGGACTTTAGCTGCTAAGCTACCATGCCAGGTCCTATTTCTCCTCACTTCTAAGAGATATTCTACTATAGGAAGAATATGACAGTTACTTACTTTTTTTTTTAAGATTTGTTTTCTTGGGAAAGGCAGATTTACAGAGAAGAGGAAAAAGAGGAAAAACCTTCCATCTACTGGTTCACTCACCAAATGACCACAATGGCCGGAGCTGAGTTGATTTGAACCCATGAGCTTCTGGGTCTCCCACATGGATGCAAGGTCCCAAGGGCTTTGGACAATCCTCCCATTTTTCTAAGCCACAAGCAGGGAGCAGGAAGGGAAGTGAAGAGGCCAGAACATATGATTCTGGTCCTTGAATGGGGAGAACCCAACTATCAGTCTAACAGTCAACTCTTTGCATGCCAGTGGTGTTCTCATTTTACATTTAAGTTATGGGGCTTTTCTTTCCTATTTTAGTCTACAGCCACCTGAATGCAGCTCCACCTTCCTTTGCATGGACACCAGATCACCCTGTGGAAGAATTCTAATCCATTCAGGCATTGTTTGCTGCTGTGGAGTTGGCTTTTTACTCAATGTGAGCCTGGAGGTTAATGTCAATAATAACTTTTTTTTTAAAGATTTATTTATTTTTATTACAAAGTCAGATATACAGAGAGAAGGAGAGACAGAGAGGAAGATCTTCCATCCGATGATTCACTCCCCAAGTTAGCCCCAACAAGCCGGTGCCTATCCGAAGCTGGGAACCAGGAACATCTTCCGGGTCTCCCACGCGGGTGCAGGGTCCCAAAGCTTTGGGCCGTCCTCCACTGCTTTTCCAGGCCACAGGCAGGGAGCTGGATGGGAAGTGGAGCTGCCGGGATTAGAAGCAGTGCCCATATGGGATCCTGGGGCATCTAAGGTGAGGACTTTAGCCACTAGGCCATGCCGCCGGGCCCAATAATAAGTTTTTTAAAAAAAGATTTATTTCTTTTTATTGGAAAGTCAGATATACAGAGAGGAAGAGAGACAGAGAGGAAGATCTTCCGCCTGATGGTTCACCCCCAAGTGAGCGCAATGGCCGGTGCTGCGCCTATCCAAAGTCAGGAGCCAGGAACTTCTTTCCGGGTCTCCCACACAGGTCTGGGGTCCCAATGCTCTGGGCCATCCTCAAATGCTTTCCCAGGTCACAAGCAGGGAGCTGGATGGGAAGCGGAGCTGCCGGGATTAGAATTGGCGCCATATGGCAACCCAGCATGTTCAATGCGAGGACTTTAGCAGCTAGGTCATGGCGCCCAGCGCAATAATAACATCTTGCAAAAAGGGCCTTTTACTAGTCATGCTGTCTCGGCTGTCCCCATCGACCTTATGCTAATCAAGGGATCTGTGTTTAGGGTCTCATTCTTTCCTTGATCTTTAGGTTCTCCTTTGTGATATACTTCATCCCTTAACTGATTCAAGACTGAGTTGTAGAATAAGAATTATAGTAGGAGCTTCTAGAGTTTTTAGGTGAAACAAATGGCAGAATTATTCTTGGATACACCCACTTGACCATGACCTCAAAAGTCTGTGCCAGAGTTTGTTAAGTTTTTTCTGTATAAATAAAAGGGACAACTTCCTTGCATTTGTCCATTATGATCATAAAATTGTAGTGGTCCATTTCTTTCCTCTTTACATCTAATCCACACACCCTAATATAGGAGGGGAAACAGGTGGTAGAACACATACGCTGTGGACAACAGGTATGAGGGGCTCATTAATCTAGTCTCCTTTTATATATGCTGAAATTTCTGCCCCAAAAGCTAAAAACTGAGCCATGAACATCCACGCTTGGCTTGACAATTTACAAGTCATATAACCAGTGAGTCACATACTTCTTAATTTAACCTTACTAGAAAGGGAAAAGAGGGAGGGAATGGAGAAGAAACAGAGATCTTTTACCCATTGGTTTGGGTTCCTACGAACAGACAGGGTTAAGCCAGGCTAAAAGCAGAAGCTCAGGACTCAGTTTGGATTGATCTTCCACACAGAGCAGAGGGACCCAAGTACCAGTCTGAAGCTCACTCCCATTATTTTCAACAACAAGCCTATCCACAATGTCCTAAGGCTTTTTTTTTTTTTTTTTTTAAAGGCACACTCCCTACAGTGCCAGCAATCCACACCGGTGCCAGCTTCTGGCCTGGCAGTTCCACTTCTGCTCTAGCTCCTGGCCAACAGCCTTGGGAAAGGAAGCAAAAGATGCCCCTAGTGCTTGGGCCCTGCCACTGCCTGGGGAGACCCGGAAGAAGCCCAACCATTGGGCTATTTAGGGAATCAAACATCAGATGGAAGAGCTCTCGCTCTCCGTAATGTTTTCAAATAAATTGTTTTTTTTTTTTTTTTGAGAAATTTCAGCTCTCTATTGTCTTCCTTGTGGGAATAAATGTAAAGGGAAATCCACCTATTGACATGCTTAGTTGATTTACTGGGCCATCTATTTGACCCACAGCAGAACTCTGACACCCCGCCGTCAAGTGCTTTATGACAAACACTAGTAATACTTGATACTACAAACCCTAGGGATTCTCCTAGAACAGCTGTCCATTGTAGGGCCATGTTTTCTCCAGAGGATGGGCATGGCTGGCAGTAACAGGAAATGGTTTCATAAGAATTGTGCACTGAACATGCACAAATTTTTTTTATTTCCTAAATGATACAATGTCATAACTTACATAACATTGCATAAAGTATCGTGAGTAATCTGGACAGGACACAATGCACACTTAGGTAATGCCTATCCCATTTCTGTTTCCGCATCGGCAGAGAGATGTGCTCCAACCAGTCTGCCTTCCGGTACCCAGGAGGGTGGAAGAAATGGAGCAAAAACCGATATGCCGGGCACGACGCAAAGCTCTGGGACACTCTCCTCCCGTCTATCGTTGACACTGAGGTTGGGAGAAAGGACTCGAAATTCCGCCCAGGTGTCCTTACTGAGAGAAAGGGGTCAGGACCATAAGTCCGGTTCCTCCACCGGATTAGGGGGCGTGGGTAGGGGAATGGCGGGAGAAGGCGACTCCAAGACGGAAGGCGAACAAGGTCAGGAGTTCGCGCCGGCTGACACCCGTAACTCCTGCCGCGCCGTGGGGCGGGTGCGCAGGTCTGGGTCAAAGTCGCCAGCTGACCGAAGGCAATAACAGGACACGTGCGGACACGGTCAAGTGAGGACCAGACTCGAACGTCACTCGCCTTAGCCGTTTCCACCCTGCGCCCCAGAGCTTTTACCTCAGGAAAACATGGCCCCAAGATCCAGGCGGAGACTCCGCAGGCGCCCGGAGGCGCAGGGTGACGTCAGCGCCGCCCGGCCCCACCTCGAAGCCGGCCCAGAGCCCGGCCTCCAGAGGAAGGGCATGCGCGGGGGACAGCCTACCCTGCTGGCCGGCATGCGCGCTGGAGCCGACGCCGGAGGACCTATGAGGAGCGGCTACGTCACGGCGCGCTGGCCGCCCCGGCCGCACGGCGGGCCGCGCGGGGGCGGAGCGAGTGCGGTTGCACCAACGCCGGTACTTAGACGCAGGCCGGCGTGTCCTTGGGCTAAGAGCGGGACGTCCAGCTTCTCAGGGCCGACCTTTCGGGCGCGGAGGACGACCAGCGCAGTAAGCGCGGGGCATGGGAGCCTCAGGAGGGCAGCTGGAAGAGCTGTGGGAGAGTTGTGCACCTGGGTGGGGAGCGCGCCGTGAAGAGAGCGCAGGCCCGGGGCCCGGCCCTTCTGCCTGGGATCCTCACGGGCCGGCCGGGGCTGGGAGGGAGAAGCCGGGACGAGGCCAAGCCAGCGCCCTGGAGGTCACGGCGTGGGGTGGAGCGGGTCAAGGACCGGTGGCGGCTTGAATGGAGGTCTGACGCTGATGCGGCCTTCCCGCCCTCGGTACTAAGGAGATAATTGGCAGGGTTTCGGAAGGCCGGAGCGCACCCCCTTCACTTCCCGTCTGCCGAGAGCTGAACTGCTTCTGCTGCAGCGCGGAAGGGGTCTGCTCTTTCCTTAACCGCGCGGGGTGTTCCTCAAAGAGGGGTTGCTTGAGGCTCCGTGGAGCTGGAACTGACCTGCCTGGGGTGCCCTCGTGGTCGCCCTTGGGCATCTTTAGGCGCAGAAACAAGAAGATAACCGTGTTCGCTCAGCTACAGCAAGGCACAGCCTGTGTAATTTAAGCTGCACAGGTGACGCACACGGGCCGAGGGAAACAGGGCCTGTTTTTACTTAGACTCAAGTGTACTACACAGGATCACACCAAACTTCCAACCAGGTGAAATGTTGGTGCTTTGGGTTTTAAGGTCATCCCAGTTGAGGTTAGTGTGACCTCGTGACCTTGACCCCGTGTTTCGAAACTGGGTTATTGAACGAGGCTTTTACTTGGCTTTGCATGGACTTCCAACATGTGTGCACACGGAAATGAGCTTTTCCATCAGTTCTCTTAAGAGCTGTATTCAGTGTTGGAAGGGTACTGAGCATGTGCTAAGGGAAGCAATCGGTCCTAGCTCTGAAGGTTGAAGGTTGGCCATGGAGTAGATAATAGGGATCATGGGTTTCCCGTGTCCTTGTTTCTTAAGGGGAAAAACTTAAACTTGGGTCTTTCGTTTTTTTCAGAACTTCAACAATGGGTGATGTCGAGAAAGGCAAGAAGATTTTTGTTCAGAAGTGTGCCCAGTGTCACACTGTGGAAAGAGGAGGCAAGCACAAGACCGGACCCAATCTCCATGGTTTGTTTGGGCGGAAGACCGGGCAAGCGGCCGGCTTCTCTTACACAGATGCCAACAAGAACAAAGGTGAGAGGGGGGCTGCGGTTCCGTACCACAGCACCAGTTGCAAGAATATAGCCTGTAGCCAACTCCTGTCATCGGGAGAGCGAAGTCTTTAACCTGCATCCCCTCTTCCGCAGGCATCACCTGGGGGGAGGACACTCTGATGGAGTACCTGGAGAATCCCAAGAAGTACATCCCGGGCACCAAGATGATCTTCGCCGGCATTAAGAAGAAGAATGAGAGGGCAGACCTGATAGCTTATCTCAAAAAAGCCACTAACGAGTAATGCTTGGCCACTGCCTTATTTATTACAAAACAGAAATGTCTCGTGACTTTTTTAATGTCCACCATAATTTAATTCTCCTATACCAGAATTCAGATCATGAACGGCTGACAGAATATTTTTGTTCGGCAGTCCTGATTTTAAACAAGATTGCTTTATGTGGTTAAATAAAAAGCAATTGGGTTTGTTGAGATGTGGGTGGTAATTTCCAGTTCAGTCAATGTTCTCCCCGTTTTCCCCTTTTAAAAGGATAGGATTGGACTAGACTCATGTTCTACTTTTCACAAAAATCTCAAAACCCGTTAGGAGGTTGGGTTTATACTTAAATACCAGGAAAAGCACTCAGAACCAAGTAGGACTCAACCCACCTTCTGGTTTGTGTTCTTTACCTGCTAAAAGCAAGAGAGCCAAAGGTGGACAAAAGTATCTGCTTTGTATTTCTGCTCTTACCTGTGTCGACCTAATAAAAAAAATTCCCTGTATCTAAACTGCTGCCTTACTGAAAGGCAGGTTAGTGTGGTTGCTGTTGAATATTTACCGCTTCTCAGATTTGATTAATGGTCTTTAAGATCAGGTGCTTGGAAAAGTAGCATGACCAGAGTAACAAGTGAAACGTGACTTTTGGATTCTTTACCACCTTAGACTAACTTAGAGTTGAAGATTGTCTAGAAGCAGCTACTTGGAAACGTTACATTGGGGAACTGCTGTACATCAGTCTTTAGTAAATGGTGCTTTTGCCAACTCATTGGAGGGACTGAGGTGCAGGACATAGGCCATCAGCACAAAATTTTAACTTATGTCGTCACAAGACTTCATTAAAAAAACAATTATAGACTCTAAAATTTGACTGTGTTTGCTTTTATGAATGATGCCAAAATTTTAATGGTTAAAAGTGCAGTCGTCCTAAATAGCAATGCATCAGCATGACTAATTGTGAAATTAATTTGTATTGACTTGGTCATAGAGGACAGCCGGAACTACAACACTTCTCCAATTCACCCCTGGCATTTCTTGGTCACAAAGAAAAACCGCCCTGTTGGTGCCAAATGAGGGTGGAGTGCTGGTGCTCCCTTAGGTGCTAGCACATGGCAAGATATGGAGTTACTCTGGGTGGGATTTGCCCTTAACAGTTTTTGGAAATTGTCTGGAGATTGTGCGTTTGAATTAAGCCAGAAAGCTTGGCGGGGAGCATCTGTGCTAGTGG
Organism: Ochotona princeps; assembly: GCF_030435755.1. Classification (NCBI taxonomy): domain Eukaryota; kingdom Metazoa; phylum Chordata; class Mammalia; order Lagomorpha; family Ochotonidae; genus Ochotona; species Ochotona princeps. Next base: position 28,683,039 of record NC_080851.1, read on the forward strand.
AGGTAAGGGCTATGTCCTTGTGGGTCAGTGAGGACTGTGGGAGCGGGCCTGAGGCCTGGCAGAGTGCTTACTGATAGGAATCTTCCTTTTCATTCATAGAAAAAAATGTCTGGAAGTATACTCAGAATCACTTCAGAAAGCTTACTGTAATTCAGATTTGACATCTTAGTCTGAGTTACAGTCAGGAGTTAGAAAACATCCTGGGGTTAGTGTTTGGCATGATGGTTAAGTAGCCACTTGGGGTATTATCTCGCTTCCATAAACTGCCCTGGGCTTGAGTTTTAATTCCGACTTCCTGTAAGCCTGCACCCTGAGAAACAATAGATTGTGGCCCAAATAACTAGGTTCTTGCCACCCATGTGGGATGCCCAGATGGACTTCCACGTGGCTGGCCCAGCCCCAGGCGTTATAAGCTTCAGTTTTATCTCTGCCTCCTACAGTTAAGGCCAATATGGGCACAGATGGGAACCTGCCGTTAGATCCAAGCATTGTACCTCTGTTGATTATAATGGACAGGATTTAATTATTTTATTGGAAAGGCAGATGTACAGAGGAGGAGAGACAGAGAGGAAGGTCTTCCGTCTGATGATTCACTCCCCAAGTGAGCTCAACAGCCAGTGCTGCACCAATCCGAAGCCAGGAGCCAGGAACTTCTTTCCCAGTCTCCCACACGGGTGCAGGGTCCCAAGGCTTTGGGCTATCCTCGACTGCTGTCCGAGGCCACAGCAGGGAGCTGGATGGGGAGTGGAGCTGCCAGGATTAGAGCCGGCGCCCATATGGGATCCTGGGCGTTCAAGGCGAGGACCTTAACCATTACGCTATCGCGCCGGGCCCAGGACCGTGTAATTCAAAGGAAGGGGTGCTCCTAGCTGTTGGACATGAGAAAGCTAGTGCCATGGCCCATGTCTTTATTCCGAGTGCTTTGTTGTAGGTGGATAGCAAAGTGAGAACCATGTGTACTTATCAGGAATTCTTCAGGTGACACTGACATTCTGGGTGTTGTCTAGAGCAGCACTCCCCAGTGGAACTTGCTGTGGTGGTACATACCTGGCTTACAGACAAGTGTGTCCTTGGAATGTGCTCCTGGATGCATTACAGTGCTCATTGGGTTTTGTTTGTTTTGTTTGTAAGATTTATTGGAAAGGCAGATTTACAGAGAAAAGGAGGCACAGAAAAATTATTCGCTGGTTCACTCTCCAAGCAGCTGCAACCAGTGGAACTGATCCAGTCTGAAGCCAGGATCCGGGAGCCTCGTCCAGGTCTCCTGAGTGGGTGCAGAGTCTCAAGGCCTCCTTTGCTTTCCCAGGTCACAAGCAGGGAGCCAGATGAGAAGTGGAACAGCTGGAACCCAAACCAGCACCCACATGGGATCCCAGTGCTTGCAAGGGGAGGATCAGCCAGTTGAGCCGTCACACCAGGCCTAGCAGTGCTCATTGCCATTCCTTCTGATGAGCTCACCACTGTGATTAGACTGTTTCTGCATCCCTCTGGCAGGTGGGTAGTTACAGGCAGGTAGCACTCTAGTGATAGCTAGCAATGTCTTGTGTCTCCCTTTCCCTGTAGTTCTTTTTTTTTTTTTTTAAGATTATTTTTTTAATTGGAAAAGCAGATGTACAGAGAGGAGGAGAGACAGAGAGGAAGATCATCTGTCCGTTGTTTCACACTCCCCAAGCAGCTGCAACGGCCGGTGCTTCGAGATCAGGAGCCAGGAGCCTCCTCCGGGTTTTCCACTGAGTGCAGGGTCCCAAGGCTTTCGGGTTGTCCTCCACTGCTTTCCCAGGCCACAAGCAGAGAGCTGGATGGGCAGTGGAGCCACCAGGATTAGAACTAGCACCCATATGAGATCTTCGTGCATGCAAGGCGACGACTTTAGCCACTAGGCCATTGCACTGGGCCCTCCCTACACTTCTAAATCTTTTACTGGCTGCCTCATTTTCATTATGCCATAAGTTACAAGGAACGTGATGGTATCTGTGTGGCTGTCAACCCCGCCAGCCCTCCACGACTGGCTAGTCTGGCAGGTTAGGCTGTCAGACTTGGACAAAATTAAGCTAATGCCAGAATGGAGAATCCTTTTTTTTTTTTTAATTGTTATTATGGATCCCTTCATCATCTCAGAATAGTCTGGAAACCAGGTGAGATGTTGCTGAGCAAGGAAGATGTCTAGTTTACGCAGGTAAGACCTCCTGATCATACAAATACATTTACTTCCTGGTGACCAGGGAGTGTGTCTCCCTAATGAATTAGGTTTTATTCTCAAAGAGTAAATTAATGACCAGGTTGTTGTGAAGAACTTTGCTGGGGGGCTTCCCCTTCCTATCACCAGCAAATAAAATACAGCCCTCACTGAGATGTGGCAGCTGACCAATTAGTTTGTTTTTTTTTTTTTTTTAGAAATGTCCTGGCCAAAAATACAAATTGATTTAATGGCTACAACTGTGGTAAAAATTTTAATTTGTGGGCCCAGCATGGTAGCCTAGTGGCTAAAGTCCTTGCCTTGCACACGCCGGGATTCTGTCTGGGCACTGGTTCTAATCCCGCCAGCCCCGCTTCCCATCCAGCTCCCTGCTTGCGGCCTGGGAAAGCAGTCGAGGACTGCCCAAAGCCTTGGGACCCTGCAGCTGCGTAGGAGACTTCAGATCAGCACAGCACCGGCCATTGTGGTCACTTGGGGAGTGAATCATCGGACAGAAGAAATCCCTCCTCTGTACATCTGACTTTGCAATAAAAATAAATCTTTTAAAAAGTGTCTTCACCGAAACAGGATAATCACGCTCTCTTCAAACATTTAAAAAAAAATGTTTTTAATTTGCAAAAAACCCCTGGAGATTGCATACAGTGCAGCTGCACCGTCTTGCTGATGAGTGGTGGCAGTGGAGCAGACAGAACTTGAACTGGTGTCCATCTAGAATGCTGGTACTGCAGGGAGAGGCCACATTGCCAGCCCCAACCTAAAATGCTTGCTGGCTGTCACTTCACAGAAAAAATTTCTGAGCCCTTAATGCTTTGTTTTGCCAACCTAGTACACCTCATTTTTTGCCATTTGTAGAGTAGGAATAGTGTCTATTCCAGAAGAGTCATCAGCTGACATGGGAAAGTCATTACCAGTGGGAAACTGAAAGATACATTTTTAGCATTTTGTATCTGTCAAATCTAATTGTTCTTGTCCTATCTCTTGACACTGGACTGTGACATCTGACACCCTAGAATGTGCTTACCATCTCTCCCTTGTCTGTAGTTTCATGTTCACCTGAAATAAAACAGGCGTCATAAAAGTAAAACTGCTGGACCTGGTGCAGTGACTGAATGTTTAAACCCTTCCTCGCCTTGCAAGCACCTGGTCCGGTATGGGCACCAGTTTGTGTCCCGGCTGCTGCACGTCCCATCCAGCTCCCTGCTCGTGGCCTGCGAAAGCAGCGGAGGATGCCCCAGGGTCTTGGCATCCTGCACTCAATATGAGAGACCTGGAAAAGACTCCTGGCTTCAGATCGGCTCAGTTCTGTTTAGGCTTTTGGGGAGGGAACCAGCAAATGATAGATCTTTGTCTCCATAAATCTGATCTGCTTTTTCAAAAACAGTAAGTCTTAAAAAAAAGAGAGAAGCTGCTGCAATTGGTCATACAAATGCTAGGCCCATGTGCAGATTGTTTTGTAGTTAGCAGGTACATTCACATCTGTTCAACCTCATCACTTTATGAAGGTTTATGGGACAGGCTCAGGGAGAAGGCTACTGCCTGAGGTCACTCAGATGCCGTGGCCCCGTACTGCTCTCCCTGCACGTTTAGGTCTTTATCACATTCCCTAGGCACCTCACTTGGCTCCAGGCACCTTTTAACCACAAACAAGACAGTGAGTGCCATTTTTAGCTCTTCCAAGTACTTTTCCATCATTCAAAATTGACACCTGTCATTCCTCCAGGGCTGCCACTACTCCGAAATTAGAAATCCCATAGTCCATTTTGTTTCACATCTCATTCTGACCTATATCACGTTAGGTCTTCAAGATCCCCAGCCCTGCCTTAATGCCTCAGGCCTCTGTTCTCCCGCCTCTCAGAATACCCTGTCTCTTTGTCATCTGTGTTTCTCCCTTGTAGCATCTGCTCTGCAAACACCCAACCTGGGAACAGCTCAGTTTCATCCACTTCCATACCAGATGGGCACATTGTCAAGGAATCCCACATTTCTGCTGTCAGTGCCCTTGAACCCCTAGCCCTGATTGAGCAGAACTGGCAGAAGCCCTGTGCAGCTGCTGTCCTCTGTCTCTTCCCCAGTCCTGTGGTCACTGCACGTGCTCGCCATGCCCTGCTGCCTGCCCCCTCACGGCCACCCCTACCTCCAGGCAGATGGCCTGCCGCCCATTCATTCTCTACTGCCTGACTACAAGGCAAGCCTTTGTTGTCTCCCCACCTTACACTCCATCAACAGAGGCTGCCAGATGTCAGACGCTCCTGCACAGTCCATCCTACACATTCCCAGTCCCATTGACCTCTTCTTCACCCGGAGAAACTGGAAGAGCTACATGGTTGCTTTCTTTTTGGTAACGAAGCTTCCAAGGGTATGAATAGGCTGGCTGCATGAACCTCAGAAATTATAGTTTTGGTTATCCAGTTTAACTTTAGTGAGATTAGAGCTGTCTCGATCTGAGGTGTTTGTAGTGCATCCAAAGCAGGAAGTTGACAAATCTACATTTAGAATGAGTGGGGGGAATTAGGTTTTTCTAGGTTACCTGTACTGAGCTGGTACATCCCAGATGGTCAGAATAATGACAGTTTTTCATTCTCTTTATTGATAAATGTTGGAGGAAGGTGGCCCAAGGTTGTGAGCCCCCTCCCAACTGAGCTACAACCTCTTGGGGTGGCATGAACCGTAAGTAAGAGAAGGCACTTGACACATCACCTGGCAGCCAATTCACACTCAGCTGTTAGCTGTTTTTGAGCCAGATGGAAGAACAATTTGACAAATGATTCAACTGTGAAACAGGCTGCATGAACAGGGGGTGTTCACTGAGTTCCTGCAAGTGAAGTGAGCCTGACAGAAGTGCCTGGAGTTAGTCATGTCCATGATTCGGGGCCATAGTTCTCACAGCTCACCTGTCAGTGGTGAGATCCTTGAGTCCAACCTCCACCAGCTCTATTTCCCTGAACAGCTTTTGTTAGGGGACCAGGGACCAAGTGTTACAGTGCAAGGGGTTCAGGTAAAGCTGGCACCCCCATATCAGATTACTGCATTAAATCCTGTATTCTCTGCTTCTGATCCAACTCCCTGCTAATGCAACTGAAAAGTAGCATAAGATGGCCCAGGTACTTAGGCTCCAGCCACTCCTGTGGGAGCCATTCAGTGGGACAGTGAAGTAATGGACAGAATCCCTCTCTCTCCCTTACCCTCTATCACTTTGTCTTTCAAATAAATATACAACTATTTTAACAAAAGGTGAAGGGCACCTCATTTCCATACATTTTCATTCTCTAAAAATCTCATTTTTCCAGTAGCCTGAAAGTGACCCAGCTTTTAGTTTACTGTGCGAATGCCAGCCCTCGCCATCTTCCGAACCTTAAAGCCACAAAGGAGACAAGTGGAGACGTGAAGCTGTGCTTTTAGACACATGTTAGAATGGATGATGTTTGGGGGGCTGGCAGTAACCCTCTTCTCTCCCACTCTCAGAAGGGTTTATCTAGAGGTTCAATCCAAGTACTCACAGACTGCTGTGGAGGCCCTTACCTGGAAAACTAGTGCTGCTATACCCTGTGTCTGACCACAGCACACTGCTCACTGCACTGTTCAGTCGTTAGGTTGTCAGGAATGATTGATCCTGGAGCATGAGCACCTCATGTAATTCCTCAATGGGTTGTATAGGATCAAACAAAAACAAAAACATCTTGCTGTGCTAAGCAAGCAAAACACTGCATGCTGAATGCCTGAGTTACAGATGGGAAGGGATCTGTGGGAGAAAGTTTTAACTGGTGGATCTCCCGAATCAGCTGAGTTATTACAAGGTGTTACAAGAATCAATGCTTAATGGAAACTGACAAGGCTGCCCATTTGACCCCCTCCTGACCCGCTAGTTCCCAAGACGACGTCATGTGGGAGGGTTTGGGATATAACCACCAAGGTGAGGCAAACATTCAGATACTCTACTAAAATAAAATGTAGACTGTGTATGCCATGGTGTTTCTCTAGATGTCCTGCCAGCTTTGTGTGAACAGGATTTGGTTCCTGAGTTGTGTAAACATTTAAACCCAAGTTGTAAGTTGGTGATGTGAAAAGGGTATGTGGTGTTATCTGTCAGCCGTCTTGGACTAGTGTCCCACTGAAGAGGGAGGGCCTGTTCTGTGGATGGCAAAAGAAGACGACGGAATGGAACCCAGTCACATATTAGATATGTGATAACGTTGCCATTTTAGCCTGATCTTTAATTAACTTCCTCCTGACTTAAAGCAATGTTATTTCACTTTACATGCAGTTGATTTTAATCCTAACTGGTAACACCTACAACTAAAGAGGTTCCACCTTTTTCTCCAAATGGAGATAGGTGATATCTACACCCATGATGAGCACACACATGCCGGCAACTTCATATCATCAATAGTTCTGTTGCATCCATTGGGAATGGGTCCAAAGACCATTAGGAGATGCCTGAGCCCTCAGATCATACTGAACTCCAGATTCTAAATGCAAGTGCTGCAATATGCTGAAACAGCTAAGAAGTGACTCAGGAATGGGTAGCAGGCACATTGATGTGCTAGACAAATGGATGACTCACCCCAGGTGTCTTAGAGCAGAAAGGCGCACGATTTCATCATGTGATGCAGGCGGGTGCACAATGTAAAGCTTATGTTGTTTATTTCTGGAATTTACCACATTCTCTGAGTACATGCAGACTCAGGTTGACTGAATACCACTGAAAGCTGAGAGCAACAGCATGGATAAGGGAACAGCAAACCTGTCTTCAGCTTCATAAACTCAACTGCCATTCAGACATCTTGTTGCCGGTGTCCCCGTAGACACTGGAGGGTCAAAGTACGCCTGTGCCTCAGATACCTGGAATCCAAGAATGGAATCTGATATGACAAAAGGGACTTTATAACATGATCAGGTGAGGCATCTCGCAATGAAAGTTTGCCCGGGATTATTTAAGTGGACCTGATACAGTTACAGTGGCCCTAATAAACCAGAGGGGCAGACAGGGCAGAGTACAAGAAGGCCACATGACTAAGAAGGCAGAGACTGAAGTGATGCAGTCACAGCCAAGGCACCAGCAACCTCTGGACCCTGGATGAGGCAAGAAAAGGAGTCCCCTTGGCAGTCTCCTGAAAGAGCCAGCTTCACTGGCATCCTGATTTTACCTCAGAGAGGCTGGCTTTAGGCTTTTTTTTTTTTTTTTTTCAAGATCTATTTATTTCGAAGAGAGGACGAGAGCCAGGGAAGCTAGAAGGAGAGATATCTTCCATCCTGATTCACACATCAAATAGCCACAATGACCAAGGCTGAGCTAGGCCAAAGATAGGAGCCCAGAGTTTCTTCTGGTTATTCCACATGAGTACAGGGTCCAAGCTCTTGGGTCATATTCCACCGCTTTCCCAGGTGCCTTAGCAGGAAGCTACAAGAGAAGTGGAGCATCTAGGACATGAACCAACATACTTCTAGGATGTGGACATTACATGTGAAGACTTACTCTGCTATGCCACAACGCCAGCCTCCAATTCAAACTTCTGATCTTAAGGCTGGTATGGTGATGGAGTCGGACCGTCCTCCACCTGCAAGCTTCAGCATCAATGCCCTTATGGGTATTAGTTCTAGTCCCAACTCTCCACTTCCCGTCCTGCTCCCTGTTTATGAGCTGGAAAGGCAACAGAGGATGGCCCAAGTCCCAGTGCACCTGTACCGACATGGAAGACCCAGAAGAAGCTCCTGGCTCCCAGCTCCTGATCAGCTCAGGTCTGACCTTCGCAGCCATTTGAAGAATGAACCAATAGTGCCAATACTTTGTGTGTTTCTAACCTTTTCTGTCAAATCTGCTTTTCAAATAAAAATAAATCCTAAAAAAATTTTAAAATTAACTTCTGGCTTCTAGGATTGTAAGAGAATCAACTCTACTACAATGTGTTACAATGGCCACAGGAGCATTCTATCTGCAGTTGGAAATTAACAAAGGTACCAAAACCTAACAAATGCCAAAACCCAGTTCTGTCATATTTTCTGTATTAGTAACCTTATCCAAATCAAAACTTTAGCCATCCGTTCTAGATTATTCCACTCCACCATCCTTGACTCATCCCTGAATCTTTTCAGTCCTGTACATTAACTGTCTTTTCTGTGAGCGCCTACCTCCCATCTGTGTGGTATTGCCGTGGCCCAGAGGTGCTAGCAAGGCCAATATCCGGAGAGAGTTTGGGTTGTCACCTCGGCGGAGGGAGCACTGTGGGACACCACTCTAATGAGTACAAGCCAGGGGTGCTTCTCTATTTCCTCAGGGCACAGGACACCCCAGCAACAAAGAGTTAAATGGCCCCAAAGATCAACAGAACCCGGGCAGAAACCTTGCTCCCACGTCATAATGGGGTCACTTGACTTTTTTAACTGCACTCCAGTAACGCTTGTTAGAAATGTCAGTACTCTGTTATTTCTTTTTAAAGATTTTATTGGAAAGGCAGGTCATATTTATGGAGAGAAGGAGAGACAGAAAGATCTTCTATGCGCTGGTTCCCTCCCCAAATGGTCATAATGTCTGGAGCTCAGCTGATCCAAAGCCAGGAACAGAAGCTTTCTTTGGGTCTCCCACGCGGGTGCAGGGTCCCACGGCTTTGGGCTGTCCTCTACTGCTTTCCCAGGCCACAAGCAGGGAGGTGGGTGGGAAGTGGAGCAGCTGGGACATGTACCAGTGCCCATATGGGATCCCAGTGCATGCAAGGGGAGGATTTAGCCAATGAAGCCCTCGTGCACATGCCCAAAATCCATTTTGTTATTAATCAAACATCAGCCTTTGTCCAATAGTGCCAATACCCAGATTGTCTATGCCTCTTTTGGAGTTTTTCAGCTGTGTCAGTCATTTCCTTTATCTTGATGCATCCTGTGACAGGAACAATTAGAACACCTCCCTGTGATACGTTTCTCCAGAAAGGTTCTCACTTTCTTCGGCCAGACGGTTAAAGGGAACTGGTCACCTGCATCCAGGTAGAGACTGAACTGTCTGGAGACTGGGCTAAAAGCTTGTTTTCTACCTCTGGTTTAATAACACTTTGGTTTTTTTTTTTTGGAAGGTGGCAAGACACATAGAGAGGTCTTCCATCCACTGGTTCACTCCTCAAATGGTTGCAACCGCCAGCACTGGACCAACTTGAAGCCAGGAGCCAGGAACTCCACCCAGGTCTCCCAGATGTGGCATCGGCCCCTACCACTTGAGACATCTTCTGCTGCTTTCACAGGTACATCATCAGGGAGCCAAACAGCAGTGCAATACCCAGCGTTCCAATATGGGATGCAGCATCACAAGCAATAGCCAATCTTACTACATCTAAAACAGGTCCCTAATATCACTCTTAAAGTGTAGCCTTTTGGAAGTCCAGCAGAACCAGGGGTGTTGACTGGACTTGTCCAAGGTGAGTCTTGAACTCTGTCCTTATCTGACCAGCACAAGACTGACAGGACCACTCTGCTGGGCTTCTCACCCTTCTGCTGAGTTCAGCTGGAAAATCTGGCAGTGTCCTGAGGGCAGGCTGGAAGGCAGAGGCTTATCTGCCTCCGCAACCTGGATCACCCACCCTCTAGCCTTGGGTCTTGGTTCTTGGGTCTCCAAGATTCTGAAAAAGTTTCCTGTGGTGTCTCTAGCTTTGATTCTGATTCCTAAATTTTGATCTACACCCAGAACTGGCAGTTGACTAAGGAAGAATTCCATTATGACCACTTGGGGGAGGCTGGCATTGTGGTATAGTGGGCAGAGGTACCGCCCGCAATGCCAGCATCCCATTCAGATACTGTTTTGTACCCAGGCTACTCGACTTATGATTCAGCTTCCTGCTAATTTGTCTGGGAAAACAGTGTAAGATGGCCCAAGTGTTCAGGCCCCCGCCACCCACCTGGGAGACCCAGCTGAAGCTCCTGGGCCATCTAGGGTGTGAATTAGTGGATAGGCAATCTCTGTCTCTTCTGTCTTTGTAACTATGCTTTTTGAATAAATGAAATAAATCTTTAAAAAGAAAAGGGGGAAAAAAAAAAGAACACTTGGGACAGCTGCATCCCATATCAGGGACTTGGGTTCAAGGCTGGGATCCACTTCCAACTTCACTTTCTTGCTAACGCACACCCTCGGAGGCAGCAGGGGTGATGCAGGTCCTTGGGTCCCTGTCACCAACTTGAGAGTCCTGGATTGCATTCTCAGCTCCCAGGTACTGGGACAGAAGAGAGGCAAAGCTGCACATGGGAAAGATAGCTCTCTCAAAATAAATACATATTTTAAAACTGGTTTTAAAACAATCATTCAGCAGTTTTGTGCATACACGAGGTGTGGGGCCAGGTGGCAATGATTTCATCAGCAAATTAAGCTGAGGGAAGTTATATTTTTCATTAGAAGTTGTAGAATGTGGACAGCAGTTAATTGGAATTAAAAAGCTTAAAAATATTTACGCCTTTTTTTCTATTACTCTACTTTCAAATGAATTAATCTTAAATTTCAAAAAAAAAAAAAAAAAAAAAAAACAACCAGGGACCTGGTGTGGTAGCCTTGTGGGTAAAGTCCTTGCCTTGCACATACTGGGGTTCCATATGGGTGCCGGTTCTAATCCCGGCAGCTCCACTTCCCATCCAGCTCCCTGCTTGTGGCCTGGGAAGGCAGTCAAGGACGGCCCAAAGCCTTGGGACCCTGCACTCACGTGGCAGATCCAGAAGAGGCTCCTGGCTTCAGATCAGCTCAGCTCCAGCCGTTGCAGTCACTTAGGAAGTGAATTAGCGGACAGAATCAGTCTCTCCTTCTCTCTGTATATCTGAATTTCCAATAAGAAAATAAATTTTAAAGAAATCTTAAAAAAAAAAAAAAAAAAAAAAAACTTTTGGAAAATGCAGGGTGCACAGTGTTTGGTCTCATACTGGACACAAGAGGGCGCTAAACTCCACTAAGCTCCTCACCCAGCTGTGCAGCTGGTGCATATACAATCACGCATCTAAATGACAGGGTCTCTTCTGAGAAATGCATCGTTCGTCCATTTCATCGCTGCACGACACCGGGGCATGTGCGTCCACGATCCCAGATGTGCGTCCACGATCCCAGATGGCGCGATTCACCACACAGTCTAACTGTAACCTGTTCCTAGGCTACACACCTGCACAGAGGGTCATGGGACTGAACGTGCAAACCTCTGGAATGCAGCAGCAAATATGTGCACATCTGAGCGCAACAGGGAACTTTAAAAAAAAAAAAGAATAGAAAGGGCCTCTTCTCAATGGTGCACCTGTGCAGGACACTGAGCAAGACTGGAGCTCACAAGCCTGGAATTTGTTCCGAGTGAGTCATAATGAATGCCAAGGCCACAGCTGCACCTGACTGTGGACCCTGTGAGCACCGCATGCAGAAACTGCTCCAATTTTATAGATCGTACCATCCTTCCTGCAACAATAAATTAGCCTTTGCTGACCATGACCTTTTAGACATACAAACATTTCAATTTTTTAAACTTTCTGATTAGCTTAAAGTACAAACATGGTAGATCTGGACATTTTCTTTTTCATATCCTCATTCTACAAACTCAGGTCTATTTTCTAAATTTTTCAATTAAAATCTGTTTTTATTCTGCAAGACACACACACACAGGTGGACCTACTCAGGGCTAGGGTCTCAGCGCCTTCCACCTCTGCATCTTGTCTGCTGGGAACTCTCCAGCGTAGCAGTGTGCAGAGCTGGCGACATGGCATGGCCCACTGGAAGATGTGCCTGTGCTACCTGCAGTCTAACCTTTCACATCTGTAGCGTGAATGCACCATGAAATAACAATAAAAAGCAGAAGACATGGAACAGGCACTGTGACACAGCAAGTTAGAAGTTGCTATCTGTGGTGCCAGCATCCCATACAGGCCCCGGTTCAAGTGCCAGCTGCTCCACTTCCAATCCAGCACCCTGCTGATGCACACGGAAAAGCAGGAGCGAGATGGCTCAAACACTCGGGGCCCTGTCACCCACATGGAGACCTGAGCAAAACTCCCGATGTCAGCCTGGCCCAGCCAGCAGATGGACGCTTTCTCTTGCTCTCTGTAACTTTCAAATCAATCAATCATTTTTTTTTTTTAAACCAGAATAGACACTCAAACCAGGATAATAAACCATGCCTATCATCATGGCCAAGTGTTAGGTACCTCACATATCTGTATGCTGCACAGCTGGTAGGCAGGAGCTTTTGACACTGGTTGCACTCACTTTTTTTCAAGATTTATTTTATTTTTTATTGAAAAGTCAGAATGAAGAACCTAAGTGTTTTCTGCTTTTGTGGTTTCTGCCTCACTTGCTTGGCTGGGGGCTGTGTCAACTCCAGGCCTGACAGCCTACGTGACAGCCAGCAGGACACCTGGCAGGTCACTGCAGGCAGAGCACTCCTCAGGAAGGAGGCCCCTGTGTTAGATAGGACTCACTCACAGCCCTCTAGCCCACCAGTTTGCACTATCTGCAAGTGGCTTGCTTCACACCCACCAATAGAAGCCTGCCAAATTGTTCTTTTTAAAACAGATAACAGTTAAACTGACTAATCATGATTGTATAATTATATGGAACTGGCCTGAAATGTATAAGAACCCTGTGCTATTCAACCTCACTCTTTTTTTTCTACCCCTGGTGTTTTGGCTGCAGCCTTGGCTGCAGCCACGCTTCCCCCGTCAGCCCTGCTAGGCTGGGATGGCAGCACTGGGGTGGCGGTAGGGAGCCTAGGTTAGTTTGAATAAACTGCCTTTATGTGTTAGCACTGACTGTCAGACTGGATGATTTCCTGAGGATCGCAAAATCTGGGCACAACAAGATATACAGAGAGGAGGAGAGACAAAGAGGAGGATCTTCCATCCATTGATTCACTCCCCAAGTGGCCACAATGGTCAGAGCTGAGCTGAGCCTAGCCGAGCCTATCTGAAGCCAGGAGCCTCTTCCAAGTCTCCCATGCAGGTACAGGGTCCCAAGAGCTGTCCTCAACTGCTTTCCTAGGGCATGAGCAGGGAGCTGGATGGGAAGTGGAGTAGCTAGGACACAGACTGGTACCCATATGGGATCCTAGCCCATGTAAGTGAGGATTTGGCCACTAGGCCGGGCTTTTTTCTTTCTTTCTTTCTTTTTTTTTCTTCAAGAGGGAGAGCTCCCATCTGTTTCGCTTTCCAAGTGTCTGCAATAGCTAGGACTGGATCAGTCTGAACCAAAGCTGGTGAACTCAATGCAGGTCTCCTATGTGAGTGGCTGGAAGCCAAGTCCTGGACCATCCCTGCTGTCAGGGGCAACTCCCAGGCAACTCCGATTAGCATCTTATCTGCTAGTCTAAATGGCCATCCCTGAGGGTACTCATGTTTGTAAAACAATTACAATATCCGTCAGGCCTGGGAGAACAGAAGAAGATACTGCAGCCAAGTAGGCGGGACTGAGGGAGTGGGGAACTCGGGGACCCCCTCCCAACTCCTCCAACCCCACTGCACTCTCTCTGTCCTGGCTGCAGGCCTCTGATGCTGTCCACCCCAGGGCCTGGTCCCATGCTCAGAGAGCCAACTTTGACCACCTCGTGACTTCACGTGGGAATCTGTGTCCGCAGAGTGCTCCAGAACAGAACAACCTATATAATGTAAGTGAAAGCATCCTACGCACCTGGTGGCAGTCCTAGTTCTTGCTTTGAGAGGGTTGCAGGACAAGGGAATCTGAGCATGGGAGAAAAGCCGGACAAGAGGCGGGAAGGAGCTGGGGAGGTTGGAGTCAAGGTTCTGCTGTGCGTCTGAGGTGGAGGCGGCTGGTAAGGGGGCAGCGATGGGAGCGGCTGGAAAGGCTGTCCGGTGTTGGATGCCTGGGAAGCGTGGGAGGAAGATGCCAGGTCAGGACCGGCTGGCACGGAGGGACCCCGGCACGCAGGGCACTGCTGGGGAGGAGCGTGAGAAGGAGGACAGGAGACCGCCTGAGGAAGTCAGTAAGCAAACGCGGGAAAGGATACTGCAGGAGGATGTGGCGTGGAGGGTTTGTGAAATAGTGTGGTTTCCAGTTCCGCCGGAAGCGGAGCGAGGACTGAGCTGTTCCTTGAAAGGAGCCATTGTTTCAGGGCTGGGGTGGCGCCACAGGTGCTTAGGAACCTCTCAGTCACATGGGTGACACAGCTCCCAGCTTTGTCCCAGCATCGGCTGTTGTGGGCGTTTGGAGAGTGGCAATTCGCTTTCCATCTCTTTTTCTCTCTCTTCCCTCCTGCTTTTCGTCTGGGGAAAAGAACAGTAAAATCCAATGAAAAGATCAATGTATTCTGATGAAAAAAAAAAAAAGGAAATCCATGGCTCTTTTGAAGCTTCCTGTACGCAGGGATTTCAGGATAAACTGGCCTTTGAGTTTCATTGTCCACAAACTGCAGTGAGCCAGCTGAACTCTATACTAGGACCCAGAACCTCTGATGCAAATTGAGTGTCGCATTACACCCCGACTCCAGCAGGTGGCGACAGCAGCACAGACTCCTGCCCCGCTCGCCCCTGGCTGCCGCTGGCACATGCCCACCCTGGTTTCTCAGCGCTGATGCGAGATGAAGTCAGTCAGCTGCCTTCTGGTCTTAGCTAAGACCTGAAAGTCCCAAAGCTCCTGGTTTCAGGGACACTGCTTGTCAAGCACTGGACACCTGCAGGTCCTGCTATCTCTAGGTTTAATAAACCGCAGGTAGAAAATATTTGAGCAGTGAAAGTGCATTGCGCTGGGTATGTGCAGCCGTTGCTCCCTGAGCATTGCAGTCTGACAGCTCTGCATGCAGCCCTGACGTTGGTCTCGGTACTGTCGGTGAAATCTAGAGATGGTTTAAAGAATATAGGAAGATGGTGTGGGTTCTGTGCAAATATTGTGGCTTGTCTGCAGGGCACTGGACCACCTGTGGTGGGACTGGAGGTCCTGGACCCACCCCCTCATGCAGGGGGTGATTGCAATTACAAGTGGGGTTTTCATGGCTCAGCATTTCCCTGGGGGACACAAAGCCCAAAAAGATATCCAGGATAAAGCAGATTTTACCAGTTCTGTGTCCTTTTATTTCTTGCAAGTGTTTTTGTCTGGACCTTTCATTGGCCTGAAAGTCACAATGGGTTAGAAAAAGTCACCCTGACCACCAATTTAATGGTCAACTCACAACAGCCCACACGACACACGGTAGCTTCCAGCCACGCAGAACACCCAGGGGTACCCCGTTCTCACAGGAGCCGACTGCAGAAGGCAAAGTCCAGGCACCGAACTAGGAAAGGCTGTCGGGAAGACCAGATGCATCCTTAAAATTATTCATCAAGGGCCTGGCACAGTAGCCTAGTGGTTGAAGTCCTGGCCAGGATTCCATATGGTCGCCAGTTCTAATCCCAGTGGTCCCACTTCCCATCCAGCTCCCTGCTTGTGGCCTGGGAAAGCAGTTGAGGATGGCCCAAAGCCTTGGAACCCTGCACCCTCATGGGAGAACTGGAAGAGATTCCGGACTCCTGGTTTTGGGTTGGCTCAGCACTGGCTGTTTCGGCCGCTTGAGGAGTGAATCAGCGGATGGAAGATCTTCCTCTCTGTCTCATCTCCTCTCTGTATCTGACTTTCCAATAAAAATAAAATAAATCTTTTTTTAAAAATTACACATCAAAAGGGATTTGATTATTTAAAAGGAAGCATGTTATTATTCGTCTCTTAATTCTTTTTTAAAAAGATTTATTTATTTTCATGGGAAGGATACATTTACAGAGAGAAAGAGTGACAGAAACATATTCCATCCACTAGTTCACTCTCCAAATGGCTCGAACCAAGCCAATCTGAAGCCAGGAGCTTTTTCCGGGTCTCCCACGCAGGTGCAAGGTCCCAAGGCTTCCTTCCCTCCTTCCTTCCTTTCCTTCCTTCCTTCCTTCCTTCCTTCCTTCCTTCCTTCCTTCCTTCCTTCCGTCTGTCCTTTTCTTTTTTTACAGGCATGGGCTCTGCAGTTAGAGTAGCTGTGTTGCATAAAGCTTTCACAAGGACAGCCTTTCTTCCTGTAACAATGGAACAATCCACTTACTCCTTCACCCAGGTCAGTGGGTTATTGACACTCAGATCTGACACAGTGACTGGGGTATGTTAGCTGCTGCCCAGGAAATATATGTGGTTGCCACATTCAGAAGGCACTGATATTGTCTCAATCAAAGTAACACAAAGTTCTGTATGAAAGAGCTTCCTGTGTACCATGTGTTAGTCCAAGTACTTTGCAAATATTAACCCACCCAATCTTCCTGTCAACCCACTTTATAGAATAAAGTGCAGCCACTCGTTCAAGGTCACACAGCTCAGACTCTACTTGGTTCATTGCCATATATATCCTTGTACGGGGGCAGGGCCTGGGGCCTGCAGCAGGTACTCAAACGTTGGTTCATTTTGGTCGTCCCGCCCTATTCTAACACCTCTCTCCAGAGTACCTGGGGTTTGATGCCTGGTGTTGGCCACTGTTCCAGACCTGGGGGAAAAAGTTGATGGCTCAAATAACGGTCCTTGTCACCCAGGTAGGAGACCTGGATTGAGTTCCTGGCTCCCAGCTCCCAGTTTTAGCATGGCTCAGCTCTAGCTACTGTGGGCATTTGGGGAAGAGAACCAGAATCAATAAATAGACTCTCTCTTCTCCAATAAGCAGTTTTTGACAACATTTATGTATTTATTATGTGAAGGCAGACTTGAGGGGCTAGCTGAGGAGAGAGAGAGATGTTGTAATAGCTGGGGCTGGGCCGGGTTAAATCCAGAAGCCGGGAAGTACTTCTGGGTCTTCCCTGTGAGCAATGACTGAATCCCAGCTACACCACTTCCGATCCAGCTTCCTTCTAACGCATCCAGGGAAAGTGGCAGCAACTGGCCTGAGTGCTTGGCCACCTATCACCCACATGAGAGATGTTTTATTCTCATTGTTGTTATACAAGTGGCAGGACAGAAGCCAAGGGAACGCAAGGCAAGTACGTCAACGAGTGATGGCAATGCACAGGAGGCTGGCGACGCTGCAGAGGGCTCACAGGGACTCCGTGGCAGGGAAGTGGCACGCAGGGAGGCAAGGCGTGTTCCTAAATGCAGACAGCCAGCAAGCCCACAAGCCCACACTGCTTCTATCCAGCATACTTCTGTCCCCCAAGCATTCACACTGAACAGATCATCCAGGAATCCCATCTATGTCCCAGGCAGACAGAGATCTTCCACCCACCGTTTCACCTCCTCGATTGCCTGCAATAGCCAGGGGTGGGCCAAGTTGAAGCCAGGAGCTTAGAATACCTTCAGGGACTCCCATCTGGGTGCGCAGGGACCCAGCTACTTGAATTATCACCTGCTGCCTCCCAGTGCACACATTACCAAGAAGCAGAGGCTGGACTTGAACTCGGGCACTCCAGGGCAGAAGGTAGACATCCAAGGACTGCCTTACCCACTGTGCCAAACGCTTGCCCTGCTTTCTGCTTCTAATGAATACTTGCTTATATAGATTATATATTACTATTATAGATAATAGATGTGCTTATATATGAGCAAACATTGTATTTGATAACAATTGTAATTTGGATTTCTTATTACATCTGTTGTAAGCTGCTTGGGGGAAGATTCACATCCTGAGTAATAAAACTCACCAAACAACATTGTATAGGAATCAGAATAGACTATGAAAAAAATTATTATTATTATTATTATTATTATTATTATTATTTGGACTATGAAAATTTGAAGTTGGTAGGAAACCTGTATAAAGTGGCTGTGCTCTGATGGTCTTTTAAAAGAATATTTTTTAAAGATTTATTTATTATTTTTATTGGAGAGGCAAATTTACAGTAAGAGAGGAGAGACAGAAATATCTTCCATCCACTGATTCATTCCCCAATTGACCGCAACAACCAGAACTGAGTCAATCCGGAGCCAGGCACTTCCTCCTCAGGGTCTCCCAAACAGGGTCCCAAGGCTTTGGGCCGTCCTCGACTGCTTTCCCAGGCCACAAGCAGGGAGCTGGATGGGAAGCAGAGCAGCCGGGACACAAACCAGTGCCTAGATGGGATTCTGGTGCATGCAAGGCGAGGACTTTAGCCACTACTCTACCGCGCCAGGCTCACAGACTATGGGATTGTTACACCTGCAATCGCACATGGTGTTTGTCGTTTTCCCTGCACAGAGTTTCCTGTAAAAATCCCATGCTGCTTATCTTTTAAGAAAATCTGCTGCATCCTGGTCTCCAAGAGTCAGAGCCAGGTCCTGTTTTCTTAGCTTATACTTTCTGTCCCGAGGAAAAGCAGTGTCCCTCCCTCTGCTGGAGCCAGGGGTGGAGGCTTGGCAGCCAAGCGTGGTGACAGGCCTGCTGCACGTCCCTGCAGCTCTGGCACCCTGGGTCCAGTGGGTGATGAAGATGCATACCTGCGGAGTGGCACCAATCACAGCAGAGTCGTGCCTGAAGGACACAGTCCTAGCGAGCTGTTGGCCATTCAGCCTCTGGAATCCAGAAGCTTCTGTCTCCTTTCATAAGGAGCAACAGCGATGACGCCGGCGGGGAAAGGTCTGTCCCTGGGAGTGGAATCTTCTCCAGTTTTGACAGATCACAGAACAGAGGGGCAAGGGGGATGTGGCACCTTCAGCCCATTTGCTCACCCACTAAGGCAAGATCGGCATCGAAAATGAAAACAGAAATGTCCCGTAATATGTTCTTTCATTACTAGTGTTTGAACAGAGGGAAATGTGGGTTGACAGCTTCATTTGGGGAGAAGGGGGTCCCTCTCTGAAGTTGCCATAGATTTCCCCTCCCCTGACCTGGAAATGCTGAATCCGGGACTAAGAATTATGCTCCCTAGCATAGTAGCTTGTCGTGTTTTGTTCTCACAGGCCATCATATCTTATGTAAAATAGGATGATTAATATAGCGGAGGGAATTCAAGCCTGTGTGGTGCAGCCCCACTGCCCGCTTCTGCAGCACCCCATGTGAGCACCAGCACAGCCCTGGCTGCTCCACTTCTGGTCCAGCTCCCTTCAGATGTACCTGGAAAGGCAGAGGAACTTGGCCCAAGTACCCTGGAGCCCTAGCACCCCGCTTCCCCTCATGTTGGAGGACACAGACGGAGTTTCAGGACTCCTGGTTTCCTCTTGGCCTGGCCATGTCTGTTGCTACCATTTGGGGCGTGAATCAACAGACGGAAGATCTGCATGTGTGTGTGTGTGGGGGGGGCACCTCCTAAAGCCACTCACAGATCCTTCTCCCCTGCTGTAGCCCATGACGCCTGGCATTGAGCACATCCTGCTTTTTTTAAAATTAATTAATTTTTATTGGAAAGACAGATATACAGAGTAGAGGAGAGACAGAGAGGAAGATCTTCGATCGGATAATGCACTCCCAAGTGGCAACGGCTGGAGTTGAGCTGATCTGAAGCCAGGATCCAGGAATTTTTTCCGGGTCTCCCACACGGGTGCAGGGTCCCAAGACCTACTTTCCCACTCACAAGTAGAGAGCTGGATGGGAAGCGAGCCCACTGGGATTAAAACCAGTGTCCATATAGGATCCTGGTGTGTGCAAGGTGAGGACTTAAGCCACTAGGCTACTGCACCAGGCCCAAGAGTACAGCCTGCTTCAAACCCCATCCTTCCTCCCCCTGGCTTTTTATCTTTCTGCTTCCCTGGTCTCTCCAGTTGTCCCACTGGTTTCCTCTTTTTCACTCCCAGCACTAGCTAGCATTTCTCGTTTTGCCTCTGTTTCCCCCTCATGCCTGGAATCTCTCATCGGCTCCCTTATCTCCCCCGTCTCACTGATTGGTTCTGTCTTAAATGGATGAGTGACCTGTCAATCTCTGACTGACACTCTGCTCTCATCCATCCCAAGCTCCAAGCCCTCTGCTACTTCAGCTCTCAGACACCCAAGGCCTTGGGTCCGAGGTTGAGCCGCAGCAGAGAACACAGTGAGCCACCCATGTGATGTGGACGCTCCGAAGATGGGCTAAGTGCTTGGATCCCCGCCACCCTCGTGGGTGACTTGTGGGAGCTCTGGGCTCTTGGCTTCGAACTGGACCGGCCTGCCCTGGCTGTAGCAGTCATTCGGGGAGTGAGCAGAGGATAGAAGATGGCTCCGTCTCCCCCCCGCTGTCCTTGTTTTCCTGCCTTTTAAATACATGCATACATGCATACATATATACCTTGCTCTGTTTTAAAAAGTAGAAATTTGTCAATGCAGGTGTTTCGCATGGTGGTTCAGCCAGCAACCCACGTCAGAGCGCATGGGTTTCACGTCCAGCTCTGGCTTGGGAATCCAGCTTCAGGCACGTGCCCAGCAGGTGACACCTCAGATGGTTGGGTCCCGGACACCCACCAGAGAGACTGGATTGAGTTCCTGACTCAGTTGGTTGTAAGCATTTGGGGAGTGGATTCTCAGATGGAAACTCTCTCTCTCTCTCCCCCTCAAATAAAAATAATATATATGTACATTTGTTTCTAAAAAAGAAATGTCCCATACAAAATCACACATGAAGAAATGTCTGATACACTTGGGAAACACAGACCTGTCTGTCAAATCAAATTGGAAGACACACCTGTGGTGAGAAGGCCAGCTTGCAGGTCTGTGAAGGCATCTCCTAGGCCACCTGTCAGAGGCCGCCCGAGTCCTCACTGCACGGGAAAGTACTTGAACTTCGAAGACGAGTGATTGGTTCATCACCTCACTCAGTCACACTATGGCTGTGTGCTCCCTTTGTCTCCTTCAACAAAATGGCCTTCTCTGGGGATCACCGTCCTGCGAAACACCCCAAACCTTTAGGGGTGTTTCCTCAGGAAAAGGAAGGTGACCGTGCCCTTAAGGGGGGGGGGTGAAAATAGAAAACTGGCACCCAGGATGGCAGTTCTTTTCAGCTAGTGTTACTTGCTGCCACAAGGTGGAGCTATTGAATTCTGAGTTAACATTTTAGAGAACTACTTCTGTTTCAGTTTTTAAAATTCACCCATCCATTTTTTCGAAAGACAAGGTGTCAGAGAGGAATATATAGAGAGAATCATCTGTCAATTTCACTACCTAAATGACTGCAATAGCCAGGAATGTGCCAGGAACTCCATCTGGGTTTCCCATATGGTTGACAGAGGCCCAGGTTCCTGGGCCACCACCTGCAGCCTCCTGGGTAGACATCAGCAGACAGCTGGTTCAGAGTGGAAGATGGGGATCGAACCCAGACATTCTGATATGTGATGGAGGCTTCCCAGGCAGTGCAGGTGTTGCTGAAGCAGGTGGGGGAGGGGTACGCATGAACCTGGGCTCTCCAACACGGTGCATTCTGGAGCGCATTTCGACTTCTCTTATAGGATCGCTGTCTTCTCTCTCCACCTGAGTCATTCCCATCAGCAAACAGACATGCTGCCACCCTCCCATGGGCGGGCAGCAGAGCCCCTCTCCGACCTGCGGTCAGAGCCCCTCTCGGCCTGCGATCAGCGCCCTCCCATGGGCGGGCAGCAGAGCCCTCCCTCGGCCTGCGGCCTGCGATCTCCTCCACTCAGCCCATTTCTCGAGGCACAACAGGGTCCGGCCGCTGACCAGCCTCACTGTAGATAGCAGGTGCTGCTCTCTCATTTCCAGTCCTAGCAGGCTCTTAGGGCCATTTTGTCCCCTACAAGACACATGTGGCTGGGCACAGTGGCCAACGGCCGGATCTCATCATGTTGATGGAATGGCCATGGCTGGCCACACACTCCTTCCTGCTCATTCATACTTCCTCCATCCCCCCCACCTTACCTCTGACCGCCCCGGCCTCTTCCTCATCTTGCCTGCCACCTGCTCACCTTTATACTAACTCTCTGCTTTGGGATGAGGCTCCGGACACCAGCTCTTGGCACACCCACTCCCCCTGGGTGGCCTCACACAACTGTGTGAATTTCTGTATCCCACCTACATGGTGATTCCCAAATTCAAATTCATTCTCACCCCTACCTCTTCCCTTCACCCCACCCCGCCACATCTTTCTGCCACCTGTATGGCATCTCTAAACAGGCATCGCAAACATCACCGAGCAGCCCAGCTCCCACCTTCCCCTCCAGCCGAGTTCTTTTCAGATCTCACCCACATCAGTATGTTATGTTGCTTTGGACCTCGTTTCCCAGGCCTCAGGCAGCTGGGACTATCTTTGGTTTTTCTCTCAGGTCCTGTCACTCCGTTCAATCCCACAGCTGCCCCCACCAGCCCCAATTGCTGTCTCACCATCTCCACCATCATGTATCCACAGTGCAGCGGACTAAAATTGGGCCAGTCCCCTGGTTCCTACCCTTGCCAGCCACTTGTACACGGCAAGCACAGCACCTTCTTAACAAAGCATGAGAACGAGTCATTCCCCCATTCAGCACATGCCGCTGATTATGAAATGACACGGGCTGGTTGGGCCGTGCCGATTTCCTCCTGACCTCTCCTTCCTTTCAGCCCTTCCAGGTGCTCCATGAACCACTCTGCTGGGCCTTCAGCCACTGTGAATCTTCCTGGTTCACACATGGCCGCATGAAGGAGGCCATGCTACCTTCAATAACACATGCACCTGTCACAGTCTGACATGCACCAATACGTGCACCAATATACCTGTTTGTGGCTTGCTTTCTTCTGCTGCAGATACAAGCTTCAGGAGCACCTGGCTCTGGTAAGAGAGCTGTATCCCTAGCAGCCAGCCCAGCAGTCATTAGGTACACATTGCATGCACGAACAGAAGAGCTAGCCGTGTCACGTGGAGGCAGCAGCCAGGCTGGGCCAGGCCAAAGCCAGGAACCCAATGACTTAAACAGCCCCCACTGCCTTCAGGGTCTGCACTGGCAGGAAGCTGGGGTTGGGAGCCAATACCCCAGTGCAGGCATCGTAGTGAGGTTTTCAACTCTAGGTCAAATTCCTGTCCTAGGAAGGATCTCAGAGTACATAGAGTCAGATGATACTGTATCATGATGATGCTCTTACCTTGAGTTCCTTTCCTCACCCTGCACTGCTACTCCTCTTTCCAACCACAGTTACGACTCAGTTCTATTCGGAGAAATGGAAGGCATGGGCTGCCCTGCTGAGTGCTGTCTGCCACAGTGGCCATGACACTGCCTCACAGAGAAGTCACACCTTACACAGAGCACCTGTGCTTGAGCCCTGGTATGCACTTGGCACCGCCACCAGCCCACAGACTCCGGAGGAATGAGGAGACTGGCTGTGGCTGACCAAGCCGCCGCTCAAGGGCAGGTGGAAGCTTCATCAGCATTTTCTTTGGCAGTCACTACTAGCTTCCACCCGGAATCCTGCACAGAAATCCCCCTCCTTCCTCTCCTTTGTCACCTATCCCACTGTTCCAGGCAGCCACTAATTGATGTAACTGGTGACTGACAGTCTGCTCTCTGCATGGAGGCATCTCACCATGCACCAGGCAGCCCCTGCCTGCAGATGCGTGGCTTCCTGCCACATCAGACGCACAACCCTGCCTCCCTGGGCAATGACTGACAGCTCAATCACCGAGTGCTCTGCGCTGCGCTGCTGGCTGTTTTCCAGCTTCTGCTCAGCAGGGCCCCTGTGGTAGGAGCAGATACCGGCTGTTGCCCACACCTCTTACTCCACTCCGAGGACACAGAAGACCTCCAGCGGAGGCTGCCAGCCTCTCTTGAAGGCCTGCACAGGCAAGTCCCTGCTTGACAATTCTGGCTGATGGAAAACAGAGCCAATTTCTGGCCCCAGCATATCCATGTGGCAGTGACTTCTGTGATGCAGCAGAGTAGAGAAGGAGCTGGAGAAAGGGGGGGTCCTTCATCCTCTTCACACACTCCAGTGTGAGGGACCTTTTCTCCAGAGATGACGCAAGGACTGGAAAGGAGGAACAATGTGGTTGCGATTTAAGATTCTGCGTACAATGCCAGCATCCCGTTTCAGAGTACTGGTTCAATTCCTGGCTGCTCCACTTCCAATCCAGGTGCCCGCTAATGTCACTGGGAAAACAACGGAAGATGACCCAAGTGCTCGGGTGTCTGCCACCCCTGTGGGAGACCCAGTTGGAGTGCCAGGCTCCTGATTCTGGCCCAGTTCTAGCCATTGTGGCAATTTGGGGTGTGACCAAATCCCCTCCTCACCTTTATAACATAGGTGTGGTCCACAGAATAATGAAATTCTAGCTTGTCCTCCCCTAACATGTCAACATCATAGCCCCCAGAGCCCGGGCAGACACTACCTTCCACGGCCCACACTTTGGCAGTGTGGTTGGGTTGAGGACCTTGAGATGGTAGGGTTCCCCATTGACCATGTGGGCTAAGTAGCATCAGCAGGGGTCAGAACAAGGGAGGAGCCTACTCAGGGAATACAATGTGAGGAGAACCCCAGCACTGGTCAGACGCTGGACCAGCAGTGAAAACGCTGCCTGGGATGCCCACAGCCCAGTGCCCAGAGCCCAGCCTCCTGCTAGCACACAGCAGTGATGTTCCAAGTCCTTAGGTTTTTTCTCATCCACGTGGAAGACCCAGCCTGAGCGCCTGGCTCCTGGTGTCAGCCTGGCTTTTCCTTGCCTATTACAGGCAACTGGGGAGTAAATTGGCTTTTCAAATATATTTTCTAAAAATTAAAAAATAAGAAGATCCCCCCACCAACCATTGCTGGCTTTGAGGAGGGAAGCAGACCTCTGGTCAGTGCCAGCAGGTGACCATCAAGCTGGAGAGGAGCCCTGTGGTCCTGCCGCCATGCTGGATTCATTCCCAGGGGGACTCAGTGTGGACCTGTGACACCCGGGACTGCGAAATAACAATCTAGGTCTTCCATCATTTGTTAGAGCAGCAGTGGGGGCTTTTCTAGTTGGCATCCTTGTCTCATTTTATAGTCAAGAGAACTGCAACCTATTTCTTTTCTCTAAGCAGGGTCCATAGTTGATCCTCTCCGACTTCAAAGCCCTTCCTTCCCCTGTAACCTATTTCTACCTCTTTTAAATTTTATAACTAATGTCCTTGCTGGAATCGTCCATATTTAATTGTCACAACAACTACTTTAGAAAGAATTACTAATGAGATGCTTCTGAATATCTTGTCACATGTAATTTGTTGTTAGAGAAAAGACAGTATCGGTTGAACCTTGGGTGGAGAGTTAAAACCGGGAAAAACAGAATATGTTAACTTCCCCTGCAGGAACACTTTCATCTAAGGGAGCTAAAACACCCATCACTGTTTATCTCATTTGATCATTTGGTTCAATTTACCCTTTGTACGTCTAAAAAAACATTTGTCACACAATTTGAACAATTTTATCAAATACCAAGAAATTATAAAATAAGTTCACAAAGAAACAGAATTTTATAGCCACAAGAAGCATTACAATTTATTTTTTAAATTTTTATTTGTTTGAAAGAGATAAAGGAGAGATGATGAGAGAGAGTTATCTTCTATCCACTGGTTTACTCCCCAAATGACCTCAATGACTGGGGCCTGGCCAGGCCAAGGCCAGGAGCCTTGAGTTCCTAATAAGTGCCTCACAGCCTTCTTCTGATGGCTTTCCAAGTGCTTCAGCAGGGAGCTGGATTGAAAGTGGAGCAGCCAGGACATATTTGAACTGGTGCTCATATAGGATGCTGGTATTGCAAGCAGCAGTTTAACCTGGTGTGCTACAACACCAAACCCATAGAAGAGTTACAATGTAAAAGGCTCGGCATCCAAGGGCTGCTGAGAATACCCGCAAACCAGAAGTGTCATCAGTTGCTTGGGGTGGGGTAGGTACTTGGTGTTATGGTTAACATGACCTTATGACACCTGCAAGCTGCATCCCAGTGCCTGGGTTCAAGCCCTGGCTCTGATTCTGTGCTAATGTGAACCCCAAGAGGCTGCAGGTGATTCAGGTCCTTGGGTCTCTGTCACCCACATGAGAGAACCACGCAGACTTGAACCAGCAAGTGGAACTTTTTCTCCCTCCTTTCCTCCCTCATCACCTTTCAAATTAAAGAAGTGAATAAATAGAAGCTAAATAAATAAATTTCTATTGAGAATAGAAAAAAAACTTTAGCAGTTTAGTACAATATTAAAGACACACTTGTCCTGTTATCCAGAAAATGTACTCAAAGATATTGACCCAAAAGCAAAGATTTTGGATCCATGGAAATGTGTGGTTTTAAATGTCCTGTTTGCTTTACTCACAGTCACACAGTAATCCAAATGTCCACCAACAGGTACGTGTGCCATGTGTGTCCAAAGGAAGGCTATTCTTTATTGTTTTTGAATCAATCTTTACACGATTTATTTATCTGGGCCCTGCGCAATGGCTCAGTGGCTAAATCCTCGCCTTGCATCTGCTGGGATCCCATATGGGTGCCAGTTTGTGTCCCACCTACTTCAGTTCCCATCCAGCTCCCTGCTGTGGCCTGGGAAGGCAGTGGAGGACGGCCCAAAGCCTTGGGACCCTGCACCCATGTGGAGACCTGGAAGAAGCTCCTGACTCCTGGCCTCGGATTGGCTCAGCTCTGGCCATTGTGACTGCTTTGTCTCTTTTTCTCTGTAAATTCCAACAAAAGCAAATTAAAAAAAATTTTTTTAAAGCTTTATTTATTTTTTATTACGAAGTCAGATATACAGAGAGGAGGCAAGACAGAGAGGCAGATCTCTAGACAGCCTTTTCTTGCCATCTAGACAGTTTCTTAGCTAAACGTGCCTTCCTGAGGTCACCCGGGCCATGCTATCTCTTCACTTCTTTTTCTTTCCTTGATAGGACTTGGTCGTACCTAAGAACAGTTCTGCTTGTGTTTCTTCTCTCCATTCCTCCTCCTCAGGAATGAGATTCTCCTGCAGGCGCTGAACAGCGGCTGTCTAGTGAGCTCCTGCTCACCAAATGGCCTTCTGTTTCTAAGTCACTTTTCCCAGATTGCCTAAAGAGTACACCCTCCTGGGACAGACATCCTGCCTCCTCCTGACTGGCTCCGTTTTTCCTACAAGTAAACGCACAGATGCTTGGTGGTATACCTCAGTGTCTGTGGGTTTGTCCCTAAAAGATGAATTTGCTCTTGGAGTACAGAGCAGGCACACCTGAGGCCCATGTCCCCCACTCTTAGGGACACTGACTGGGAGTGGTCATGACCTTCACAACATTCCAAGAAACGTCCTCTGCCTCCTTTTAAAGGAAAAAGCAGAGAAAGATTGTGATAGAAGCATCTCCAAAAGTAAGGGGAAGCCAAGGAAACATCTCAACAGCTCTTGCTCGGCGCTGTTGTGCTGGGTGGAACCTTTCCGCTGTGTTGCAGACAGTCACCACACGGTGGCGCCCTGCTCCCGCTCTCCTCTCCAGTGAGGCCGAGTCCAGTGTCCATCCGTGAGGAACAAGAACCAGCTCAGACCCGCTGAGGTGCTTCTTTATGTGAATCCCACACTCAGCACCTCAGCAGCATTAACTCACAAAAGGCGGTTTTTTTTCCCTCAGGGAAATTAAGGAAATACAGACTTCCTGTAGGAGTCCAATATTCAGACGTGAAAGTCAGCTGCAGGAATCGGAGCTCTCATCCAGCATCCGAGGCTGTTGGGGGCTGCTGTGACTGTAAGCCTGAGGCTCCGTAACTCATGATCAAGGGCTCACAGTTGCAGGAGCTGAGAAGTCCACAGGGCAAGTTCCAGGAAGGGCCTTCTTGCTACCTTACCCCATGGCAGCAGGGAAGAGGATGGCAGGGGGCAAGAGGGGGTAACAGCTGTAACAGCTCCCCCTGAGGAAGACTAACCGCTGCCCACAGCAGCAATAGCCAACCCTCCCAGTAATGCGTGAGCTACAGGTCACTTCTGGTCACCCTGGTCCCTGAAAGCTACTCCCCAGGGTTCGTTTCCTGCCTCATGGGGGAGAGGGACAGTGTTCTGGCCAAACTATGTGAAGCCACAAAACGTGGTCATCACCAAAGTGAAAAAAAAAAAAACAAGAATCATGCAACATGCCAATTTCATACTTGTGTAGTCGCATTGTTTCTGTGCGACATATCCTGGGAGCCAGGTGCCATAAATGTGGGATCCTGGGTCTGTTGAGTGTGGGCCACCCCGGATTGACCTGGTGGGTCCTGCTGCAAGGGTTGGATCTTTGCCTTTACTTTTAGCAGGCATGGTCTCGTGTCCTAGTAAACGCTAGCTTCCCTTGCAGGCGGTCTGCATTAAATTTTCTCTCTTTGAAAAGATTTATTTTATTTTTGTTTGAAAGGCAGAATTACAGAGAGAAGGGACAGAGAAATGCATTTTCCATCTGCTGGTTCTCTCTTCAAATGGCCACAATAGCTGGAGCTGGGCCAATCTGAAGCCAGGAGCCAGGACCCTCTTCTAGGTCTCCCACATGGGTGCAGGGGCCCAAGGGACTTGAGCCATCCTCGACTGCTTTCCCAGGCCATTGACAGGGAGCTGGATCAGAAGCAGAGCACTGGGACTTGAACTGGGATGTTGACATGTTGTAGGTGAAGGTTTAGCGTGCCACATCGAGGCACTGGCCCCTGCATCAGGCTTACAAGGAGGTTTGACCGAGTCAACTAGCATCCTTCTTCCCCTTCTCTTCCTCCTCCTCCTCGCTCTCCCTCATCTTTGTCTTCTCTCTTTCTTATGGTTTCCCAGGGAAAGTGAGAGAAAGGCCAGTTGCTAAGCTTGTCCTTGCTCTGGGGAGCAGGTTTCCAGTCCTGGTGCTTCAAGCACAGTGCAGGGCTTCTCCCAAGCACCCGTACAGCCTGCCTCTGGCCCACAGAGCGAGCACAAGCAGGGCCCACACTAACTCCCCTCAGGCAGCCTCTGGTCTTCCACACCTGTTTTTGGCGTCCTGTTTTGCAGTGTGATATAGCTCACTGTCAAGTACATTTCCATGACTGGGCTATCTTTCCACGTGGTTCTTAGTTTTTCTAACAGCGTGAGTCTTTCAAGCAACTCTCAGTAGTGAAGTTTCCCTTTTCTGTGCCGTTGACAAGTTTTTATTATTTTTTATAAGATTTATTTATTTATTTTGCAAAGTCAGATATACAGAGAGGAGGAGAGACACAGAGGAAGATCTTCCGTCCAAGGATTCACTCCCCAGGTGACTACAACAGCTGGTGCTGTGCTGATCTGAAGCCAGGAGCCAGGAACTTCTTCCAGGTCTCCCATGTGGGTGCAGTATCCCAAGGCTTTGAGCCATCCTGAATGCTTTTTCAGGCCACAGGCAGGGAGCTAGATGGGAAGTGGAGCTGCCAGGATTAGAACCGGTGCCCATATGGGATCCCAACGCATTCAAGGCGAGGAGTTTAGCCACTAGGCCACCACGCCGGGTCTGATGAGTATTTATTAACCAGTGGCGTTAGAGTGATGGGACAGTGGGAATGCGCAAGTCCAAATGCGAATCAAAGGTTGTTGGAAGCCCACCAGCAGCTTGCTGCATGCTGAGCATGAAAAAGGGGACTCAGTGCCCACTGAAATTGAAATCCTCGACACCCCGAACATGAAGGAGTCACCTTGCCTTTCCTAGCTAAATAGAAATGGCTCATAAACAAGAACATAAAAACAGTTCTCTTCCTAATGGTGTTCTGGAACACATTTCCAACAAACATTGTGTTCTCCTCAGTGCATGAATAAATAAATAATAGCAATAAACCGTGTCTGCCACAATATATGCGTGATCGTAGAGCAGAGAGGGGAAGTGGATGGCACATCTCATTAGCAACATGGAAGGGTCTTGATGAGGGGGTGGGGGTGGAGCCAGGTCACAAGACGGCCAGGGGCTTTGTCCAGAGGGGGGCCGCCATGTCCAGCAGTGGACTTGCATATGCACAAGACAAAAGGCTGGGGAGTGAGGAGTGTGTGGGCACCAGCTATGGCCTGATAGGACAATGGCCTCTAGGGAAGTAGCAAAGTCAAGAATAGCAAGGATGGAGAAACAGAAAGGGCACCCGATGTGTTGCTGACCTTAATGCTTCCTGGACATAACAGCGAGTCTGGGAGACAGGCCCTGTGCTCCGCAGGTGAAGGCACCTCTGGGGACCCCAGATAGCCAGGGATGGAGTCCTGCCTGGTCTTCCCATCCAGCTCTCTGCTAGTGCACCTGGGAAAGCAGCAGAAGCCGGCCCGGGTGTTTGTACCCCTGCCTCCCGTATGGAAGCGCCTGCTCTGTGTCTCTACCTCTCTCTGTGTCATTCTGCCTTTCGAGTAAATATAAATAAAGAATTCTTCAGAAAGTTAAAAATAAATAAGTAAATAAAATCGATACAAAACCTAAATAAGCCCTAATAGTTTCTGGTGCTGCCAGGTCTGAGGTGAGGCAAGTAGGGTACTGACCTAGGTGCAAAAGGAAAGAGGGTGCCCGACTCCTCGGGCATCAAGAGAAAGGTTGACACAAACTGTTCAATAAAGACAGAATCGGTTTCACTGAGTTTTCCATCTATCTTAAGTTCCAAGCTGTCCCAGCCAGGTACTGTAACATCTAAGTACTTTTACATGATGGATTTCCTTTGTATTTTGATTTAAAAATATTATATTAGGATATTCCCTTATCTTGGTGACTGGTGGTTTGGTTTGGGTTGGGTTGGGATTTTTGTGTTTTGTTTGTTTGTTCTGTTTTTTGGCATCCCCTTAAAAACTTTGCAAGTGCTTCTGTCAATGATCTCAACTAAGCCCTTGTTCTGATCCTGTTAAACGTTGTGTGAAAGACATAGGGGATCACAACAGAGAACAGGTGCGGGACACAGGATAAAACTACAGTGGTTAGAGGCCGATGGGAAATGGAGAACACAGGCAAGAGAGGATTGACGAGATCATCCAGGACAACAGTATGCTCGCTCCTCAAAAATAAATCCAGCGATGCCACTGCTGAGCTCCACACCAGGGCATCCAAGATCTCAGGGTGGGTGGTTAGCCTAGCGGTGAAGACATCCATGGCTCACATTGAGGTATCAGCTTGATACCCGACTCCAGATTCCTGCTAAAGATTGTTGTGGAGTGCAAGAGCGAGATCATACCAGACAAGTCTAGGATGTATTAAGGAGTCTTTAGTAACCAAGCTTGGTGATAGCATGGCCCACTAGAAATTAGCAAATGAAAAGTTCATATGGCAATCCAGTCTGAATCCAAACCCTGAAAGGAAATGGTCATTACCTTGAAACCCATTCATTAAATTGCTAAGACCTATGTCCCAGCTTCCCCAGCAACATAAATTGTTCTAAGACACATGCAGTGAACAACCTGGACAGACAAAGCTGAAGACATTCACCTCTCCCTGGCTTCCTTGTCTACATTCTATTACCACCAGGCCTCGCCTCTCCTGGTGCTATTGAAAGTACACAAATCAGAAATACAAAACATCCTTATCATTTGCATCTTCACTGACTCGCCTAAGCAGTGAACAGAGGATGAGGGATACAGACAGTCAGGGACCGTGCTCATGGGCTACCTGTCCTCGGAGACTGTGGGAAGCCAGAGAACAAGCGGCTACTGGGGAGACCTAGAGTCGAAGTGCCAGAGTGACCAAGGCACACAACCAAGGGACCGATCTTCTCTCTGTTTTCATGAGCTATTATGGGGGCTTGCGAGGGGAGCGGTTACACAATAACACAATATGGCCCCCGTCCATGTTCCAGGTGACGATAGGTGAGCATCTTTTGACTCACAGGTGGGCAGAAAGGGGTACATAGATTGGTAAGGTGTGGCTTCATGACCCTGAATTGGCTGCCTAAGACCCTGGAGTGATGGTTCAAGTAACTGGGTTCTGGCCATCCGTATGGGAGGCCTGAATTGAGTTCACAGCTCCTAACTTCAGCCCTGCCAGACCCAACCATGGGAGCTTTTGGGAGCAAACCAGTGGCTGAGAGTACACTCCCTCTCCCTGTTCCTCGGGTAAATACATACAAATAAAATAGAAGTCTATACTCGATTGCTAGCAATCCTAAGTGCATGAAAAATGTCATCAAAATTCTTTTTTTAAAACAGGATCTCAAAAAGATACTTATGTGTTGTTTTGCTCATTTACATATCTTTCGTTCATTTAAGCCCTATTCAGAATAGCTAAGAGTGGAAGTGACCCTAATGTCTCAATGGATGAATGCATAAAAACATAAAATATGGGCACAGTGGAAAATGTTGGTCAGCTTTACAAAGGGAGGAAATTCTGACATGCACAGCAGCACAGGTGACCCTCGGGTCCATTATGCTAAGTGCAATATGCCAGTCACCGAGGGTGACCCCTCTGTGCTTCCACTAAAGGTCCTTAGAGCAGTAATTACAGCGGGTAGGGTGGAGCGGTCAGGGCCGGGAAGAGAGAGAGGTGAGGAGTTGGTGTTTATGGGAGTAGAGTTGCAGATTTGGAAGGTGAAAAACTTCTGGAGATCTGGTTTCAAGGCACCTGAATGTTCTCAGACCTGCTGGGCCATGTGCCCAAAATGGATTTTATGTGTCAGGCATGTTAATATAATAAAATGACCTACCCTGGGTGTCTGGAAGATTAGATCTGATATACTGGAAGAACTCCAGTGTGGCCAGAGGGAAGGCTGAAGGCCAGATTCTGAAGGAGTGGCATGTGGGATGTGGAGGGTCACCCAAGTCAGCAGGGCTTGGCTCTGAAGCTGACCCGGGTCAGTCCGAGCCCCTCTGGGCTGAGTCTCGTAGCAACACCATGAGGATGGACGGAGCATCCCTATAGATGCTGGGTGTCATGCCTTGCCCCCAGTGAATTTTAGTAGTGTCAGCTCTCGTGGCAGTTTGTCTAAGAGGCTTTGTTGGAACCAGGAGAAGGCTGGCAAGCAAATACAGATGTGGCCTCAAGAGAGCCCATCGAAGTCAAATTTTGAGAGCTGACATTTTATTGGTTCAGCTGTCCTGGTTTTAGACAAATAGTTTGCATTTGAACCTCCAGAAATACTGAAAAATAACTGGAGGACACCCTCCTCTGCCTTCATGGGCCCTCCCAATGTCCACTACAGTCCCTCTCACTGACCGTGACTTTCATTGCAAGGATGAATGGCAGCTGCCCTGGATCGGCCTGCACTGCTCCATCCGCCCTCTGTTTCCAGGGAGACTTGACACTGGATTATACCAGAGCCCGGGGCTGACTGTTTCATGCCTCTCTCGGCTCCTTCAAAGACCAGCTTTGCTAAGGTTATTCATTTCTGTATTTGTGATGTGGCCTGGGAAGGTTCACCTGCTGCGAAAAAGCTTATAGATCAAAACCCATGGAAATAATTTTGGAATACTCTCTTAACTGCAAATTAACAATAGAGCAATACATCATTTATCAAATAGCCCAATACTCTCTTTATTAAACACACACACACACACACACACACACACACACACACACACGGGGACAGGCATTTGGTCCAAGGTGTAAGCTGCTGCTGGGGCACTCTCATCCCATAGCACAGGCCTGGGTCTGTTTCTCAGATCCCTGCTAACACAGACCCTGGGAGTCAGCAGGTGATGGCTCGAGGGGTGGAGTCGCCACAACCCACGTGGGAGACCTGGTTGAATTCCTGGCTCCTGGCTTAGCTTTGCTCAGTTCTGGCCATTGCAGTCGTTTGAGGAATTGGTCCTCAGATGAGAGATAGTTTTCTCTCTGTCTCTTAAGTAAACGCATAGATAATGTCATAGCCTTGAAAGATGAGGAAACAGTAAGGAACTGTCGCAGATTAAAATAATAATAATAATAATAATAATAATAATAATAATAATAAGATGTGACCACCAAATACAATGTAAAATCCTACACCCAGCGATCCACTGGATCCAGAGACAGAAGGTAGACATTGGGGGATGGATCAGAAGAATTAAAATACTGGGTATGGATTAACACCATTAACAGGTTAACTTTCTTGGTTTTCACTTTTTAAATTTCAGTTTCTAAAATGCCAATCCTGACTTGTATTGCTTTAATGAAAAATGATGTATAGCATCTTTTCCTTACAAAAATATTTATTTATTTATTTACTCCACAAGGACCCACTAGAGGTAGGGCTGAGCCAGGCTGAGGCTAGGAGTTTGGAACTCATTCCAAGCCTCTCGTGTGGGTGACAGGGACATGACTACTTGAGGTGATCCAACTTAAGCTCTCCTCCCCCGCTCCCAGGGTGTGCGCCAGCAGGAAGCTAGACTGGAAGCAGAAAGAGCAAGACTTTGAACCGGGAACTCTGATCCAGGATCACAAGCAGAATCTTACATATTTTTTGAAAAAATTAATTTTATTTCTTATGATTATTACATGGTTGGTCAGGGTGGGAACAATTGAGATTTAGGGAAAATTGGGTAAGTTCCTTGTTTCCAATTTTGCTATTTCTTCTTGTTGTTTCTGGGGGAAAGGAAGAGACAAAGGGGGAAGCCACACACAACTTTCCAAACATCTCAGTACCCAGGGATGAGGAACCGCCAGCTCATATCAACCCAGGGTTCCAATGTGTGCATATACTGAGGGTTCTGCCCAAGTGGTTTGGATAGTTCTAGAATACTGTCAGTTTCACTGGTCCAAGGATGATGTCACCTTCCCAACGTCCATTGGCTGATATAGTAAGCCTCAAGTCTCTGCTCACTGAGATGTTTTGCTGTCATCATTTGACTGGGGTAGTTTTCCAGTTTGTTCTGTTCTCCTTCTACTGTGACACTAAATGAGCTGCCAAGGCCCGGCATGGTAGCCTGGCAGCTAAAGTCATTGTTTTGCAAGTTCTGGCATTCCATATGGGCACTGGTTCTAATCCTGGCAGCTCTGCTTCCCATCTAGCTCTCTGCTTGTGACCTGGGAAAGCAGTTGAGGATGGCCCAGAGCCTTGGAATCCTGCATCCACATGGGAGACCCAGAAGAGGCTCCTGGCTTTGGATTGGCACAGTTCTAGCTGTTGCAGCCACTTGGAGAGTGAATCAACAGACAGAAGATCTTTCTCTCTGTCTCTCCTCCTCTCTGTATATCTGACTTTCTAATAAAAATAGCTCTTTTAAAAAATGAGCTGTTATATTCTCTTTTTACAAAAGAGCCTGTATTCACTGCTCCACCTTTTTAACCAAGTAGGACATGTTCTTACAGGTGAACCCAAGGACCCGGGCCAGGTGACTCAAGCCCCACTGGATCCCCCACCCCTGGGGCTCAAGAACTCAGTACCCACCTTGCCAACAGGCTCCGGAACCCAGTCTAGGTGACATGAGTCCTGCCAGATCCCCTACCCCTGTGGCACATGAACCCAATGTCCACCTAAAAGGCAGGCCCTGGGATCTGGGCCAGATGACCCAAACCCTACCAGATAACCCCTGCATCCTGATCCCAGGGCTCACGAACCCAGCCCCCACCACACAAGTGGGTCCTAGGATCTGAGCCAAGCTCTGTCAGACCCCTTTGTCCCTGGATCTCACAAATCCTGCCCCCACTGGGCTCAGGCTGGCATGACTCCCCTCACTTCAGCATCTACAATCTTATTGTGCAGCCTGGCCTGGTCTAGCCTGCCCCCGTTCCAGCTTCTGCTAGTAGGTGCTACAGCCTGTCCCAGCTCAGCCTGATTGCTGTCCCAGCCCTAATGTGAACTGGCTGGTGTTGCAGTGTGATCTAGCTCCTCCTACCCCCTGTCCTGGTTCTCAGATTTACCAGTGGATCCCCAGACCTGACCCACATGTATGCCAGTGGGTACTGTAACCTGGCGTGGTCTGGGCTGCTCCTTGCCTTGCTTCTTGCGCTCACCTGCAGGGACTGCGTCCTGATGAAGGCATTTCCCAAGGTCCTCTATCGAGTCTCCTCCCAGGGGCAGTTCTCACGCACACCAGTGGGTCCTTGGCCCAGGTTGACTTTGTCCACCACCTGTCCTGCCTAGAGCAGTGGCCTTTCTCAACTAGTCACACCCATCCTGGTTCTTGTTGTTGGGTGTTGAAGCCCAGTGATATCTAGTCTGTGCCCAGACACAGCTTTCACGTGGTGCAGCGGGAATCAAGACCTAGCCCAGCCTGTTCTACATCCAGTCTGGCTCTCATGAGTAACAGTGGGGGACTGGAGTCTAGCTCAATCTGTCTCTCCCCAGACCCAGTGCACACCTGCACCGGTGGAGGGTGAAACCAAGTCCAGCCCAGCTTCCTGCCCCCAGTCCTACTCTTGTCCTTACCAGTGGAAATGCCATCCTAGGTGGGGCACCCCGTTAGCTCCCCTGCCAGGCCTGTTTCCATCCACAGTTCTTGGACGAGTCAGTAGAGATTGTAGTTCCACAGGGGGTGAGCCCACATTGCCCCCACAGATTCTGTTACCAGATTCACTTCTTTCATTCTTTCATTCTTGTTCTCCCCTCCAAACCAATTTGGTGTCAGTTCTTTAGTTGCATACACATGTCATGGACTTATCTATGGAGGACTCTTAGCTGTAGTTCTTAACCTGGGCATAAACGCACAGGTCATTGCTCACTGCCACCTGTGTGATCCCGTCATCCCTGTGTAAATCAAGACCCCTCAAACTGTGAATGTACATTGCTGGGTGGCCCGAGGGGCTTCGCCCAGGATCTTTGATGCCTGGGCCCTTCTGGGGGGTGGAGACACATGGCCGGGCTGCATGCACCTGTGCGGATTAAAATACACTTCCAGGGTGAGGTGGTCCTGGAAGCCCGCTGAGCATCCCTTCCCCAGGGAGCCAGTGTGCTCAGCTGTGCTTACCTGTGCTGGTTAGAAGAGCCTCCAAGCTGAGAATCCTGTAGGCCTGCCACAGACACCCCTCCTCCAAGGCAGCCATGCAGCCTGGCTACACGCATCCGTGTGAGTCAACAAAATTTGCATCTTAGCCACTGTGCCAAAAAATTGTTTGTTTGTTTCTCTCTTTCTGTCCTTCTTTCTTTCAAAATAACGCTGTTACAGTTATTTAAGATGTTAACATTTGCAGAAACAGTTCGATTGCTCTTAGTGAACTTTCTGGACTGGGCTACTTTTCCATGTGCCTAGAAATCATTTCAAAATAAAATTTATGGGCTGGCATTGTAGAGCAGACGGTAAGATGCCATGTCCAATACCAGCATTCCATGTCAGAGTGCTCGTTCATTTTCCCAGTACTGTACTTCCAATAGCTCCCTGCTCCTGTGCTTGGGACAGCAGCAGGAGGTGACCCAAGGACTCGGGCCCTGCCACACATATAGATCCCGATAGAGTTCTTGGCTCCTTCAGTCTGGCACGAACCTGGTTGTGGCCATTTGGGGAGTAAAACAGCAGGCAAAAGTTTCTCTCTCTCCTCCTCTCTCCCTCTGTCATAGTCCTTTTAAAATAAGAAAGATTTTTAATATTTTTATTGGAAAGGCAGATCAGATTTACAGAGACAGAAAGATCTTCCATCCACTAGTTCACCCCACAAATGGCTGCACGGCCGGAGCTGAGCTGAGTCAATCCAAAGCTGGGAGCTTCTTCTAGGCTGCCCTTATAAGTGCAGGGTCCCAGGGTCCCTCTACTGCTTTCCCAAGTCGCAAGCAGGAAGCTAGTTGGGAAGTAGAGTAGCTGGGATATGAACCAGCACCCATATCAGATCCAAGTGCTTGCCAGGTGAGGAGTTAGTCATTTAACCGTCATGCCAGGCCCTCAAATAAAATCCTTAATGAACACATTCAGTGTAAAAAACCAACAACATATTCTATTCTTGTTAATTAATTCCAAATGCTCTTTTGACATTTTGCTAAAATGCACATTTCTGAATGTCTGGTTTTAATCAGTGTGTCTTAACCCTGTGTCTTCAGTTGTTCCTCTTGAGTAATTTCATTGATGCAATTGTGAAGCACAGGAAATATAAGTTGGACTAGTATTTAGTTTATACTTTTTAAAAAAACTTTACAGAGGATCCAGCTCTGTGGCTGAATTGGCTAATCCTCTGCTTTTAAGCACCAGGGTCCCATATGGGTGCTGGTTCATATTCCAGCTGCTACAATTTCTACCCAGCTCCTTGTCTGTGACCTGAGAAAGCAGTCAAGGACAGCCCAAAGCCTTGGGACCCTGCACCCACATGGGAGACCCGGAAGAGGTTCCTGTTCCTGTCTTCTGATCGACTCAATTGGCCATTGCAGTCATTTGGGGAGTGAGCCAGTGGATGGAACATCTTTTTCTGTCTCTCCTTCTCTCTGTAAATCTGACTTTCCAATAAAATAAATAAATCTGAAAAAGAATTTTGCAGAAATGTGATGATAATAAACATGAAAATAGAAATTGGTGTAAGTTTTATAATGGATCAGTAATGGCTATTGGCTATGGAGAAGCTACTGTTTCCCTCTTTAGAGAGTGTACTGACAAAATATGCATAATTATCATAAAGAACATATACTCTTCCACAGTGAAGTACACTGTTTTTGGCAGAGCTGCTTTTTTTTTTAAATTATCATTAGCAAGTATTGTATGTTGTACCTAATTGTGTGGGCTTTACTTAAAGTTTCTGTAAATGTCATTTTATTTGAAAGGCATCGAGCTTTCATGTACTGATTCACTCTCCAACATGCCTGTATCAACCAGGGCTTGGCCAGGTCAAAGGCAGCAACCTGGAACTCCGACCCTGTGGCCAAGGTGGGTGGCAGCCACCCCAGCACTAGAGCCTGCTGTCTCCTAGATTGCATATTAGCAGAAAGCTAGATTAGAAAAGGAGAAGCCAGGATTGAACTGAACCGAAGCACTCATCCATGCCCACCCATCACTTCTTTATTATTTGAGAGATACAAAGAGAGAGAGAGAGAGAGCTCTCCCATGAACTGGTTCATTCCTCAAATGCCTGTATCACCATTGAACTATGGCAGGCCAAAGCCAGGAACCAGGAATTCAATCCAGGTCTCCCAGGAACCCAAGAACTTCTCTCGGGGTGTCCTTTAGCAGGAAGCTTCAGATGGGAGCAGAGTCAGGACTTGAACCCAGATTTCCACCTTACAATATGGGCATCGTAAGGAATAGGCTACATGCCTTGCTTCCCTTTCTCCCCTTTTGGGGGCAGACAACATTCTCATAAGGTGTCCTTTGTGTCAGCGAGCCAAGATCAAGGAGAGGAAACAGGAAGAAATAGCAAGAAGCTGCCCGCTGCCCTCGCAATTGCAGAGCAAGCATTTGCTTGTTGAGAGGTCGGAGTTTGCATCTGAAATCATTTCTCTGAAAAGGTGCTTCGGGGATTGACCTGAGCCCAGCTTAATGACGGCAGAGGCGACCTGCTTCTCATCCCAGAGAACTCCTTTGTCTCATTTTTGAGACACAGTTTTCCCTGAGGACTGACTGCCATACCACTTTTTATAATTGCAGGTGATTGAATAATTAGCACAATTCATTTGCACAGCAAGACTTCCCTGTCAAGGTAGCCCTTAGGTGGCAATGGGGGACTGAAGATCCCACAGATAATTGCCACTGAAGTCCCCCCTTGCCCAGATTCCTCCATTGCTATCCCTTGCCCCCTCTCCTCCCTCCTAGCCACTGTTCTCCTGCGCACAGCCCAGGTTTCTTTCTGTTCTGCACTTCCCTGTCGATTCCACCTGGAATTGACGCTGATCTTCAACAAAAGGCTGATGGCTTGGAGTAGCAGTGAAAGCATTTGGTTCTGCCCAAAAGAATAAATTAGGCAGTAAATAAATGAATGAAAACAATTTCTTCACTCTCTAGCCACTCCCCTCTCCACCTCCTTCCCGTCTCCCATCTTGGTTCTCTCCAAGTCACTGGGACAAACACTGAATCCACTATGAGCTTTCACACCTGTGAGCAAGCAACTCACTGTCCCAAGACAGGGTTTCCTTCGATTTCTCTTTCTCTTTTTACAACATGTACTTATTTATTTGAAAGGCAGATTAACAGGGAGAAGAGAGGGAGGAAAGAAAAGGAAAAGGATAAGGAGAAAGAAAGAAAGAGGGAGAGAGAAAGGGAGGGAGGAAGGAGGAAGAGAGAGAGAATCTTCCATCTGCCTATTCATTCCTCCAACAACCAGGGCTGAACCAGGTGAGGCCTGTTATGCCACATGGGTGGAAGGATCCTACTCACTTGGATCTTCTGTTATCTTTGCAGGATTGGAAACAGAGTAGCCAGAACACTGGCATTGTAGAGATAGAGGGAGGAAACAGGAGGGGGAGAGAGAGAGACAATGAAACATTTCCATTGGGTTGGTTCATTCTTCAGACATTTCCAACAGTGTTGCATCATGTCCAATAGGCAGCTTGTCCTACTGATTTTTCATGGCAGCCCCTCCTTCCACTTCATGATGTTGCTGGGTGGCTCCTCCACTGAGTCACCCAAGCCAGACCCCGTGTGTGATCCCAGGTGCTTGCCCACCTCTGTCTCCTCCCATCTAAGTGGTCATCTGTTTCTGTCAATTTTACGTTCTTAAACTCATTGTTTCTCAACCACCCTTGTTGCCTGACCCAGGCCTGCTTCATCTTCCCCATCTATTGAAGCAGCCATCATCCTCTTCTCTCTGCTACTCTCACCCCAATTGCCATCCAGCACACACATACTTATCTAGGTGCAAATCTGCCCCTTCCTTCTCTGGAGCAAAGCATTTCAGGGTTGTCCTTAGCCTACACAGCCTGTCTTCTTCTTCTTCTCCTCCTCCTCCTCCTCCTTCTTCTTCTTCTTCTTCTTGTTGAAATAAGTAATTGAGCTTTTAAAAAATTATTTATTTTATTTGAAAAATAGATTTTACAGGGAGAGATATCTTCCATATGCATTTCACTCCCCATAAAGCCTCAAAGGTCTGAGCTAATCTGAAGCCAGGAGCTTCTTCCAAGTCTCCCACATGGGTGTAGGAGCCCAAGGACTTGGGCCATCCTCTGCTACTTTCCTTGGTGCGTTAGCAGGAAGCTGGATTAGAAGTAGAGCCCTTATGGGATGCTGGCAGTGCAGTTAGTGGTTTTACCTGATACACCATGGCACTGGCGCTTAAAATTGAAAGTCTGTTTGCATTGGTTAAGATGCTTCTTGGGATGCTCCATCCCATAATGGAGGGCCTGGGTTTGAGTCCCACTCCATTCTGATACCAGTTTTCTACTGACTAATCCACACACTGAGAGGAAACAGGTGGTGGCTGTAGTACGTGGATCCCTGCCGCACATGTGGGAGACCTGGTTTGAGTTCTGGCTCCTGGCTTCTGCCCAGCCCAGCTCTGGGTATTACTCCATTTGTAGCAGTGGACCAGTGGATGGGAGCTCTCTCTGTGTATCTCTCTCCATGTCAAATAGACATTTGAGTCAGGCCTTACCCAGAACCAGTTGCCCTGTTGCCCAGTTCCTCTGTTCATCATTAGCAGTGAATTCCCAAGCAAAACCAGCTTTTGGCCTGTTGTCCTCCACCTGCGGGTATCCAGGTACCAGGATTTGGTGGTCGGCATGAGGCAGAGGGACACCCACATGGGGACGAGGCCCAGCACAGGCTTAGCCCGGTCCCCAACTGGGACACCTTGGAGAATATCAGATACCGCACCTTCCCCAAGAACTGCACAAGACCCCAGGAAGATTGTCTTGCCTACCTAAGCCTCCCAGCCTCCTAGCCAAGAAAGAGACTACCACTCAGATTCCTTGGGACCCTGACAGTGACCTGACCATGCAGGCCAGGGAGTCTCTGGAGCTGATTGCCCAGGTCACTTTGATGGCGACTTGAGGGAGAAAGCAAGGGCAATACATCTACTAGGCTGTCACTTGCCTTGTGCCATCCTGAGCTGGTCTTGGGCTCCTCCTGAAAATCCTGGCTGACCCGCCTGGCTGTACTCCACCACCGTGGCTATGCCACATCAAGAACCTAGGCCATGTGCCCTGAAGTTGGATTGGGTTGTGGCCATGTCCACATTCTCCTCCTCCCAGGAAAGGGAATATCAGCTGCCCCATGGCCAGGTGGACAGTGGATGGTTGGTGTGTCTGGTGGTGCTTATCCAGCCCTGCTTCCGGTTGTGGGATCCTGTGCCTCCAACTCTACCAGGGTCATGTTGACTTTGAGCAGCACTGCCATGTGCCCAGACATTGCTACCCTGATGCCCAGCATCATGAAGATAATGATCACTGCTCCTCCAGAGTGCAGGTGCACCATGTCCTGACCTCCCTAACTGCCTTCTGGCACACCCACAAGCAAGAGTCAGACCAGACAAGCTTTCTGTAGTCCACTGCAAATGCTTCAGTGTGGACTGAGAGGATGTTAGCGTGTGCTGCAAAAGTTAAGTCACTTGCAGGGCCTTCAAAGAGTTTGTGGGAAGTGGAGAGTACAGAAAAGCAAGCCTGGCTTTCTGTTGTTTCTGTTGTTTTTAAATACCTAAATACAGGTTTTTTTAATTCCACTTTCCCTTGAATATACACTTTAGATAGATCACATGTTTGTCTCACCAACCTGGAAAAGCCTTTGAGAAGGAATTTGTCCTTGAAGCTTGTATCTGATAATTAGTCCTACACTGTAGAACTTATTTGCTGGTTTTGACGCTGTGATCAAGTTGAATTATTCCCGTGGTCTGTGTTTAAGACCATTTACTTATCCATGATTGAACTGCTGGGACATTGTCTTCATTATCTGGAGTCTAGGGTGAGAAGTCCAGGGTTTAGTCACTCTATGGGACCAGTTTCCTGGCCTGTACAGGGCAGCAATATGTCAGAGGTGACATTCCAGGATTTCTCTGAGGTCAGCATGAGCTCCTGAACATTTCAGTTGTGCTGGTCTAACAGGGTTGGAACAATCTGGACCTGAGGATCCCGTTGCCTTTCTGACCTGCTGTTTTCCTGCCAGGACATTGAGTTGTCACTGGCTTTGAGGTATAAATGACTTGCATTGCCACCTGTAAATGTATTCATCCTGGTGACTTGTGTACGGTTGTGTATGCAATTCTCGACTCTTTAAGCAATAATAACAAGTTTGGCATTTCATTTTTTTTTACTGTTATATGAGGATATTAGGCCCCAACAACACATCATTGTGGAATAAAATTAAAGTGGTAAAGTATACCAGAGAGAGAGAGAGAGAATATCAATTAAATTGCTCCTTTGTCAACAGTATGCAGGTCCAATTAATTAAGAGTGTGTAGTTAAATCCCAAATTAACTTTATGCCCTGATCATAATACAAATCTAGAAAGTTATCTACCCTGCAACCTTTAGCTATTAACAGTGACTGTTTTCTTCCTGTAAAGAACATTCAAACGGAAAATGTACTACAGAGATTTCAAAGTGTTGTTGCTAAACATTTGACTTGGTTTGGGTTAAAACCACCATCCCAAGGTCAAAAGTTTCAAAATACAATAACCTTAGCTTTTTCTTTTCATATCATGAATCAATCAACTTTTCGTACTCTCTTATTTCAAAGGACACTTTTATGATTAGGACAGAGAAGCAACTGATTACTCAAAACAGAACTTGCAATAATCTGAAACACCTGCTGAGCTATGGGTACTGGGCCAGCACCCAACTCTTCCTCTTTCCACCTCCTCACCCAGCCTGGGGACCCTGATCTGAGAAAATCAGGCAAAAGAATGGGATTTTGGAAAAAAGTAAACATTAAATGGAGGGGGAAAGATCCACTAAAGCTGGTGTCATTTCCTTCTGCAATCACTGTTAGCTGACCACAGGTGAGCTTCTCGGGGGCTGGTACTAGCCTGTGGGGATCCTGGGGCACTGGCTCAGATGCCAGGTCTGCTCTTACAGTCAGGAACTAAGAGCCAGCAAGCCTGACTGGATGAAGTCTCCCAAGGGACAAGCGAGTCAGCTGGACTTTCTGAGGTTTAATCCAGGTCACGGGACTAGGAACACACCACGCCAACGTGTAAGGCCTGTGTCCCTGTGTCTCCCCTCTGTGTGTTGTCAACGTGATCATGGTACCGAAAGGCGCCACTTCTGATCAGACATGAGGGGTTGAAGCGTGTGAACCTGAACTGTCACTCCTGTTTCCAATCTGGTTGTTTGTGGGAATACATTTCAATCTGTTTTTATGGTTACCACCCAGCACTTTTTTAACCGCATGTGGAAGCAGAGAGAGATAGAGAGCTTTCGGTTGGGTACTGATGTGTTCACCTGCCAGGTCACCCAAACATCCCTGCTGTGAAGGAGCTCCTGGTCTGTGCTGGCTGTGATGAGGTCAGCAAGATGGTAGAGAAAGGAACGGTACTATGTACCAGGCAGAGCTGTGACCCCATCTGCGGAAGAGAGGACTTTCCCACCAGCTCATGAGGAGGGCTGGGATCCCACGGAAGGGGGCATGAACACTTCAGAGCAGGCAGTGGCTCATGTTTAGGTGTGTGGAGGACCTGGGCTCGCCCTGGGAACGGGGGAGGGAGCGGTGTTCTCCGTAGCTGGTGTGCAGGGTGTGTGAGTTTTATATTAGATGCAGAGGTTTGGGCCCCTGGGTGCAAGGCCTCAGGGGCCATGATGAGGAAGTGGATCTGTCCTGTCTCCACTGTGTTATATTTTTCCATGCCCTGCACCCCTGCTGTCATCATCACAGCTTGGAGCCTACCTAGGTTACCCCCAGTGCTTGCTCAGGGCTGTTGCCCAGGCATTCTTTTTTCTTTTCTTTCTTCCTTTTTTTTTTTAAGATGTATTTGTTTTTATTGGAAAGGCAG
The DNA here is from genome assembly GCF_030435755.1 of Ochotona princeps. Classification (NCBI taxonomy): domain Eukaryota; kingdom Metazoa; phylum Chordata; class Mammalia; order Lagomorpha; family Ochotonidae; genus Ochotona; species Ochotona princeps. The sequence goes on from NC_080851.1 coordinate 28,727,597, forward strand.
ATATACGGAGAGAAACAGATATAAGAGAAAGTTCCATCCACTGGTTTACTCTCCAAGTGGTCACAGTGGCAGGAGCTAAGTGAATCCGAAGCCAGGAGCCAGGAGCCTCCTCCGGGTCTCCCATGTAGGTTCAGGGTCCCAAGGCTTTTGGCCATCTTCCACTGCCTTTCAAGGCCACAAGCAGGGAGCTGGAAGGGAAGTGGTATCACCCAGTTGTTCTTGCTCCACTTCAACCTGCTTTCCACCTGCAGCCTGCAGGAGCACCCAAATCCCTTCCTTTGAATCTGGAACAGTGAAAGGGGAAGCAAAGCAACATCTCACATCCCCTCCAGACAGAAGGATGGGACCGTGTCTGGCACCCTCTCTGCTCTTTCCCTGCTGCCTAGCCCAGGGTCTGATACAGCAAGTCCCTGTGTAAGACTGCACAGAGATGATCATCTGAGTCGTCTGTGTATGTGCTTGAAATAGAGGCTCCAACTACGATGTTTGACAGTGATGGATCAGGTCTATTTCTCATGTTGGTTAAGGAGTGCTTTTGTCTTGCAGTAGTCCAATGCTGGGCGTGTTAGATGCCACACAAGGCTCATGACAGCCACCCTGGAAAGCACTGTTTCACACAGATCAGTCTATGTGCGCGGGGATACGTATGTGACCTAAACACAAGGAAGGAGCAGTTGAAAGTAGTGTGGCCAGTTGGAAGACTGTTGAAATTGTTCAGCACCAGAGATGGCTGGTGCCTGGAGATAAGATAGAATCGGAATGAAAAGAGCAAAGGAGGAACTTCCAGAGGGAACTGAGAAATGGAGCCCGTGAACTTGGTCCTCATTGGGATGAGAGGAAGGAGCAGGAATGTGGGCCCCAAGAGGGGCAGTCAGTGATACAAGATGTGTGGCCTTGGAGCTCTTCAGTTTCCACCTTTGTCAAAGGGAGAAAACACAGCACCAGATCACAGGGATATTGTGGGAACTACATGAACTGAGCTAGTTATGGATAGCCATGGTGCCCTGTCTACCTCGTGGTAAGTACCAGGTAGATGCTCAATATTATAGGAAGGGCTGGAGGAGCACATAGGTGCAGAGACATGTCAGCAGATGGCAAAGAAGAGGATAAATGGATAGTGAATGCAGGAGATGAAAGGGAGAACATATTTCCTGGAAATTTTTAAAACAAACACAGGTTTGAGCAAATATACTCACATTCTTTCATTGTCCTTCCTTTATGCGCAGTGCTCAGGGTACCAGGTGCCCTGTGGCTTTCAGAACAAAGTCAGGGGATGGTGAAGTCATGAAGGACCCCTCCCTGCCAGCACTGGCAGCACGCAGTGGGCAAGGAGCTGATTGAACAGGAATGTGCTGTAGGCCCACCAGAAGCAGCTGTCACTCTGGGGTGCTCCCAGGGGCTTCCACACAGCTACAGCTTTCTTAATTTTGTCTTCTAAAACATTTCGTCACTTGGCCACCTTCTCCATCGTGTTGTGCCGTTGCCCATGACATGATCTTTCATGACATGTCCTGAGCCTTAGGTAGCATGTAGCGTGCCAGTGTGGGGCTCCTACAAGGACCCTGAAGACATGCGCTGCAGCGAGGGCTCTGAAGCTCCTGGCTGGCCTTGAGCTGCTCCTTCCTTCTCTCTGGCTTCAGTATCTGCATGTGTGACTAACAAGGACAACCCAAGGTCATGTCTGAAGCACCTGCAGCTCTAGCTCTATGCCTGGTCTTTGACTTCGCACCTGCAACTCAGTGCCTCCTTTACCACTTCTGTTGTCTTTCCCCACCCCATCTTTCCAACCCTCCTCTCTCAGATCCTGTGCCTTCTGGCGGTTTCCTTGGCCTGTGGGGACCCTCCCTCCTTGTTTTCTGATCCTGTCCTCCATGACTTGTAGGTTTCAGTGTGATTCATTGCTTGATCCCTTTTGTTCAGATGCTGGCTTCTTTGTGTCCCCAGTGCTCTGTGTACACACCTGAATCATAACATTATCCTCATGGATTTGTTTACACACCTATCTCACCTGTAATGCGGGGTTTACATGTGTATCAATCAGGGGCCAGTTTGAGAGAACAGAATGCCCTCTAACCTGTTTTAGCAGGAAATGACAAGTGGCAGGTATTAAAAGGCTGATAGGATCATTGGGAGGGAGGAAAAAGAAAGGATCAGGAGTAAGCTTTCAGTAATCACCAGCAGGGCCACACTGCAGAACTGAGGCAACCAAGGAGTGGCTGACACGATTGATATCAGGAAGTCTCCACTTGGACAATAGCATGCAGCACTGTCATTCTCATAGTGAAGGACTAAATTCTCTCAATATGCACCCAGCATCAGCTTCTGAAAAACAGCAGGGATCTGTTAGGCTCTTATCATCTCTATTTGGGCAATGTTTCATGTACCAGGCTACCCACTAAGTTTTTGGATAAATTGCTGCATGCTTCCAAGAGTGTAAGCCAATGGAAATCAAGTTTCTGTGGCATGTATTAGGCAGAACAGTTGCTGGGGCCAAGGGTGTGGCAAATACATTTCCTCTTCCCTTCAGCAGAGGTGAACTTTTCCCATCAGTAGTGTTCTTTGGAGACAAGTCAATGGCCTGGCTGAGTATCAGTTACATCTACATCTGCTCTTAGCCCTAATGGATCTCTCTGGCTCCTGCCCAACACACAACACAAACTGCAATAAAGCAGACCAAGATAATAGGATGTAGAGAACTCAGGAATCATAAAATGCAGTGGTTACCAAATACCACTTCGTAATGAAAGGAGGAAGGTAGGGCAGTGTACCAAGTTTTATTCTATTGAAATGAATTCAGTTTCAAAATTGAGCTTTATTCTGGTCATTTTTTCCCCTTTTGGTCTTCCTTTCTATTTAAGAACTTATGATATTTGTAGTTTTGCTTATTTAGGTTTTCTTGACAAAATAAGAATTAGGTTGTTCTTATTGAGTTTTCTTTCAAGTGGCCTGTGGATTTTTAAAATCTCATTCTTATCCAAAAGTATACACTGCAGCGTCACTATGGTCTCTCGTGTTGTTGTTTCCTTGTCCTGTTCAGCCTGCGTTATGTGTCATCGTCAACTGGAATATTGACTCCAGGGTCTCAAGACTTGAACTTGTGCCTGGACACCTGAAAAGACCTTAAGACCAATGGTTTTTTTCCTGTGCCTTGTTTGTCTGCTCCCTTCCCTGTGGCATCACAGAAGTTGTTCTGACACAGTACTCTTACAGAGGAGGCCCAGCTCATTCATATTGCCATTCATAATTCATCTTGCCAGGAGTCAGAAACTCTTCCTTCCACATGGGTGGCAGGGACTCAACCATTGAACTATCATTAGCTGCTGCCTGTCGGGCTGCACATCCGTAGGAAACTGGAATCACAGTGAACCCAAGACTCGAACCTTGTCACTCTGATATGGGATGCTGCTACCCTATCCCGAGTGGCAGTCCTGGAAGACATCTTGAGAGAGCTCAGGTATGGACTTTGACTTTAGTCCTCAAATGGCTGTTTCTTTACCTGGTCAGCCTGGAACTGATACCAAGATAAGCTTTCAGATGTGAAATTGCTGCATCACACACTTAAGGCCTCTTAACCTAAAGGGCTGAGAGAATTCCAGTCGTCTTTTTTTTCCTTGAGATCCATCTTGTACCTGTACCTCTGTGGACAGGTCAGGGCCCTCCCCTCCCCCTGTTTCTGCCTCTGGGTATTAGGCCATTCTTCCAGTCACATTACATTCCTTGTTAAATTATGAAGCAAAACAGGTTAGGGGAAAGCCACCACTTCCTATGAAAATGGATATCTGAGCTTTCAGAACATGCCCAGGCCAGTGGAAAGAATAAGCAATTATTTGAGTGGTTCAAGCAAACATTGACTTCCTTAATCCACCTTGAGCAGCGGGTGGAAAGGGAGGGAGAATCGGAATTAATTATTAACGTCTTGGAGATTGCTTAAGTTACTCAACTTCCCACTTCATTTTCTATCTGAAATTTGGTGAAATAGCACCTACTCAGCCATTTCAACCAGGCCACCAAGGTCTTGAATCAGGGCAGAACTTAACCAAGGTTAAAAAAAAAAAGATGGATTTTTGCTCTTGGAGTTGTACATACTAATGGCTTTGATTCCAACATACTGGATAGGAATACCACAGGCACGCCTCCCCAGGCAGTGGAAATGGTTGGCTTTAAATCTTTCTGTGCCTTTCCATTGCATTGCAGTTGGCCCTTATTATAAACAAGGCCATTCTCCATCATGGGTAGATGTCTGCTTTCATGTTGTGATTTATCAGCCAAAAAATACTGATCCTCTTCAGTTACTGATGTATCATTAGTTGTCTCTGAATCTGTAACCCTTACAAACTATGTTTACTTAGCAGGGTGATGGAAAGGCACGGAAAATAATTTGTTTAACATAACCCATTTTTTGAGTGCAAAGATTGGGAATCACTTATAAATGGAGAGAGAGAGACTCTGATCTTTGCCACTTGCTAGCTTGACCACCCAGCTCAGTGACTTTATCATCCTGAGTTTACTATCCATTAAAACTCAGTGTTGTGAGCTGCCAGTATTGTGGCATTGTAGATTAAGTTGTTGCCTGAGATGCTGAAAACATATAGGTGCTAATTCAAGACCCAGCTGCCCCATGTCTGCTTTAACCTCCCTGCTAATGTGCAGGAGAAAGCAGCCCTGACTCCATGTGGTAGAGCTGGGTGAAGCTCCTGGCTCTGCCTTGGCCATTGTGATCATTTGGGGAGTAAAGCAGTAGATGGAATCTCTCTTTTTCTCTTTCTCTGTTATCTTTGCCTTTTAAAACAAAAAGATAAGTCTTACAAAAATAAGACCTAACTGCTATGAAAGTGAAGTTAATATAAGTGCAATATTATTACTGGACTCTTTGATTACATTTTCTAGTGATTGGTGGTGAGTTTATGCTAACTCAGGCTATTTCATCCTTTCAGTATTCCACTGCTAAGAGCAAAGAGTTCAACAACATACGTGTTAAGGTAATAGGGCAGGAGGTATAGCCCACAGGGAAATGGAGAAGAGCAGCTAAGGCCAGGGCTAGAGTGACTGTTGATTGTATTGTCTGGTTTCCAGATAACACCCTGACTGAGCCTCCACAGGCCTGAATGGAAGCCTTTCCCTTCTTCCCCTCTGTCTGTCTTCTTGACTTCCCATAGTGCTTCTTATTGGTCATTCCAAGTCCCCATCTTAAGTAACATGACGTCCCCAGTTGGGTTTACTCTAAGTTCTTGTATCTTCAGGAGAGAAGAATTGGAAGCAGAAACTTGTCTAAGGTGCCACATGGAGAGTAAGATTTATTAAAGGGAGAATACACGGTCAGATGTGAGTGTGGGCAGCTTCTATTCATAAAGTATAAAGAGGAGTTGCTTTTCTGCCCCTAGCAAAGTTTGGATGGGATAGTTGGTGGGGCTTTAATGGAATATCCAAAGGGGCAGAGTTTGGGTGGGACTTTATGTCAAGGAGATTGTTATGGTGAAAAGTGAGACTCCAGTGCAGCCATGTTGGATTGGCATGTGAGGGGGCAGGGCTTTAGGTACAGCAAGGCTGTGGTGCAGAGACTGCTGGCAGTTTCTCACCCCCTTGGCACATTAACTCCCTACCTTGCCTGTGTCACTACCAGACTGTGTTAAGGGAAGAGGGTCCTCTGCAAGCCAGAGGCTGCCTCAGGCTGCTGGAGGACATAGAGTATGAGTAAAAGCCATAGCCTTCTAGAACAAACCTAGGAGATCACATTAAGCCAAGTGCATTTGTGATGTTAAGTGTGGTATCAAGGGATCCAAATCACTTGGACTGTCACTGCAGCATCACTTTCCCCATTAACTGTGAGAGAAGTGCCAGGAACACATTTGTGTCTTCTGTTCTCGTCAACGCAGGAGAACATGCTATTCCCACTGTCTGCATCCTCTCAGTCCATAAGAACACCGCATGGTCATCTGTCTTCCTGGGGTGGCAAGGAGCCCAGTTGCACAGGTGGCCTTCAGAGAACTCCATTCTTAATTCAGGAAAGTTTTCTGAATGTTCCTTCCTCATATGCTATGAAGCCACAGAAAGAACATAGAGTTAGGAACCAGCTGTGGGATTCATGAATTGATTAAACATTTACAGGGTACCTCCTTTATTATTATTTTTGAAATCTTTATTTGAAAGACAAAAGACAGACAAATAAGTTGAGATTCTCCATCTGCTAATTTTGTTTCTCAAATGCCCACAACATTCAGGAATGGCCAGGCCAAGGCTAGGAGGTGGACCCCATTCTGGATCTCCTGCGTGGGTTTCAGGGACCTACTACTTGAGCCATCACATGTGGCTTCCTACAATGTGTATTAGCAGGAAGTTGGAATGAGAAGTGAGCCAGGGCTCAGACCAGCACACTCTAGCATGGCAGGTGGATGTCCCAAGCCATGTCTTAACCACAGTGTCTAAGTGTGGCTCTTCTGGATGTCTTCCTTAGCTCAAATACAGCTGAAGTCAGTATCCTAAAAATATATCAATGAGTAAGACAAGTGATCTCGGTCCCCTAGAAGTTTATTTTCTGCTGGAGGGGGATGGATAAACAAACACACAAATCAATATGTAATATAAAATCAGTAGGGATATGTGTTAATAAAATCAAAGCCTTATAAAGAGTTAGAGAGTGACTATTTGAGTGGGGATTATCAGGGTTGGTATCTCTGAGTGACATCTGAATTGAGATGTGAATGAAATGAGGGGCAGATCTTACAGGCTATTGCAGGCAGGGGAAAGCACATGCCAGTAGGATGGTTGTGAGCTGGGTGTGTCTGAACGAAGTTGGACAGGAGAGCATGGAGAGATGGGTTTGAACTCTAATTCCCATCACTCCAGAGTCAAGGCCTTTCTGCAATGCACTTCACCTGTAAGATCCACAAATTCCTTACCATGACAGTCATCCCTGAGGGACTTGGCCCTAGGACCTCCTGAGAATACCAAAATCCATGGAGGCTCAGGTGCCTTTTGGTAAAATGGTGCATTATTTGCATAAAGCCTTTGACATCTCCTGCATATTTGGAGTCAGTTCTGGGTTAATTACTCATGTAGACAATTGTCACCTAAATAGTTGCTGAGCAAAATCTGCATGTATTCAGGACAGCACAATTCAAAAGGTGCTTTGAGTGTGCAGTTGGTGGACTCCGTGGATTCAAGTGGCGAGACTCTGCGGGTGGCGAGGGCCAACAGCATTAAGATTTTTGGTGGCTATGAATAGAGCACCATTTTGAGCTGGGCTGAACTGAGAGGATTATTCTAAGAATATAAAAGTGTCTTGAAGAAAGCAAGGGCAGGAAAGAAGCCGGGCCTCAGGAGAAACTAGAACCAGGACGTCATCTTCCTCCCATCCCAACAAAGCTCTTTTTTTTAACTAGTTTATTTGTATTGGAAATTCAGATTTACAGACAGAAGGAGAGACAGAAAGCTCTTCCATTCAATGATTCACTCCCCAAGTGGCCACAACAGCTGGAGCTGAGCCATCCAAAGCCAGCAGACTGGAGCCTCTTCCACGTCTCCCATACAGTTGCAGCGTCCTATGTGCATAGTCACCAGCAAATTCTTTAAGTCCCTCTGCCTCAGATTTTCCCAGCAGCACTCCTTCCACACACCTATTGCCCATCATTTGCTCCTAGCCTCCACATGATGAGCTTTTAGCCCCTTACCTAGGGCACATTCTCTTTCCCTAGCTTTGGCAGCTGTATGAGTACTCAATTGGTGGCACTTGTCCCACCATGGGAGTCCACAAAGATTATCCAAGGCTTTCTCAGCTTGCAAGTTACAGTGCTAACCACCACAGCACTGCGTGACATTCCAGATTCCTGGGAGAGAGCGTGTGACTGGCTTGTTTTCTGTCCCATGCATACCTACATCCCACTAGCTCAGGCCAGAGTGGGTCGGCACCTGTGAGAATGCAAGGATTTAGCAGGACAGTTCCTAGAGAAGCTAGTACTCCTGCGAACTGCACAAATGGATATTCCTTATGTATAAAAGACAGGGATGTAGCTCTTAGAGCTGTCAGGTTGACCAAGGAGGGGCACTGTCTAGCCCGGGTGCTCGGCGACTGCTTCTTCCTTCCTCTTCTCAAAAACCAAAGCCACAAACTGCAAATAAACCTCTTCCTTGAGTGATGTCAACTTTGGTGGGCTGCCTAGCTCTGTAGCTTGAATATAGTAAGTATATGACCCTAGAGGTCAGTGTAACAAGTTCAAGAACTTACGAAGGTGCTGGCATTGTGGTGTGGCCGACTAAGGTACCTTCTACAATGCTGCCATCAAATATTCCAGTGCCAGTTGGCAGTTCTAGCTGCTCCACTTCTGATCTAGCTCCTTACTAATGCACCTGCAAAGGCAACTGAAGATGGCCCTGATATTTGGACCCTTGCCGTCCACATGGAAGACCCAGATGATGTCCAGGCTCCTGACTTCATCCTGAACCGACCCCAACCATTGTGGCCATCTGAGGAATGAACCAGTAGATGGAAGATTCTGTGTCTCTGTAACTCTGCCTTTCAAATGGATCGACTGTTGATTGACTGAATAAACAAATGAATGAATAAACAAATACATTTTTTGAAAAAGCAATTATTAAGTGGAAGTATCCAGATCTTGGTGCCCCTTCCCCTGGTGGCAGGTGTTGTCTCATGGAATTGTTCCCTCCCACAGCCTGTTCCACTGCAGTCCCCTCTTCACAGGATGCTAAAACTTCAGACATGGGGCAATCTACTGGGAGAAGCAGAGAGAAGTAGCTATCATGTGAACTGGCTTTGAAAGGGGAGCAGAAAGTCGGACTAGGGAAGGTTTGGGGCAGAATTTGGAGGGGAGGAGCAGGAGAGGGAAGGCAAATGGGTTAGAAGTGCTGCTACAGTCTGTGCGTTTGTTGGAGAGATGCCTGTGGGCCTGGAATGGCTACTGACTACCCTGGACTCGGGAGTCAGCACGCAGCATCCTGATGAGTGAGCAGGTGGGTACCTGGGAAATTGGAAGATGCAAGTTTTAAATACTTCAGCTAACTAGGCACCGGATGGACGATTAGAGGAGAAGACCGAGCAGTGTATAGGGATGTAGAGAAATGAAGATAATCAAGGTAAGAGAGGCAAATAGATCATTTACCAGGATCTTTAACCAACTGATACTTTCTGGTTATGGAGGACATTTACAAAAACTACGAAGATCCCTTTGACATTTGGACAAATCATCTGTCCTGTGTGAAAGGCAGGCTTGTTCAGAGGAGTTTCTAGAGACTCGTTTTTCTTTTCCACTCTGCAATGAGGTGGCCTCATGGATGTGGTTGCAGCAGAATGCCTTCCAGATGAGCAAGCCATCTTTGATGAAAAATTAAACAGGTAAAACAGTTAAAAGACTTCCTGCTTCATAACTAATGAACGAACAGGAACATATTCAGGAAACAAACTGAAAATGGGAATGCAAATGACTTTAAAATCAAATTGTGTCTATTTTTCAGAAATTCCAATGGTAAAAGTCATGTTTACTACTAAATACCATGTAGAAAAGAATGGGGTGTAGGTATACTGACATGTGACTGTATTATTTGGGGTATGTGTGTATCAATTAGAATATGTCCAAGAGACCCAGATTGGAAGGTACAAGTGTAGGGGACCTAAGAAGGCATTGAAAATGTGGGAGGCAGGGATATGATCTTAGATGCTAAGCTGATTATATTGTAAGAAATTACTGCCTGTGTAGCTATTCAACCTTTTTTGCATTAATTTTTTTATTGGAACATCAGAATTACAAAGAAGTAGAGACAGGAGAATCTTCCATCCACTGGTTCGTTCCTCAAGTGACTGCAATGCTCGGAGCTGAGCTGATCCAAAACCAGGAGCCAGGAGTTTCTTCAGGATCCCAAGGCTTTGGGCCGTCCTCAACTGCTTTCCAAGCAGGGAGCCGGATGGTAAGTGGGGCAGCCAGGACACAAAGCGGCACCCATATGGGATCCTGGCACATGCAAGGCAAACTAGGCTACTGTGCTAGGCCCTAATTTTTTTTCTTAAGATTTGTTTGGAAGGCAGAATTAGACAGAGACAGAGAAATAGAGAGAAAGAGTGAGGCTTTTTGTTTTTGTTGCTGTTGTTGTTATTATTGTTTTGTTTTGTTTTGTTTTTTGTATGCATTGAGTCACTCCCAAAAGTCCACAACTGTTGGGACTGAGCCAGGCCGAAGCCAGGAGCCAGGGAATTTTTTCAGGTCTCCCACACGAACCCAGAACCCCAAGCACTTGGGCTGTTCTCCGATGCTATCCCAGGCGCCTTAGCAAAAAGCTGGATCAGAAGTAGAGCAGCCAAGACACAAACCCGTGCCTGCATGGGATGGCGGCACTGTAGGTGGTGGTTTACTCTGCTCCGTCACAACGCTGCCCTTTCTGAACCCTTGCAAATCGTCGTGAGAGTCAAACAAAACTACTGAAAGTAGCCGTTTCTGTATTTTTTGTAAGCAATGCGCTTTAATATTTATTTACTTATAGAAGTAGACTTCATGTTTTTTAAAACATTATTTGCTTAAGAGTTAGGGAGAGAGGGTGAGAAGATAAGAGGAAGAAGGAAAGCAAGAGAGAAAGGGAATGAAACTCCCATTTGTTTGTTCACCCCACAAGTGCCCACAGCTGCCCTGAGAAGCCAGGAGCTGGGGACGTAGTCCCTGTTCCCCCTGGGTGACTGGCACCCAGCAACCTGAGCCGTTACTGCTGACTCCCGATGCTGGGATCAGCTGAGAGGAAGCTGTGGAGCCCGTATCCTCCAGTGTGCGATGTTGGCATCTAAACGGGGCTAAGTACCAGCCCCAGAAATAACGTTTTTTAAAAAGTAAAACTCTGAATAGGTGTAAATCTTTGCATAGATTTGCATAGCTATATAGGCAAAGTGGGATATCTGGGAAATATTGCAGCTGTCATTGGCACTTAATCTTTGAGAAGTCAAACCCATTGAGAAGAATTGTTGGGAGGATATGTTAAAAGAGAAACTCTGATGTTTTATTCTGTATTTCCCTTTGGTCTTTATGGTGGCGATGTAGTTATACGATAATGAAGAATTGTGCCTTGTAAAAATTAAAATAGAATTCATTAACATTGTGAGACATAGCAGGAGACATTTATAGAGAGAAGAAATGGAAGTCACCCATAATCTCACAAGTTCAGGTCGTTGTCATTAGCTATTTGGCTGCTATATCCAAATGCACAGCTATCACCAACATGACACGCACAGTTCCCACAGGCTGGAGGTCAGCAGTAGTGGAGATGTTTCTTGTACGTAACGGGCACCAATCCCATCACAAGGGCCCCAGCTTCATGAGCTCTTAGAAACCTACTCCCAAAACATGCAGTGTCCCCTGCCAGCCACCACAACCCCAGAGAGCAGGGCTTCAACTCACAAAGCCAGGGTGAGGAGGGAAGGCTCGAATTCTGTTCTTGACACACTTTTTAGGCATATTTTCGTCCAGTCTTTTGTTCTAAATGTATTTAAAATACTTTGCAGGATATCCTATTACATGGCTTTTTGCATAATTTTTAATCCTACCAAAAATCATATTCTTTGTCTTTTTATTGAACGGCTTGTCACCTTAAGAGAGATTCATGGGGCCTGGCACGGTAGCCTAGTAGCTAAAGTCCTCACCTTGCATGTACTGGTTTCCCATACGGGCTCCCGTTCGTATCCTGGCTGCTCCACTTCCCATCCAGCTCCCTGCTTGTGGTCTGGGAAAGCAGAGGAGGGAGGCCCAAAGTCTTGGGACTCTGCACCCATCTGGGAGATCTGGAAGAAGCTCCTGGCTCCTGACTTCGGATCAGCTCAGCTACAACCACTGTGGCCACTTGGGGGGGGGGGGTGAACCAGCTGACAGAAGATCTTTCTGTATATCTGCCTTTCCAATGAAAACAAATAAATCTTTAAGACAGGTTCATGTAGTGGGTCAGACAGCCCAGACTCTGAAATGTTTTCCGTGTCTTTTGCTAATTTGCAAGGCTGAATCAGTGTAGAGTTCTGCCAACACTACGGAAAAGGACTTGCTTTTACTGTACCCTTCCCAGCACTGGGAATTTAGAATACTAAATGCACAGGTGCAAAGGCTATTCTGCATGGGGGTGAGTGGGAAACGAAGCATTCACGCCTGGTTGTTCTCACCATGGCTGCTCCTATGTCCCCTGCTCTGAAGAGGCGATGTGCAGGTTTGTGTGGCTCAGGAGGCTGAGCTGATGGAGGAGAGGATCCTCTAGCTCTTCACCTCACATAACCGTGCAGTGTGCACAGTGTCTCCTCAAATGTGCCAGATGTGCGGCTGGGATCCCTGCAGCCACGCAGCTCCAGGGACTGCTCTGTGAAGAAATGACGGGCTGGTACTGTGGCACAGAGGTTTAAGCCACTGCCTGCAGCAATTTTCATCCCATGTGGGTGCTGCTGGTTAAGTCCCCCACCAACTCCACTTGGTTTCTGTCTTTGACCTGTTCCAGCCCTGGCTGTTGTGGTCATTTGAGAAGTGAACCAGCTGATGGAAAATCTCTCTCTTTCTTTCCCTGTAACGCTGCCTTTCAAATAAATGAAATAGAACAGGGACATGTGGAGTAGGTAATCAGCTCCTTTGTCCAATCTGAGACACCTCAGGAAGACCAGGTAATTCTTTTTATTTAGAATTACAGTTCTCAACATTCACTACTAGAAATTAATTATGTTTTTAAAAATGTGTTTATTTTGAGAGGTAGAAATACAAATATAGAGGTCCCATCCACTGCTGACTCCATGAGTATCTGTCATGGCTGCACTGGGGCCAGCACATCCAGGCTCCTGGAACTCAGTCTGGGTTTCACACAGGTCCCGGCCAGGAACTCTGGTGCTTGAGCCGTCAGCTATTGCTTGCTCAGGAACACATGAACAGGAAGCTGGACCCTGGGGTGGAGCCAGGACCAAAGCCCAGACACTGGGATCCTAACCAAGGTCTTAACTACTAGGTCAGACACCTGGCAAAGATACTAATTACATGCGGGCATCATGCTACTAGTTTCTCTTCAGATATTCTTTAATTGTTCTGGAAGGTGTAAAGTCATTAACACCCTGCTTCGTAACAGTTTCTCAAAATCAAAGAAACAGAAAAATCGAAATACTCAAGCCCTGGGGGATGAATTTTGCTCAAAAGAGTGGGGGTGTGGAGACATGAAGAAAGAAAACTGACTGTGTGTGACAGCCGGGCATGGACCTTAGCTATGGAACCCCAACTCCGTAGAAACCAGACCCATGTTTAGCAGGGTTATTTCAATATATTTTGAACATTTAGTTAAGATCATGAATAGAACTCTTAAGACATTCTATTTCTCCTTCCTTCAAATCTCTCCTACTCTAAGGATCTATTGGCTGTTTTTTTCTTTTTAAGGCTTGTTTATTTTTGCGTTCAGCATGACGGCTCAGTGGCTAATTTCTTGCCTTGCATGCACTGGGATCCCATATGAACGATGGTTTGTGTCCCAGCTGCTACACTTCCAATCTAGCTCCCTGCTTCTGGCCTGGGAAGGCAATAAGGGATGGCCCAAAGCCCTGGGCTCCTGGCTTTGGATCAGCTCAGCTCTGGCCATTGTGGCCACTTGTGGGGGTGAACCAACAAACAAATCTTTCTTTCTGTATCTAACTTCTTCTTTTTTTTTTTTTAGAGATTTATTTATTTGATTACAAAGTCAGATACATAGAGAGGAGGAGAGACAGAGAGGAAGATCTTCCGTCCGATGTTTCACTCCCCAAGTGAGCCGCAACGGGCCGGTGCGCGCTGATCCGATGCTGGGAACCAGGAACCTCTTCCAGGTCTCCCACGTGGGTGCAGGGTCCCAAAGCTTTGGGCCGTCCTCGACTGCTTTCCCAGGCCACAAGCAGGGAGCTGGATGGCAAGGGGAGCTGCCGGGATTAGAACCGGCGCCCATATGGGATCCCGGGGCGTTCAAGGCGAGGACCTTAGCCGCTAGGCCACGCCGCCGGCCCTGTATCTAACTTCTTAAAAGATTTATTTATTTTTATTGGAAAGGCAGATTTTACAGAGAGAAGAGATAGAGATCTTCCATCCACTGGTTTACTCGCCAAATCACCACGCTGTCCAGAGCTGAGCTGATCTAAAACCAGGAGCCAAGAGCTTCTTCTGGGTCTTGCTCATGAGTGCCGGGGCCCAGGAACCTGATCCACTCTGCTGCTTTCTAAGGCCATTAGCAGGAAGCTGGGTGGGAAGTGGAGCAGCCAGGACATGAACCCATACCAATATAGGATCCTAGTGCTGTAGGTAAATTAGCCTGTTGAGCCACCACACCAGCGCCTACTGGATGTTATTGTAAATCCTGCTTGTTGAAGAAGATTAGTGTGCTACTGAGGTTTTTTATGAGCTAAAAGAACCAATTCTGTGTGTGTATATATTTGGAGGCAGAGGTTTATTTGCAAATACTCAGTTCTGGAGGTGGGAACGTCCAAAATCTGTTGAGTGCATGGGTGGCTGGGAGACTCGGGGAAGACTGATGCCTCAGCTCCATTCTGAAGGCCATCTGCAGGCGGCCAGCTCCAGGCAGGAGTCAGTGTTTGTTCGATTAGGGCCTTCAGTTCCTTGGACACTATGGAAGATCATAGGCGTTAGTCAAGGTCCGCTAACTGTTCATGTCACCCACATTAACTACCCTACAGAAATGTCCATGGTGTTAATTGACCAAAAATCTGGACACCTAGACCCTCCCACATTGATGTACAGAAGTTAACCATCCCAACGAATTTCCCAAATTTGATATAATGCATATATATAATTCAATGGAAAGTCCAAAACTTCCCCCAGCTAGGGTTGTTGGTAAGTGCCAGGCTCACTCATTAATTAACTAAAATAAATTACTTATTGTAAGTTCAGAATCAATTGTCTCTTTATTATTAGATTCTCAGTTTGCAAAGTTCTTGGTCCTAGAAACTTCTGGCAGTCTGAAAATTATTGAGGAGCCCCAAAACTTTTTTTATGTGGGTTAAATTGAATATAACTTTAATCATATTTGACAATAAAGTGGATAGATTTTTTAAAATATATTTTCTTTCTGTTTCATTTATGGGGGAGGGAGCAAGGGCAGGAGGAAAGTGGGGGAGAGAGAGAGAGAGAGAGAGAGAAGCAGGCAGGCAGAGAGAAATATTTCATCTATTGGTTCATATTATAAATGTCCTGCAATAGCTGAGGCTGGGCCATGTGAAGTTAGTGGTCTCCCATGTGGGTGGGTGGCAGAGACCCTATCTGAGCCCTCACCTGCTGCTTTCTAGGGTGCACATTAGCAGGAAGCTGGTATCAGATGGAGCTGGGACTCAGACCCAGGCACTCGGCTAGGAAATGTAACTGTCCCAAGCAGCGTCTTCGCTGTTATGCCAAATGCTCACCAGTGACACATCTTAAAATATTTACTAATGCATATAAAAATAACAACAAATTCAGCAAATGTTAACATAAACATTTAATGTTCAACAGTTAAATATTTTCTAACACACACACAGACATATGAAGAAGAAAAGTGTTGTTTTTTCCTTTTTGAGGATTTGGCTTATGAAGACAACTGGATTCTCGAATCTGTTGCTTTGTTTCAAGTTGATGCAAACAGTCTGGTCCTACACAGAGATAGAGTTGGAAGCTAAGTGTTTTGTTGGGTTTCTTTGATAATTGGATATCCTTCCTTACTGTATGCTGTGTGCTGCCAGGCAACCATCATCCATCTGCCAATCATGCTTTCAAGGAAAAATAACATGTCATGGAATGAGAGAGGCTACCTCAGCTCACTACTCAGTTGCACGTTGTCAGGGTTCCATGCTTGGGCAACTATTGATTGGCCCATAGGAGGGCACAGAAGGGTGGAGGGCGGCTCTGAAGAGCTCAGGGCCCAGCTCCCCATGATGGAAGAGTTCCCAGATCCTGAGAATTGAACAAGATGGGGGCAGATAGTGATGTGGTGCAGCAAGGGATTCCTCTCTTTGACTTTGGACCACAGAGCGCTCCTCAACTCCTCTTGACTTTTCTGACTTCCACCAACTCCTTTGCTTAGACTCCAAGACCTATTCACCAGGAGACTATGAACTTGACCTCACTTGTTCTTGGACTTCTAAGCTCAGAGCACTACTGTGCTTGTGGCAGGCCTGTCCAGTTCCTAATTCTGGATATGTCTTCTGCAATAGGGTCACTGGGAGTCTGATATATGCTTTAATGTTTGAGCCTGACGTAGTAATACTCTATATTTGATTCTAGATT
Organism: Ochotona princeps; assembly: GCF_030435755.1. Lineage (NCBI taxonomy): Eukaryota > Metazoa > Chordata > Mammalia > Lagomorpha > Ochotonidae > Ochotona > Ochotona princeps. Next base: position 28,743,835 of record NC_080851.1, read on the forward strand.
TTTTTTTTTGCTACAGAATTTATGACCCAGTAATTTCAAGTCCTATTGTTAGAACCTTCTCTTTTAGAAAAGAATAGATCTAAATAGGCTACTTTCTTTTTTTAAAGTCTCCAGATGGCTAAACAAATATCTGCCAAGTGACCTCCTTGGGAATGGAGAAAAATGTCTTATGTTTCCATGGAAATAGTCGCAGTCAATTTTGCATACCCTTGCAAGTTGTCAGATTCTAATTGTTTTCATTGTCTTTATAAGAGCCTGTTCATTATTTTCATAAGTTGTATAGTAACAGCTACGTAAATTTTCTCTTCTGTGGGAGTAGTTTTAATTAACCCCTTCCTTTCCCACGAAGCACCCAGCTTTGTCTTTATTTGCAATTACTCTGTGAGGTTGTAAATGCTAGTTATTAAATTTCTGTTACTTGCAACCCAAAGTTTCCTAAATATCATCTATCTTTTGACTGGATTTGTTTTTTTTTTTTTTTAATTATTTATTGTTTAACTTCAGTAATTACATTGTATTATGTGACACAATTACATAGATACTTGGGTTCTCCCCACCCCTCCCCAAACCCTCCCACCATGGTGGATTCCTCCACCTTGTTGCATAACCACAGCTCAAGTTCAATTGAGATTTCCCCATTGCAAGCGTATACCAAACATAGAGTCCAGCATCTTATTGTCCCGTCAAGTTCAACGGCTTCTTAGGTATACCCTCTCTGGTCTGATGACAGAGCCAGCAGAGTATCATCCCAGTTTTTGACTGGATTTGTAATCTTGTCCTGCTCCGTTCCCAGGCCTATTGTAGGAAAGCTATTGAATGAAACTTACAATAAATCCTGATGTAGCAGTTGTTGGACACTTCAGTGCTTAAGTGATAGGATGCTTAAACATCTACCTGAACCCCAAAGTCAGAAACGAGTTTGTATACTCTCACTCTAGCTTTAACATACTTGCAGGGTTTGGTTTTGATACTCATCTACAGAATCAAGTTTTCCTCACATATCTGCACTGAATTGGAAAGTGGCTATTAGAATGCAACAACAACAAAAATGACTGAGGGGGAGACCTTGAGCAATGGAATATTAAGGCGGCAGTGATCAATACTACCAGGTTTAATTCACTGTTATATTTCAATACCAGCTGTTCTTCATGTTTGATTTCTTATCTCAGTCCTGCAGGAGGTTGAGTTTGGAGAACTCTATAGACTAGCTCATGCTGGTTTCTAGCAAAATATTCAAGACCCTTCTATTATCTCTAAGTAATCTTACTTAGCTACACTAATGGCAAATTCTTTGCATGTATACAAGGCACCAGTTAGTAATTCCTGTTTGGTGATAAGTTACTCTAGAAGTGCTGTCTGAGGTCTCCTTCCCAAATGCAGGCACATGCAAATCAGCCAAAACTCTTGTCTGTTTCTTTAATATATGTGCTGAAAATTGGGTTTCCTTTTAAGGTAGTAAAAATATTCTGGAATGACATAGTTGTAGTGATTATGCAAAATTATGAGCATACTAAACATCACAAATTGTATACTTACAAATGGTTAAAATGGCAGCTTTCGTGTTGTGAATTTTCACCATAAAAACTGGGTTTAATAGCAACAAAGTAGAAGCCTTTCCCGTAGGTTTAATGTGGGTTAGGTTTGAAGACATCTGTGTGAGAAAAGGCAGATACACCAAAGAAATCACTAGCAATTTCTAGTGTCTACCAGAGATGTATTCCAGGACCTGCCTTGGGAAACAAAATCTGAAATGCTCAAGTGTTTTATATAAAATAGTGTAGTATTTGCTTATAACCTCTAAATCCTCCCATATCCTTTTGAAGCTATTGCTTTTAAAATTTTTATTTTGGTTTTGAAAGACTTTTTCTTTTTCAAAAACTTTGACGGGCATGGGGTGGGAGGGCTTAGGGGAGACAGAGGGCAAGAGAGAGATCTTCCATCTGCTTGCTCACTCCCAAAATGCCTGGACCAGGCCAAAGCCAGAAGCCTGGAACTAATTCTGAGTCTCTTGTGTGCATAGCAAGGACCCAAGTACTTGAACCAACATCTGCTGGCTCTCACAGTGTGCATTAGCAGGAAGCTGGGGCTGGGAGTGGAAGTGGGGCTCACTCCTAGGTATTCTGATCTGGGACGTGGGTGTCCCACCCCCCAGCGCACTCCCACTACATGACACCTGCTCCCCTTTCTCATACTTTGAATTTCTTCCCTGTTACTTATAGGACTCAATATAATGACAGTGCTATGTAAATAATTGTATTGTTTAGGGTTTTGACAGAAGACTGAATAGGCAGGGACTGGCCTTTCTCCCTCCTTCCTGATGAAGGCCAGTGTGAGATGAGAGCCAGGAGACCAAAGCTACAATAACACAAAAAGCCAATCAGCTATAGGATAGTAGAAGGGATTCAACTGGAGGTCAAGTTGCAGAAGGAGCAAGCTGAGTGTTCTCCAAAATGATGGGAATTAAGGGGAGTAAGAGGAAGGCTGGACTTGAAGTTTATTATGAACTCATGTAGACATTCTGAAAAGGCAAAAGCAATCAATCAAAACTTGAACTAATAGTGGAAAAAATTCATCTTCCATTTTGGAAGGGCTCATGAACACCAAGCCGAATAAGTAAAAAGATTAAACCAATCATTGATCTATCCCCCTATTGAAAATGCAGAACTGCAAGAATGAAGAGAATTTCCCTAGAACTCTCATTGGGGGAAGGATTACCTAGACTGACAGCAGATTGTCAGAGAAAATGGAGCAGTTCTCTACCCAAACTATAAATCAAGAATGAGAAAAAAAATTTTTTTTTCAGATATGCTGCAAGAGCTTGGAAAGTTTGTCCTCTTATAGACTCTGTGTGAAGAATTACTCAAGGTTCAAGTTACCAAACAGAAAATAAATCCAAGAAAGAAACCCCCAGGGTATGAGAAAGGTGACTAATGGCCCTAGTAAAACTTGTGAATAAAATAAGTTATAACATGGAAGAAATGCTCAGGACAATTGTTAGTAAGTTATTCTCAAAAAAATGAAGGATTATGTTAAGACTAAAACTGTTACAACTGCTGCAGCAATGTCCAAAAGCAATATAATGAAAGCTACAACTGAGAATTACATCTGTCATTTGAGGTATTGGCATTATGGCGAAGCTGCCACTACCATGTAGGCATCCCATATTGGACCACTAGTTTGAGTCTTTGCAGCTTCTATTTTTAAAAATATATTTATTTTACTTTTATTTGAAGGGCAGAGTTACAGAGAGAATGGAGAGGCAAAAGGAGAAAGAAACAGAGATTTTTCCATTCACTGGTTCACTCCCCAAATGGCTGCAACCGTCAGAACTAAGTCAATCTGAAGCTAGAGTCCTGAGCCTCTTTAGGGTTTCCCATGTGGCTTCAGGAGCCCAGTGATCTGAGCCATCCTTTGCTACCTTCTCAGGCCATAAGCAGGGAGCTGGGTGGGAAATAGGGCAGCTGGGGCATGAACTGGAGCCATATGGGTGCCGGCACCACAGGCAGAAGCTTAGCCTATTATGTGGTGGCACCAGCTCCAGCTGCTTTGTTTATCTAGCTTGCTGCTAATGCTTCTGGGGAAGCAAAGAGGATGCCTAAATGCTAAGGCCCTCCCACTCACATGGGAAGTCCAGGTGGAGTTTTAAACTCCCGGCTTTGGCCTGGCTCAGCCCCAGTTGTTGCCACCATCTTAGAAGTGAACCAATGGATAGAAAAACAATCTCTTTTTGTCTCTCTCCCTTTCTTTTTCTGTATCACTCTGCCTTTCACATAGGTAAATACATAAATCTTTAAAAAAAAAATATGTATACCCCCATCCTATACTGGAGTGCCTGGGTCTGAGTCCTTTTGCTTTCCCCTGACCCCAACTTCCAGCTACTGCAGACCCTGGGAGGCAGTGGTGGTGGCTCCAGTATAACTGGGTTCTTTCCACCCACAGGAAGGACAGGCTTGAATTCACCATGTCCAGCTTCAGCTGGATATTTGAATGGGGAAGCAGCAAAAGGGAGTACTTTTTGTCCCATAAACAAACTGATATTTGAGATGTGATTGAAAGCAGGGGAGAGGCAATGAGGGCCCAAGCTGGAGTGTACAACAGAGAGCTGGAGATGAAGGAGACACAGGAAAAATACAAGCACAGACCGGAGCTCGTGGCAGAGGCTTTGTGAGTTAGCACTGGAGCCCACCCCAGCAGCTTCTAGTGCACAGTGTGAGGTGAACTGGAGAATCCTTAAAGGTTTCTCCAGAGATGGGCAAAAGGATCAGAAATGCCTTTAAATTAATATTTTGTGGATGGACTACAATTCTTTAACTTTATTCAGACACTGCATTCTGTGAATACTGAATGTATCCGGGTATGTCTGGAGGTAAACATTGACACGTGGAAGCCTTGTAAGGAAACCCTGCAGGACTTCTTGCTGTTCCTTGTCCTTTTGTGTTTGCAACTTCAGGAACAAGCCTGTACCCACTATTCGCTCTGATAGCAATGACACAAGCAGAGCCACAGGGAGAGTCTGGCTTCTCCACTTCTAAAGCAGCTCCCTCTCCATGGCCTGGAAAAGCAGAATAGGATGGTCCAAGTCATTGGACCTCTGCACCCATGTGGGAGACCCACAAGAAGCTCTGGCCCCCAGCTTCAGATCAGCTCAGCTCTGGCCATTGTGGCTATGCATGGAGTGCTCCAGCAGATGGAAGATCTCTCTCCTGTCTCTGTAAAATGTGCCTTTCCAATAAACATAAATAAACTTTAAACAATGTGAGAGAGACATAATATTGCAGATTCTCCTTCCCAAAACTCCTGGTGCTCTCTAAGTGGTCAGCACGGGTCCCTGTATTTGCCAGGCAGCTGTCTCTCCTGGGGTGTCTGAGTAGCAAGTGTCTGTTTCAGAGTCCTTCAGCCCCAGATGCGCACTTCCTTATGGCTTTCCATCTCTGTGACAGATGTTAGATCCTTGTGAATTTTGGTTCCTTAGCTGTGAAATGGGCATACCAGTACAGTTTGAGCATGTTGAATATAATGCAACATCATGCGTAATACAACAATATAGCATGCAACAAATGGCTGTTATTATTACTGCTTACATCCAGGGGTTTTGGATAGCTTGTGTAGAATTAGAGCCATACCTGATGCCTAAGTTAGGTTCTTGCACCTTATGATTATGGAATCTTTCTAGAGAGAAGATTGGGTTTGGAGAGAGTACAGTGGAACAACACGTCCATAGATGAGAAAAGATCCTTAGTGCTTGTCCTCAGAGCCATTACTTTCTTAATTACAGAAACCTGAGTAAGGAGCTTCTCGTGGCTGCACTTTAGCTGCAGCTTGGCAGGCAGTTAGGGGAATGGTGCCGGTGCGCTCACACACCCTGTGTTTCTGGAAAGCTGGCGTCAGGGATTTTGTTCCTGGAAAAGTGATGCTCGAGTGGCCATTCCCATCCAGAAAGTCCATTATCCCTTGATTGCCATGCACCAAAGTCCTCCGGGAAGCCCTGAGCAGCAGTTCTTGGCTCCTGACTGCCACTTTCCCACTGTTTCTTGACACCTCAGCTTTATTCAGATGAGCAGCCTGTCTGCAATTCTGATCAGTTCTCTGGAAGGAGGCTGTGGCAATCTAACTGACCCATCCACCTGAGTGGTCAAGGGTAGTTTTTGAAACATTTATTGATTTGAGAATCAGAGTTAGAAAGAGGTAGAAAATGAGACAGAGAGACAAGTAATTCTTTCATCTGCTGGTTCATTCCCCAGAGAGCCGCTGGGCCAGTCTGAAGCAAGGAGCCAGAAGCTTCTTCCAGGTCTCCCCTGTGGGTAGCAGGGTCCCAAGCACTTGAGCTATCATCCTCTGCTTCCCAAGGCACGTTAGCAGAGAACAAAAGTAGGGCATCCAGGACAAGAACTGGCATCCATATGGAATGTTAGCCTGTCACTTGCCACAGTGCTGGCCCCTACTAAGCTTTTTTTCAGTGAATAAGTGGACCCACTACAATTTGATATGACCAAGAACTCACTGTCATGTCCTTGGCATATCTGAACAGCCCTTGCAAGCTTCCCATCGTCTTAACTACACACACACACACACACACACACACACACACACCCCGTTTTTCAAAACATTGCCTCATTGCCCTCAAAGAGGCATGTGGGCTGAGTCCTGAGTTCACAGCCAAGACTGTTATGAGATCCTTGAAGTGCACCTACTCAGCCCACTCTCGAGAAGGAAAGAATAAAGTTCCATATTTCAAAAAGAGTCCATGTGTGATGAAGCACCCTTTGAGTGTCGAGCACATAGGCAGATTAGAGGTAAGGATGAACCCAGAGCCTTCCTCAAAAAGGACCCTTTGCAAAGGTTGCTTGCTGGCTGAGATCTGGGAACTTAGATCTGGTGCTCTGTGCTGATAAGCATGGCCTCAAGTATTGTGCAAAGACTGGTCTGGACTGAACACCTGCTTCTCTTGTATTGTTTCCAACAATAGGAAGAAGTGTGTGCTCTGATTCTGAGCAGACAAGCCTGAATTCACTTCTAGGAGAGTCTTCCTTAGTCATAGAAAGTGACTCAAGGAAGGGATATTCTTTCCCATCTCAGGACATGGCTTTTTTTGGGTGTGATGCTCCATCAGGTGAGGAAGGAGCCCTTATGCTGAACATGGCAGAGCAGGAAGACAGAAGGAATGTGGGTCTTCCATTGACGTTTTTGAGCTACTCAGTAAACCTAGACTTGAGTCACCATACCACAAGATGTGTTGCTACGTGCAATAATATACCCCTTCTTGTTTGAGTGGTTGACATTTCTTTTGCTTTGAAAAGGAAAGAGAGAGATATCATCCACTTGCTGACTCGCTCTGCAAATGTCCACAACAGCGGGGGCTTGGCAAGGCTGAAGCCAGGGGCCTACAGCTCGATCCAAGTCTCCCTTGGGTGGCAGAGACTAAACGACTTGGGCCATTACCTGTTATCTTCCAGGGCACAAACTAGCAGGAAGCTGGAACCAACAGTGGAGCTGGGATGCACATCTAGGGGTGCTGATGTGAAATGTGAGCATCCCCATGCGTCTTAACCATCATGCCAAATTTCTACCCATTTCAGCGGTTTTTAATGTTTTCTTACTTGCAGCCAAAGTATCCTTGCAGACAATAGACATATAATTCTATTACCTTGTCAAGTGAACTGAGATAATGATTTTGAAGAAAATAAAATCATGCATTTGCTCAACAAACAATTTAGGGAATATCTTTTATGCGAGGGGATGGCAGCCAAGAACAAGTTTATAAGCCAAAAGGGAATAAAACATATGCCCAAGTAATAGGTTGACACGTCTTGTGTCACATGAGCCACCACAACATAATACTGGTATTTTGAATAGATATTAGATTCTGACTTCATGTTATTCAGGATATAATTCACTTAAAGCTCCCCAGCAGAATCACAGCCAAGTCTTCTCACACAGAATCGAGGGCAAACACCCATGCATAAGTCAAGCAGTCATGGCAAAGGGGAAGCTTCAGTTTCTGGGTTCCCTTTGGTCTGATTCCCATCTGGAGAGGCACCCACTGGCTTTATGCTCTTTACAGTAACAACTGTGATTCAAGCTTCTGCGAGCTTTGAGCTGTTACACGCATTGGTCAATGCCATGAGGACCAGTGAGTCTCCCTGGGCCAGGGACCTCAGCACCTTACCTCACCATGATTTTCCATTTCCTCTTGGTTGGTAGAGGTGGCCCAGATGTCACTTTACTTAAGGAAGAAGAGCTCTGGCTTTTAGGACCAGCAAGTCAGCTTCCTTACTTTTGTTCAGTGTCTTAAATATGTGTCTCTGGAAGCTGTCAGAGGACAGGGCTCACAGAAGCAGGAAGTTGGGAGCAGGAACCATGTTGGGACTTGGATCTAAGGACTCTGATAAGAAGACATCTCAGTGGTGGCTTCAGTGCTGGGCTCATCTCGTAATTCCATAACCTCACCCTAGAAATTTCTCTGAGAATGCACTAGTGAGCAGATAACTGCTTTCTTGCAATACAATTAAGATGAAGATGGAAAATCATTAAAAAATAATTTTGTCTGAGCATCTTCCTTTCCTGAGAGGCCTACTACAGCTGATCACTACTTTCAATTCTGCTAATTGGACAGCTACTCTGAACTTCACTGTGAAAGTTTCCATTTCTTGCCCCAGGTATGAAAGGGCTACTGAATAGAAAAAAATTTTTTTAAGATTTATTTATTTTTATTGGAAAGTCAGATATATATATAGAAAGGAGGAGAGACAAAGAAGAAAATTTTCCATCTGCTGATTCACTCCCCAAGTGCCCAAACTGAAGCCAGGAGCCAGGAGCCTGGAGCCTCTTCTTGGTCTCCCATGTGGGTGCAGGGTCCCAAAGCTTTGGGCCACCCTTGACTGCTTTCCCAGGCCACAGGCAAAGAGCTAGATGGGAGTGGGGCTGCCAGGACATGGATTGGTGCCCATATGGGATCTCGGTGCACGCAATGCAAGGACTTTAGTAATCACTAGGCTACCATACTGGACCCGGAAGAAGGATTATTTAAACCTTAGTTCTTTGTAATCAGAATTTAAGTTACTTCTGTTGTGGTGGTTTAATACTAAAAATTTTCAGGATGCTTCATTGTGTTCACAAAGATCATATTAATGAATTCATGGTAGTCAATTGATAATTATGAAACAGCAATTAGGAAATCACATGATATCAAGTCAAAATTAGAATGTAATTGTACATTCACCTTAAAGTTATAATTACATTAAAATAGTTAAAGGACATGATAAAAACAGCTTTTAGGGGAGGGGAAGCTCCTGATTTGTTACAGTTTTCCAGGCAAGAAGTGATGGTGGCTTGCCTAAGTGTGGTCAGGCTGGTGGTGCATGGAGGGGAATCTGGGAGACTCGTGGGGGACTCTGAAATCTGGGTTACTCTAAAAGTGACCCCAAAGAGGGTATCCCAAGAAGCCTTCTCGTATTAGCATATTTCTGAGGATTTGGAGAAAGCGACACTGTGAATGAGTCTCTTTTTGCTGGGTTCGTGTCGCGTGTGCAGGAAGAATGAACTGCATGCGGAAGGAAGAGTAAAGCAAGAGTGGTTTAGTGAAATGCAGTAGAGAAGTTCAAGCAAAAGCTAGGAATAAAGTGTGCCTGGCAATGCCAAGAGGGTCCCTGAAGGAGAGGCTTTGAGGGCGGCTTCTTGGGAATTCTGATCAGTGGTCAAACGAGGACAGATTCACGGCTGGTCTGGGAGAGAGATGGTTTTGACTGGTTACTCAGCAAAGACAGCAGAAAATGCATAAAGGCTTCTCCCTGGATGCACCTAGATCAGATAAAACAGCTCTGAGGACCAGGACTAGCACACGGCTTCAGCATCCTTCACTGGTGTGCTTCTACCGATGGTGGGGCAGGGCTCCCATCTCTAGCTGGGAGTCTATCTCTATGACTTCCAACACAAAGAAAGATGGAGATCTTCCATATTCTGGTCCACTCCTCAGATAGCCAAACAGCCAGGATTTAGCCAAGGGAGGCCCAGGGCAAGGAACTCCATCAGGGAGTCCTACATAGGTGGCAGGAGCCTAAGTACTTGAACCACCTTCTGCTTTTTCCCCCAAGTACATTAGTAGGAAACTGGGTCAGATATGGAGCAGGGGTTGGCATTGTGACAGGGCAGGAATCCACTGTGACGCATACATCCTGTATGGGCATCCATTGGAGTCCTGGCTGTTTCACTTCCCATTCAGCTTCCTGCTCATGTTGCTATGGGAGGCAGTTGAGGAAGGCTTAGGTGCTTGGACCTCTGCACCCACATGGGAGACACAGATTAACCTCCTGTCTGGTTCAACCCTGGCTTCTGGAGCCATTTGTGGAGTGAACCAGAGGATCAAAGCTCTCTAATTCTGACTTTTGGATAAGTAAAGAAATCTTAAAGAAAAAAAAAAGAAAGAAAAAAGAAAAGAAAGTGAAGCAGCCCCAGACTTAAACAGCTGCTATAATATGGGATGCCAGTGTTGCAAGCAGCAGTTAGACTCTCTATCACAACTCCGGTCTCTGACTGGTAAGACTGAAACTTGTATCTTCCAGGCCCAGTGTGCACGTCAATCTGCCACGTGTGGCACCAAGATCCCATATTAGTGCTGGTTCAATTCCTGGCTACTTCACTTCTGGTCCAGCTCCCTGCTAATGTGCCTAGGAAAGCACTGGAAGATGGCCCCAGAAGCCTGGGTTCCTCCCACCATGAGGGAGACCAGGCTGTGGTTCCAGACTCCTGGCTATCAACCTGGTCCAGCCCTGGTGTCCATTGTGAGGAGCGTACTTGTGGCGATTTGGGAGAGTGAACCAGTAGATAGATCTTTCTCTTTATCTCCTTTTCTTTCAGTTTGCCTTTCCAATAAATACAATCCTTAAGAAAGAACATGACATTTTCCTTGCAGTTAGATTTGCAGATGTGTGTTGTGTTGTACTGGACAGAATCATCTGGGTAAGACCTGAGTTTAGGGGGACAAGCAGGTGTTGGGGGCGCAAGATGTTGCTGGTATGGCTCCTGCCAGCAGGGGGTTCCACCCAATCTTTCCAATTTGTTTAGAGGTTTCCTCCTGGTGGCAGGAGGGGCAGAAAGCTTAGCAGCTCCACTTAGCCGTGCCTGGCACACAAGCTCTCCTTGCCTGCAGGCCACTACCATATTAAATATTTACAACAGATAACAGTGGAGGGTGGCCCTAGGCTCCAGTGACGGGGCATAAAACCTGGTTCTGGAGGTCTTTCAGTCCGGCAGGAAAACACATTTCACTGTGACAAAGTAGAGAACGTGTGAGAACCAGGAAACCCGGCAGCAGGGCTGCTTCCTCTGCCAGGACAGCTCCACTGTAATAAATGCCGATTTGTGTTCAGAAGTTAAAAATGTCAACAAAGACATGCAGGAAATGACTGCTTCTAATCTCCAAAATAATCTCTCCCTTCTCCACCTGCGTCTCTCAGGACCTTCCTCCATTCTAGTTTCTCTCATAGCTATTTCTAGCCGTGTCCAATGGGCCCCATGGATGAAGCTGTGAGAGCAAGGAGGCCAGGAACGCCTGCTGGTTTCTCTGGGATCTCTCAGAGCGCCTGCTCAGACAGGCCCCTCTTTTCAAAGGAGACAGCCAATCTATATTTAATGAACTGGGTGAGTTCTGGCGCAGTCCTCGTGGCGAATGCTTTTGAAAGGACGCTTCTGAGGTGTTTGTAACCAAGAACTTCGATTCCATTTCCAGATCAAGGTGAAGGAGGAAGATGATGAGTGGGCAGTTTGGGGTGGGGTGAAGGGTGACGTCACTGTGGCAGGCAGGTGTGCTCTCTGCCTCGTGCGGGTGATGGATTCGGAGGACCAAAGAAGACAGGCCACCCATCCTCTGGCCACTCGGGATGGCATGGTTTGTGGTCATGGTGCCGGGACTCTTGTTCCTCCACTGAGCTATCAGAGGGGTAGATGAAGCGATGCAGTCACTATTCTAGGTGACAGGTCTCCACTTCCCAACACAGAATGACCTACAAGGCCATGTGGCCCATGTTTGCAAACAGATGCTTAAACTCTTCCCATTCCCCAACAGGTGCAATTTCTATCTCCATTCAAGGAAAGGTAAGCTGACACTTTGGGGGCAATTAAGACAGGAGTCCAGGTAGCTGGGCTGTGAGCCACCCACCACTACATTTCAACTCCAGCGCACCTGCCTCCTTGCTACACATCTCAGAAGCCCAGGAAGCTGAGAGCCAACTGTGAGGCAGCTCCTCCAGGCAGTGAGGTTGAGGGGGTGTGTCTCCCGAGATAAAGGGGTTCCTTCAACCTTGGAGAAGAGGAGCTGCTACAACAGCCCTGGTGAGCTTCTCCACCAGACACCCAGATGGCGGCTTTAAAATAAAACTCCCAGGAGGATGCTAATTTTAGGACATTCACAAGCTTCTCTCAAGAATAATTAGCCCTGCGTGGGCTCCCACTTTAATTCTGCTCCCCCCCCTCATTTCCGATGGTAGGAGCTGGAAAGCGCCACCGCTGATTTCGGAATAGCAGAGGAAATGAGACTATGAAAAGAGCTAGCGCGGTGCCCCTTTTCTCGGAGGTGTGATAGCATCTGAACACGCACAACTCTCACCCAGGGCACACGCACATTCGGCTGTGTGGAAAGAGAGCGAAGGAAAAGTCAGGACAGGGGGAGAGGGGTGTGCTTCCTTTCGGATCCCAGGCTTTTTCTCTGGTTGAATAACCCAAGCCAGTGAGAAAGGGCGATGGAGGAGGAGGGCAGAAAGAGAACAGCATGAAGGAGGACACGTACGCACAGACCACGCTCCTCTCCCAGGCAGGGGTGCGTGAAAAACGCACGTGCAGACGGCCGCTCGGGCTGGACCTGCAGCCGCGCGGAGTGAATGGATTGCGGCCGGCCCTGGTGAGGGCAGCTGCCTCGGAAGCCGTAGGAGGCTAGCCTGCAGGCTGAGAGTGCGCCTTGGGCGGCAGGTGGCGGTCTGGGGCCCGCACCCGGCACTCCCTCGGGGTTGCCAACCCTCTGCGGGGTGGACGTCCCAGGGACGTCAACCTGGGCTTCGCCTCGGCGCTAACCGCTCCTTAGCGCCCTCGGCTTGCGGCTAGCCTCCAGGGCCCCCGGCTCGCTTTCTCTCACTCCCCACGACACTCCCTGCCTTCTGGTGCGTGGCAGGTGCTCAGCCCGCGTTCGCTCCCTCCGGTCAGGCACCTCAGAGAGCAGTGACCCGGGGTGACCAGGCCGTAAGGGGGCGGCCGCCCTTCCTGGATCCCAGGCCCGAACCCCAGGAGTGCGCGAGAGCCACGCTTCTGGGCCCCGGGGTCCGCAACACCTCTGTTCCCTAACCGCCCGCTCCTTTCCGACGGCGACCCCTCGGGCCGTGCTCCGACTTCCTCTCGGCCTCAGGAACACGCGTGCCCCCTGCGTCCACCCCGTCCCACTAACTCCTCCCGCGTCCCGGAAACGCCCTGGAAGGACAGTCACGGTGGGCACACCCCGCCCGGGGTCCCTGTCTTCCCGGTCCCGCCGTAGCTCCCACCTCCCTCCACCAGGGACCCAACTCCCGGACACGTCACCGAATCAGGCGGTTTAGGGCATTGCCCCACCTCCTTCCCCGAAGGCGACTCCTGATTGGTGAGCGTCGGGGTCACTTCGCCGTTCCTCCCGTCCCCCTCGCTCGGCTCCTCCCGCTACTCGCCCGCGGCGCGCGCCGAGAAGTTCTGGGCAAAGTCCTGGCAAACTGGCTGCACCGGGCGGCACGGGCTCCGGACCTGCTGTGCTCGGTCCGCGCTCGAGTCGTCCCCGCCCATCTCTCGAGGCCGGCACGGGGAAGTGTCGGCTGAGCGTGGCGGCCGGCTGGGAGGAGCTGGAACAGGGCAGCGGGGAAGCTGGGCGGTGTCCCCCGCGGCGGCGGAGTGAGCAGGTGAGCGGCGAGGCGTCTGCCCCCAGGGGCGTGGTGGGGAGGGCTGCTGTTTTTGGGGGCGCCGCCAGGTTCCGCGGGGAGTCCTGGCGCCTGGGAAGAGCCGTTCAGCGCCAGGGACCGTCCTCAGGGTCGCTCCCGGTGCCCAAGGAGGAGGACTCCTGCTTGCCCGGTTCTTCGGGAGGCCCGGTGCGGGTGCCTGGGTGCGGGTGCCGAGCGGGCGCTGGGCGGGACGGGGCGCTCCCGCACGCGCCCACTGGGTTTCGCGGAGCCCCGGAGTGACTGCCGGCTCTGTCCTGTGGTCTCTGAGCCGTCCGAGCGCGACGGGGGTGGAACATGCCGTTCTCCTGGTGTTTGGAACTTGTGCGGGGGTAGGAGGAATGCGGTCTTCGTGGACCCTCTAGTTTTGGGGGACGGGGGTGGGGCATTGAGAAACAGTTGTGTTTTAAAGTGAGATTGTAGGGAGGGTGCTGACCTCGGATCCTTCGCCCCCCTACCCCCATTCTCTGCCCCAGGCCAGCCACCGGACGAGGTTCCCCTCTGACCACCAGCTCAGCGGAGCTGGGCTGAAACGCTGAATGGTGGCCGCCCAGGCTCGCTGTTCCTCCTGCAGCGCTCCTCAGAAGTGATCTCTACCGTTTTGTTTTGTTTTGTTTTGTTTTGTTTTTGTTTTTTTTTTTGCCGTGTCTGCCTACCTCCCCAACCCCCGCCCCTAATAGAATGTGAGCCACGGAGGCGGAGAGACTTTGCCCATCTTGTTGTCACTTGATTCCCAAGTGTCCAGGGTAGTGCCCGTGGCGCAGGAGGTTCACAGTAGACAAGCATGGGATGGATAAGAGAAGACATCTCTGAATGAAACTGGTGGTGCTTGCTTAGCTGGTGCTTATTTTCAGCTTCATTTTCCCCCCCTGGGGAAGTTTACAAACATATTAGCCACTGTTGCTGAGCACCTAAATCTCACAATGCATACTAGATACTCGTGCAGTCTGTCTCATTAAACATTTCAGTAGCCTCATTAGCTGGATATTTTTAACCAGATGGGAAATGGAGGCGCCAGCAGGTTCACCCATTTTCCTAAGGACTACATTTCAGCCCTTTTCTCTCTACTGTGTTGAGCCACTTCCAGGAATCTCCAAGTGCCTTCTCCACTGTTACAACCGAAAGATATTTAGCTTTATTTGTTACCAAAGCTGTCCCTTACCTCTAGGAGGATTTGTTACTCTGTTACCGTAATGTTGCAGGCTGCCTCAGATGTGTTGTCTCGTTCCATCTTCACTCACTGTTGGCTTCAGCAGGCTTGTGAGGTTTCCATTTTTCAGATGAACAGACCAGAGCCTGGGTCAGCTAATTGCTAGCACTCAACGTTAAGTTGCTGAGCTAGATTGTTATTAGTCTTTATTCCAAACATTCAGCTGCTGCTACAACTCTGTAAAGTCTCTTGCTGCACTTTTTAATGAGTTGTTAACTCATGGTGCTGGAATTAGTGATACAGTATATTAAAAACATCTGAGGTTGGCCTGTAAACGTTCCCATGTCAGTACCGAGTGTCTGGGTGTACTCTATTCTGAATTATGCTGGCTCTTCCTGGCATTGATTTTTGTGGTTGAGTTTGTGGTTTGTGGGTCTGGTAGACCGGGGGAGGGAGTATCACATAGAAGAGGAAAGGAAAACCTCCTTTCACCTAATTGAAGGAGGGATCCGAATGGTTTTATCCGTGGTGCTGGACGGACTCTGAATGGCAAGCAGTGCTTCCTATGTCTTTAGGGAAGTCTGGGAAGCTGCTTCCTCACAAGGCATCTGCAGCAGGCTTTTAGTAAAATAGCCATGTTTCCACTCTTTCTACCTTTCCATTGCCATCACAGGTGAGGAGAAATTATAAAGGGTTGTCTGCTTACACCCTATGGGGCCACTGACAGAGCTGGTACTGGGGAAGGAATTTGAGGTCACTGTTTGATTTTGAGGGTGTGATAATGTTTTTCCCTGCATGCAGGCGTGGCTATATCACAGTGTTTGTTAGAATGTGGTTCTTGGCAGCGGTGTGCTTTCTCAATCTTTCATTCCGACTTGGGAGCCCCCACCCCCCTGCCCATGAAAGTGGAGGGGCGTGGTGCCCTGGGGAAGGTGAGGCTGTTCTGCTGCAAGAGCCTTCCATTCATAATGAAAAATTGATTATGGAGCCGTGCAGATCCCTTTCCTGTCTAAATCTCCCTGTCTATTCCTTTCTGGCTCTCCTGGAAACTTTCCTTCTGACTTTCCAGTTGGTGCTGTTCAGATCACAGTCAAACTCACCCCAACTCTTGATTGTGTCTCTCACACTGGGTCCTTCCTGTTGGCTCAGGATCTTGGAGTACTTCTTCATCCTCTGCCAATATCATGTACAGGTGGATTTGCTATCCCTGCTAGTCTGCTAAAGTGCTGTCACATTACTGAGAATCTTTTGGTGGCCCATATAATTAATACTAGTTATAATGTTAATAACAATAGCTGTAGCAGACTCAACTTTTACATGCCAGATGCTGTTAGAAGTACGTATGATCCTCAGCACATCAAAGCAGGCCCTATTATTATACTCCCAGTGTCCAGATGAGGCTAGGAAAATTTGAGTTCACAATTGCTCACAGCTAGCATCAGTGCACCTGAACCTTAAACCCCCAAATCCTTTCTTTTTTCTTCTAAGGCAGATTTACAAGGAGAAACAGAGAGCACACTAAATCTTGTATTCATTGGCTCACTACCCAAATGGCCAAAATGGTTGGAGCTGAGCTGATCCTAAGCCAGGAACCAGGAAGCTTGAGCCTCTTCCTGGTCTTCCACATGTGTGCAGGGACCCAAGGACTTGAGCCATCTTCCACTGCTTTCCTAGGCCATAAACAGGTAGCTGGATTGGAAGAAGCACAGCCAGGACAAGAACCGAAGCCCATATCGAATGCCTGCACTGTAGGTAAAGGCTTAACCTATTGTGCCATAGTGCTGCTCCCTTCAAATTCTCTTCCCACTTAAACATAGTGTGTCACCTAAAGTCAGGGTTCGTGTGCCTGGTCTCAGCCTTGGCCTTATTCCTTCAGTCTCTGACCCTGTACTGTCATCTGAACTTCATCACCAAAGAACTTTGCCTTTACTTGTCACCTGGAAAACTCCCTTCATGGTCTTTCCCTGTGAAAGCCGGACTTTAAAGGCTGACCTCTAACTGCCTTCTGGCATAATCTCTGAACCAAATCTCGGAGAGGTTTTTTGTTTTGTTTTGTTTTTTAACACGGGTGTCACCAGTTGTTTATTTTTTTTCCTTTTGCTTTCTCAACATTTACTTATTTGGAAAGAATATATATATATATATATATATATATATATATATATATATATATATAGAGAGAGAGAGAGAGAGAGAGAGAGAGAGAGAGAGGATTTATTTCATATGCACTGATTCACTCTTCAGTAGCTTGGGCTGGGCCAGGCCAAAACCAAAAACTTGATCTGTGTTGCCCAGGAAGGTGGCAGGGACCAAACTACTTGAGTCATTGCCTGCTGCTTTTGGGGGTGCATGGTAGCAGGAAGCTGAGGTTGGGGCAGAGCCAGGTTTGAACCCTCTCTGATGTGGGTGCCTTGGTCACTACATCAGATGCTTGCCCCTCCAGTCAGTCCCCAGTCATGATTACGGGACTGATTTCCTTCGTTCCTTCAGCCCTCCCTGTGTTTGTTTTCTCCACCGCCCCACCCACATCCCATTGCCTCCTGGCCTTGTTATTTATACAGACTTACTATGTCCCTCCTTAGATGTTTAAATGCCTTGATGAGAAGGCCAGTGTATTCCCCTCATGTTTCCGTTTCTCTCATCACTAGGCGTAGTGTCCTACCTGTAGTAGGTGCTTAGTTAAGAAAAGGATATTAAGCCACTGTATGTGGTCATATTCTGTTGAACGGTATTTGGATCAGAGGTGGATCAGCTTGGACATGAACTGATGCCCGTATGGAATGCTGGCGCTCGTAGCTAGAGGATTAGCCAGTTGAGCAACCGTGTCTGTCTGTGGCCTGGGAAAGCAATGGAGATGGCCCAAACCTTGGGACCCTGCACCTGTGTGGGAGACACAGAAGAAGCCCTTGGCTCATGGATTTGGATCCGCTCAGCTTCTCTTGGCTTTTGACTTTGAATTGGCTCAGCTCTGGCTATTGGGACCCTTTGGGGAATGAAACAGCAGGTGGAAAATCTTTCTTTTCCTTTCTCCTTTTATCTGTAAATCTGCCTTTCCAGTAAAAACAAATGAAATATATATTTTTTCAAAAAATGGTGATTGGGGCCCGGCGTGGCAGCCTGGCAGCTAAAGTCCTCAACTTGAAAGCACTGGATCCCATATGGACGCTGGTTCTAATCCCGGTGGTCCCGCTTCCCATCCAGCTCCCTGCTTGTGGCCTGGGAAAGCAGTCAAGGACAGCTCAAAGCCTTGGGGCCCTGCACCCCTGTGGGAGACCCGGAAGAGGATGTGAGCTCCTATCTTTGAATTGGCACAGCTCTGACCATTGCAATCACTTGGGGAGTGAATCATCGGATGGAAGATATTTCTCTCTGTCTCTCCTCCCTTCTGCATATCTGACTTTGCCATAAAAACAAATAAATCTTTTTAAAAAGTATAGTATCCTTTCTGGGCCAGCGATGCGACATGGCAGGTGAAGCTGTTGCCTGTGACACTGGTGTCTCATATGGAGCTAGTGTTGAGTCCTGGCTGCTTCACTTTTTTTTTTTTTAATGATTTATTTATTTTTATTACAAAGTCAGATATACAGAGAGAGGAGGAGAGACAGAGAGGAAGATCTTCCATCCGATGATTCACTCTCCAAGTGAGCCGCAGTGGGCCGGTGCGCGCCGATCTGAAGCCGGGAACCAGGAACCTCTTCCGGGTCTCCCACGTGGGTGCAGAGTCCCAAAGCCCCGGGCCGTCCTCGACTGCCTTCCCAGGCCACAAGCAGGGAGCTGGATGGGAAGTGGAGCTGCCGGGATCAGAACCGGCGCCCATATGGGATCCTGGGGCGTTCAAGGCGAGGACTTAAGCCGCTAGGCCACGCCGCCGGGCCCGTGGCTGCTTCACTCTTGATCCATCTCCTGCTAATGTGCCTGGGAAAGCAGAGGCGGATCGCCCAAGTACTTTGGTCCCTATACCTACATGGGAGACTGGGAAGAGACTCCACTCTCCTGGCTTTAGACCAGCGTAGTTCCTGCTGTTATGGCCATTGGGAAATGAAGCAATGGATCAAAGATCTGTGTATATGTCTTTCTCAAGAAAAAAAGCAACAACAAAAACAAAAAATCAAAAAATGCCCTTCAGAATAATATTCCTTTGTACATTTGTACACCATGTTTTTGTGTATCCATTTGTCAGTATATGTTTTTATATATCCATTTGCCAGTTAGAAAGTAAAGGCAGAGTTACAGAGAGAAAGAGAGACAGAGGGAGAGATCTTCCATCTGCTGGTTCACTCCCCAAATTCGCATCACAGCTGGAGGTGGGCCAGGCTGAAGCCAGGAGCCAGGAGCTTTTTCCAGGTCTCTGAAGGGGTACAGGGGCTCAAGGACTTGGGTTATCCCTTCTGCTTCCCCAGGCTGTGGGCAGGGATCTGGATTGAAAGTGGAGTAACTGGGATTAGGACTGGTACCCTTAGAGGTAGAATCTTAACCTGCTGTATCGCAGCACCAGGCCAGATGACTTTTTCAAAGCTCCATCAGGCATTCCTAATACACAGGCAGGAACTAACTAGAAGTTTCTGTGAGCCTTGTTCACTGCTGAGTCTTGGGAGCCAGGACAGACGCTGGTACAAGACAGATATGTAATAGGCATCTGAGCATATACAACATTTTATTAAAAGTGTTAACTCCTGGTTTGCTGTGCCATTCAAAAATCTTGACTTTAAAAAGAATCATTGTAGTTGATTGCTTAGATCTGATTTGGACAACTCACTGTAAAAAAACTCATGAAGGAAATTTGAATGTGGATGCAATGGTATGATTAGAATTTACTTCCGAGTGTCTGGGGGTGGAGGAAGTGTAGAGGAGACGGGCATCTGTGTGCTGCTGGCTGCTGAGGCTGGGCCAGGAGGTCCTGGATTTTTTAATGCTCTTTGCCTCTGGCATATCACCCGGGAGCCTTTGGCCAAGTGTGGCTACTGAGCAGTGGAAATGTGGCCCCTCCACATTGAGTGGTGCCATCAGTGTAAGATAGAAACTGAGATTTGAAGACTTAGTTAGACTTATTTTGAAAATGAGGGTGAGGGCTCAGCGAGATGGCCTAAATGACCAAATCCTTGCCTTACAGGTGCCGGCATCTCGTATGGGTGTCCTGGTTGCTCCACTTGCCATCCAGCTCCCTGCTTGTGGCCTGGGAAAGCAGTAGAGGATGGCCTCAAAGCCTTAGGACTCTGCACCCTTGTGGGAGACCCGGAAGAAGCTCTTGACTTCAGATTGGCTCAGCTCATTGCAACCACTTGGGGAGTGAACCAGCAGATGGAAGATCTTATTCTCTCTCCTTTTCTCTGTAAATCTGCCTTTCCAATAAAAATAAATAAATCTTTAAAAAGTAAAAAGAAGAAGAAGAAAGAAATTGAGGGTAAAAGGAGCCAGCATTGCAGCAGAGTAGATAAAGCTTCCATCTGCCATGCCAGCATTCCATGGCTGGAGCTTGGTCGATCCAAAGCCAAGAATCAGGAGCTTCTTCCAAGTCTCCCATGTAGGTGCAGGGTCCAGGCACTTGGGCCATCCTCTGCTGCTGTTCTCAGGCACGACAGCGGTGAGCTGGATGGGAAGTGGGGCAGCTGAGACTCAAACGGGCTCCCATATGGGTTGGTGGCATCGCAGGTGATCACTTTACCTGGTGTGCCACAACTCGACCCCATCTGTGTGAAAATTTAAAAGTTCTTTTGTAAAAACCGGAATGGCAGCACCAGAGATGAGAGGGATTGCTCGTGCCATTAGGTTTTATCTGATTCTTTTATTGTGAAGTTGATGAATGCATTCCACACGTGGGAAGCGTCTAGAAATTCCATTGTTTTTAGTCACATTGTTTGTACAGTTGAAATGGAATCTGCTGGAGAATTGCTTGGTACCTGCCGTTACCTAAGCCTTTGTTGGGGAGGGAGGATATGATTGCTTTCAGTCTATCTATAGCCCTGGAGTGCGAGTCTGACTCTTAAAGAAGGTGTGGGTTTCAAGCTGAGAAGCGAATGGCCTTCCAGTAAAATTGTTTTTGATGAGGATTGTGTTGTTGGATATCTGTGTTTACTCACAAAATAATAGGAGTGGGGAGCGGGGAGGGGTTAGTTTCAGAGGGCAAAGGCACCCAGGGACCAGACCAGAATGGGATGTGACGTGTGCCCAGGGACCAGGCCAGGATGGGATGTGACGTGTGCCCAGGGACCAGGCCAGGATGGGATGTGACGTGTGCCAGGGACCAGGCCAGGATGGGTTGTGACGTGTGCCCAGGGACCAAGCTAGGATGGGCTGTGACGTGTGCCCAGGGACCAGGCCAGGATGGGATGTGCATGTCCTTGGTGTCTGATGTGTGGAACCTGGACCAAAGTAGACAAATGGCCTTGGCTTACAGCAGAGCAGAAGCAGGTTGCCTGGAGAAGTCCCTGTGAGCGATCCACAGCGTCATTTGCTGTTTTGTGGACTCTATACAGTTAAAATGCTACAGTCAAATTTTCCCCCATGGTATATGGGCCAAATACTTTTCTCACATAAGCATCATAAGCATTGCTCCACTGTGTATTACAGTGTATCAAAAGCTGATATTGCAGTATGGTTGGTTAACCCACTGCTTACAATACCAGCGGTCCAAACTGAAGTGCTGGGGTCCCAGCTGCTCTTATTCATCTCCCTACTAATATCCCAAGGAAGATTATGAAAGGGTGGCCCAAGTCCTTGGGACCTGGACACCCGTGTGAGAGATCCACAAGGAATTCCTGACTTCTGACTATGGCCTGGCCCAGCTCTATCTGTTGTGGCCATTGGAGAGTGAATTTGCAGATGGGAGATTCTTTCCCTCTTTCCATCCCTCTCTGTCACCCTGCCTTTCAAATTCATAAATAAATCCTTCAAAAAGAAAAGCTGTAGGAGTACAAGACTCCTACTTATTTCCTGTCTTTATAGGAAAATTGTAATATTCATAGAAGTTGAAAATTGCAGTGTCAGTCTCATAAAACAAGTATTCTTCCCCAAAGGATTTGCAGAGGGCAGTGATCTGAGATGTTGAGAAGAAAAGCTAATTTTCTGAGGTGCAGGAATGTTTTCATTGTGTGTGTGTGTGATTTTCACCTCATTTTTAAGCTTGAGCTAAATGCCTCCTTCAAAGTAACACAAATAGTGGGATTTTTTGTTGTTCTATTTCCTCCGAGTTCCCGCAGCACCTGCTACATGCCAGGTACTGGCTGGAGCCGGCAGGGGTCGGAGGAAGGAGATGATGAGTTAGGCAGGTGCACAGCTGCCTTTTAAGGAGCTAACAGCCCAGGAGGGGGGAGCAGGCATGAGGCAGGTGCAGTGGGGCGCTCGTTCATGACAGCGGGTGGGCATGTGTGACTCACAGGAGATGAGTCTGGGTTATAATTGAGACCCTGGAGGGAAGATTTTCATTTTTCTGCCCATCATGATTCAGGATGCTGGGGCTGTGGAGAAGGAGGAGAGGCAGGAGCCTGGCTAGGGAAGTGTCAGGACCAGAGGGGGCTGAGCAAGATCCTGCCCTTATAGATCTGGTTGCCTGTCATGGGAGGCCATGTGGAACCGAGTCGGGCAGGAAGGTGTGGACTCCTCTTGCCAGGTTTGAAGGGCTCACTGCCACACCGCACACGGCTTCATTTACTTGCTGATGGAAAGTGCATCCAAACATTAATTTTTGCCTTCTGAGTGTGACCCCCTGCAGCCTCTCCCGCAGCCCAGCCTGCGTGCTGAAGCAGGCCGCCTTCCTTCCATGGTGGTGGTGCTGGTCAGCCTGGAATACAGTGTTTGCAGGTATTTCATAAGCGCTTGGCTTTGCCCTGTAGCTGCTTCAAACACATTTCTGGATTTTTTTTTTTTAACTGAGCTCAGATTTCCTTTGGAGGCTGCTGGAGGCCCTGGGGAATGGGGAGTAAGCCTGCTTTTACCGGGCGTGCTGATGAGTGAGAGCAGTGATAGTGGTAAGGGCCTTACCTACCTCACCTCCTGGGACCATCTCCTAACTTGAGAGGGAGAGAGCACACATCTGAAGTCATCATGCCCGTGTACAGTGGCCCAGCAGATGCCGCAGATCCCTTCTCTGCTGCTTGGTTGCCCAGCATCCTCTATCCTTCCTGAATTCCATTTGGGAAACTATGTCTTGTGTTTGAAACCCAAATGCAGGACCCCATTCTACCCAGCTTCAGGAGGGCCTGTGAGCTGGTTTGGTTAGGTAGATGCCTCTTTCTGGGCCTTGGATCCAATGCCAAGGTTGTGAGAACTGTAGGGAGAGTGCATCTGGCCATTTCCAACATGCACACTTTTGCTGGGGGTCTGGCTGTCAGTCCCATGGGGCTGGATTGCCTTCACAATCCCCATTATCTCTTGAATGGTGTTTTTCTAATATGTGTTCCTTGGTTTCATTTGCCAGGTGGGTTTCTGTTGCTTCCTCTTAAAGAGCCTTGACTTTCCCAGGCCTAGAGAGAGTTCAGGAGTTTCTCTGGGGCACTGAAAGAGCAGAATGGCAGAGACCTGGTACAGTCATCTCATTCTGTCCCTTGCCAAGTCCTGGATCAGGCACCTCTCTGTGTGTGGAGAACCCTGGGTGAGGAGTCTCCCTAGACCACCTGAATGGCAGGTGGAGTGAGAGGATTCCCCTAGTATGGGGTTTTTGGGTATTCTGTGCTGTAGTTGTTGAAAAGCTTTCAGTTAGAGCTTGGACATGTGGGGTGAGGCCATGATTTTCAAGGTGTGATTCCAGTAGAGGCTGTCCCAGTATCCTGTGAAGACTTGTCAATAAAGCACGTGTTCAGGCCCCACTTGCACCCTGCTGGATAAGAAACATCAGGTGGAGCCCAACAGTCTGCTTTGCTGAGCCTTGCAGGTGCACAGTAGAATCAGAGCCTAAGCATTTCATTTTGTCAAAAAAAAATGTATTATATGTGTCTATGCCTGGGTCTCAAAACTTCTTTTCAAAACTTCAAGATCAACTAATTACCAAGAGAGGGGAGAGAATGGGAGAGAATCTTCCGTCTTCTGGTTCATTCTTCAAGTGGCTGCCAACAGTCAGGGCTGAACCAGGCCAGGAACCAAGAGCCAGAAACCAGGAGCCAGGAACTTCATCTGGGTCTTCCACATGAGTGCAGGGGCCCAAGCACCTTGGCTGTCTGCTGCTATCTATACATGCCATTAGCAGGCAGTTTGTACAGAAGTGGTACAAACCCATATAGCATGCCAGCATTGCAAGTGGTGGCTTTACCTGCAATGTCACAATGCTGGACCCGAAAACTTCTTAAAACTTAGTTTAAACTCCTACTCTGTGTGGAAGTTTTGATGTACCCTTGCATAGAATGCTATTCAGAAGCAGGGAGCAGACCAAAGCCATGGCCTCTGCCTTGATAGACCATACACCCTGGATGGAGAGACATATGCAAACACGTTGTAACTGAGGTGCTCATAAGCACACATGTGTACACATGCACACATATGTGATGGAAAGGCCCATGGAAACACAGGAGGAGCGATGGGAGATGCTTGTCGAGGGAGGCAACATTGGAACCAAGCCTTGAAGGACTCCCACGACTGAGATGAAGGAAAGGCCGGAAGGTTTGGTGCAAAGAACATTTTAGGCAGAGGATGTAGGATGAGGCACTCCATTTTAAGGAAGGGTGGATGGTGTCAGTGGGAAAGTGACAAGATATATATTGGGCTGGAAAGGTAAGTTGGGGGCTGGCAGGTCCAGAGATTGCTCTCTTGACAGGGAGGTGGTGCCTCAGTAGGAGTTCTTAGAGAAAAGTGTCCTTGCGATGGGAGAAGGGTCTGAGGCTGAGAGTTCAGGCCCAAGGGGATGATTCGTGCACTAGAAAACCCCCAGTGGGAGAAGATAGAGGAAAGAGATGCTGCAGTATCAGAAAGTTAGAGGAGTCTAGGGCTGGAGTCGGGGCAGGCAAAGGACTTCAGGAGAGAGAAATTTTGTTGCTACTACTGGGACAAAGCCAGAGTTGGAATGCTTTTTCACATTTACCCTCCAAGGAAATTCCACATGAGTCAAACATTTCACATAAAAAAAGAAACCATGAAAAAATAGATGCCATTTTAATAATAACAGAGGGAGATGGAAAATTCTATTTAGATGCTACACAAAATCCGGAGGCTACAAAGGATGGGGTCATTTTATTACATGTAGTTTTTGCAGAGCCAAGTTTGTTTTTTCTAAACAATGTCAGAAGGCAGCGATTAAATTGAGGAGGACTGCAATTCATGTTACAGGAATATATTTTCATCCACATATAAACAAACAATTCTCAGAAGTTAAGAAGAGGAAGACCACTGACTCTTGAGGGAAAGTTTATAAACATAATTGTTCCTTAAGTGGAGTATTGTGCATGGCTCTTAAGCATACAAATACTAAACTGACTCATAAAAAGAGAAATGCAATTGAAAACTTCAGTGAGGTCCTATGTTCCAGCTATCAGATTGGCAAGTATCACGTGAGCTACTGGCCACAGTTTGAAGTCACAGGTATCTGTGTGTCGTCGCTGGAAGAGTCAGTTGGGCCAAGCTCTGTAAGGAGTCACGGGCAATATCTATCAAAATTGCAGATGCATGCACTCTTTACATCAGTAGCAACAGTGCTTGGAACTACACTTGCACAAAGTGGTGAGTGTGCAGGTATGTACTGCAGTGTTTGAATAAATAAAAGATTGCTAGTAACCTAATTTTCATCAGTAGGTACTGGTCAATAAACAGTGGGGCAGATATCGCTTCTCAGCCTTTTGGCTATGATCAAGTGTAATAATGGGGCAAGTTACAAATGACGTAGCTCTGCTCTTACTGACGTGGAGTGGTTTGTGAGATTTATTAAGCTAAAAAGAAAAGCAAAATGTAGGATGCATTGGTATTCTGTATGTATACCTCAGACACTAAGGTATATATTGTATGCTTCCAGTTGAATAAAACCAAGCCCACACATAATACATATCTTACATGCATGGACACATACACACGTCTAGTTACTCACATGTACACAGTGTGTGTGTGTGTGTGTATGCTGAAGCCAACTTACACTGACTTTGTTGGAAACAAATGTGTGTCTCTCTCTCCAAGTTCTTGGTTGCAAACCTATAGCTGGTAGGCTGCAGTGTGCCATGTTGGGTGTATTTATACCATGGAAATCAGCCAATGCCATGACTCAGGATGATTCTGTTTTTGCAGAGCGCTGGTTGGTAAACAAGTACTAGTACTGTCTGTGTATATAAAAATAAGGATATGGAAGGGTCTCTCAAGGGGCTCATGGGAGGCAAGAAGATATGAGACTGAAACTGTACCTTGTGGATTTTGTTCCAAGTAAATGTGTTGTTTGTTCCAAAACAAATCTATAATGTAAATCCCAAAGTGCAAAATTCCAGGCTTATGTGCTTGTGTTGTTTGTGCTGCCACTGGTCAGTATTGGGGGCTATAGAACAATGAGTTCATGTTTGGGGAAAAGGAATACTTTATTTTAAAGATCTGTTAGTTTTGGAGTGGGCATGAGGCTCAGTATGGGAATCTTGCATGATACCACTACACCAGCGGCGCAAGGCTCAGTATGTTAAGGCCCTGCCTGTGAGTCCTGCATCCCTTGTTGCAGTGATGGCCTTAAATCCTGGCTGCTCTGCTTCTGATTCAGCTTTTTGTGAATGCATTTACCTGGGAAGCAGCAGATGGTGGCCCAGGTGCTTGGGTTCCTGCCCACTTACACGGGAGGTCTAGGTGGAGCTCCTGCCTCCTGTCTTCAGCCTGGCCCAGCCCTGGGTACTGTAGACCTGTGGGAAATGAGCCAGAGGATGGAAGAGGCACCCCCTGCCCACCATCTCCATTTCACTGTGTTATTCTGACTTTCCAATAAGCCCCTGTAGTTTTTTCCTCCCAAATAGGCATTTTTTATGAACCTTTTAAAAATCCATTATATGCATGAATTCCAAAACATTTTTGTAACAAAATCAACTTACTTTTGATTTAATTTTCCAAAACATGTTTCCAGAGTCCATTAGTACAGGCATTCAGGGTGCTGTGATGGTGCAGCTAAGTTTCTAAGTAGGTGGTTGATGTAAGCGGGACCCTCTATGTGGGGGTATGTTTGTGTTCTTACCTGTTAGCAACATATGAGATGAAAGCTGCTTTCTGGGACCCGGCGTGATAGCCCGGCAGCTAAAGTCCTCGTCTTGCACATTCCGGGATCCCATATGAGTATCAGTTCATGTCCTGGCTGCTCCACTTCCCATCCAGCTCCCTGATTGTGACCTGGGAAAACAGTGGAGGATGGCCCAAAGCCTTGGGACCCTGTACCCCTGGTGGGAGACTAGGAAAAAGCTGCTGGCTCCTGGCTTTGGATTGGCTCAGCTCCAGCCATTGCGGCCACTTGGGGAAGGAATCAGCAGTCGGAAGATCTTCCTCTCTGTCTCTCCTCCTCTCTGTGTATCTGCTTTTCCAATAATCTTAAAAAAAAAAAAAAAGAAAACTGGTTTCTGGAAGATTTACTATGGAGAATAAGCAAAGTGGATCCATCAGTGATTGTGGTCACATGTTCATAGGTGTAGGATTTTAGGCATGTTGTGCTTAGCCACAGTGATGTGGCCTCACCAGGCACACCCAGGGCCTGCTTCTGTTCTTTAAAAGGACTCTGTCTTTATTCCAGCAGTTCTTTGGCCTTGTAAACAGACAAGCACAAAGTGCACCCTGACAGGGTTTTCTGCTCAGGCTCTCTGCAGTCCGTGCTTGTCTGAAAATGTGATCTGTGTGTCATTAGCAAATGACACCCATTAGAGAGTATCAAAGGAAACAGATGAAGGGTGTGGCCTTCTAGACGTGTTTCTGCAACTGGACTCCGGACTTCTTCATGCCAACTGGTGAGTGCCTCCTGCTGCCCTGTGATTCCTGATTTTCTCATCTGATGCCACTGGTCAACATCACATTCCAAATAGTTTGTGACTTTGCGACCTGTACTGTTTGTTCTTGATTGAGAGCCTGAAAGCCTCTTCAGTTCCCTGGCATGCAGAAGTCCTACGTTCACAGGGTAAGAGTAGGTGTGGATAGATGCTTGCCCAAGGTGACAGGTCAGAAAATGACCTGCAGCTTGGAGACACCTTTGTATGACAAATGCGAGGGAACAGAAGGACAGATTATGAGTAGTTGGGTTTCCTGTGTAAGATGTGAGCTTGGTGCCCCAACAGGTGCCACCTGCATTGCTAAGAACTTCAGCTGGGTGGAAGAACCATGTTCTCAGAAGCTAGACTCTCAGGTCTCCCTGTAGCTGTTTACTCCTCCAGGTAAGATGTCGATGGTTGTCGCAGGGATTCAGGGGGGAGGGAGGGCCAGGACTCCAGCCACAGAAGGGGCTCTGTGAATGAGGTGCCTGGTGTTTCTAAATGGGGACTTTGTTAAAACACACATGGCTGGGCCTGGCACAATAGCCCAGTGGCTAAATCCTCACATCCCATGTGCCAGGATCCCTTATAGGCACTGGTTCATGTCTCTTGGCTGCTCCACGTCTGTTACAGCTCCCTGCTTGTGGCCTGGGAGGGCAGTGGAGGAAGTCCCAGGGCCTTGGGATCCTGCACCCCTGGTGGGAGACTTGGAAAAAACTCCTGGCTCCTGGCTCCTGGCTTTGGATTGACTTGGCTCTTGCTGTTGCAGCTGCTTAGGGAGTGAACCAAGGGATGGACGATCTTTCTGTCTATCCTTCTCTGTGAAATCCGCCTTTCCAATAAAAATAAATAAATATTTAAAGCACACACACACACACACACACACACACACACACACACACACACACGGCTGGGACTAGTACTATTACCTAATGGCATAAACTGCCTTCAATGCCAGGGTACCATATGAGTTTCCGGTTCTTTTTTAAGTCCCAACTGCTCTGCCTCTGATCCAGTGCCCTGCTAATGAGCTCAGGAAGGCAGCAGATCATGTCCTAGTGGTTTTGGCCTGGGGCACCCACGTAGGAGACCCAGCTGGAGTTCCAGGCTCCAGGTTTTGGCCTGGTATAGCAGCCACCATTGCAGCCATCTGGAGAGAGAACCAGTAGGTGGAAGATGTCTCTCTCTTTCTCTTTTTCTCGCTCATTCTGCCTTTCAAATAAGTAAACATATAGTAAGTAAGTGAATCTAGATGTATACAGATAGCGGAACCCCATCCCCAGTTTCTGTCTGAGTGGCACTCTATTGGAACCCCCTGGATTTTGGCATTCTCTTAAGTTCTTAGGTTAGTGACACTGATGCTGTTAGCCCTGGAACCATTTTACAAATCCAAGTATTGGCTCAATAGGCAAAACTTGGGTCTTTCCCACATGCATCCTGGATTTTCTATTATCATTGGGACCTCATAACCCCTTATTGTGTGTAGCATTTCCCTGTTTGTCACTCACTTTACTTTGTGTGGCTTTGTTTTGTTGGACAACTGAGACAGGTTAGACTGAGGAGAGGTGAATGACTTTGCTTGGAGCAAATGGTTGTACTGAGACTCCCATCTGGTGGGTGTCTAGTGTACATTTAGTGCTTCTTTCCTTTAAACATTTTACTTGGAAAGCAGAGTTACAAAGAGAGGGAAAGAAAGAGGGATTTTTCATCCAGTAGTTCATTTCCCAAATAGCTGCCATGGCTAGAGCTGGGCTGCTGTAAAGCCAGGAGCTAGGGAGCTTCATCTGGTCTCCCATGTGCGTACCAATCATCTTCCACTGCTTTTCCAGGCACATTAACAGAGAGCTGGATTGGGACTGGAGCAGCCAGGTCTTGGATTGGTACCCCTATGAGATGCTGACATTGCAGGCAACAACTTCACATATTAGACCACAATGCCAGCCTCACGTTTAGTCTTTGAATAAAGCTGGTAAGAGGTAGAATGGGCATTTGTCCTGGAATTAAGGCACCAGCATCTCACATCAGATTGCTTGGGTCTCACGCTCAGCCTCTGTCTCTTGCCTTTGGCTTTTTACTGAGTACTTGGGCCCCTGCCACCCACATGGGAGATCCAGGTTAAGTTCCTGGCTCCTGACTGCAGCCTGGGCCAACCCTGGCTATGGTGGGCATTTGGATAATGAACTAGTGAATGGAAGATAACCTTTTTATCTCTCCCTATGTCTGCTGTTCTGCTTATAAATAAACACATCTTTTAAAATTTGCCAGTTTTGAAATTTTTCTAAACCATACCACCCCCAACATAAAACTACCTGTTAATGTTAGGGTAGTTTAGAGTTAAAGTCAAGGTGTGAAGCAGGTATAGGAAGTTGCTGTCCAGTGGCCCTGGACTTTGTGTCCCTGGGAGTGACATCTGCATTACTGTGGTATGTCTGTAACCATCAGTGAGCCAATATCAAGGCAGTGTTATTAACTGAAGTCTCTGCTTTATTCAGATTTCCCTACTTCTCTGCTGATGTCTTCCTGCCATTGCCCTGTTTCCTGTGGCATTCCACAGCACAGTAAGTTGCCATCATGTTCCCTTGGGCTCTGCTTGGTTGTGACACTTTCCCAGATGTCTCTGTCTGCTTTGTGCTGCGGTGACAGAACCCCAGAGACCATGTGATTTTTAGAGAATGGAGGTGGATTCTGCCTGGAGGCTGGGAAATTGAAATGAAGGTACCAGTCTGTGCTGTGGCCTTTCTACTGTAGCCTCACATGGCAGAGGGCAAAAGTGGTGGGCTCTCAGTGGGAAGAACAGAGGAGCAAGCACTTAAACGACTTCTGACTTTGTTACAAATGATTCTTGTGAGAGGGAGAGAGAGGCTCCCACCCACTGGTTTACACCCCCCAGTGCTTTACAGCAGCCCCAGCCTGTGGGACAGGAATTCCATCCAGGTATTCCACCTGGGTGGCAGGCACTCAGTTGCTTGAATCATTACCACTAGCTCCCAGGGTCTGCATTTGCAGAAAGTTGGAGTCGAGCTGAAACCAGAACTTAACTAGGCTCTGTGATGTGGGTTGCAAGACATCTTAATCTATGTCTTCTTACACTGTCAGGCCAGATACCCAACCTCCTAACAGCTCTTTTCTGTAACGACTTGAATCCATTCATGGGACTGAACCCTCAGGACCTAACTGCCTCCTAAAACACCCTACCTCCCAACACTGGGAATTATGTTTCCATTACATTAAGTCTGAAATTGCACTTAATCCAGAGTGTCATGGTCTTTGATAACCCCAACACCTTTGAGGAGTGGTGGTTGGATGTTTTGTAGTATGTCCCCCCCATTGGGATTTGTTTGATGTTTTCCTTAGGATCAGAATGGAAAGGAGATCACAGAGATTAAGTGACCTCATGTCCCATCATGAAGGTATACTTGCATCATGGATTATATTTCTGTTCATGTTGATTTCCTAAAAAACATTTATTTTTTTTAATTGGAGAGGCAGATTTACAGAGATAAGGGGAGACAAAGGTCTTCCATCTGCTGGTTCACTTCCTAAGTGACCACAATGGCTGGAGAGCCAAAGCCAAGAGCTGATCTGAAGCCAAGAGCCACGAGTTTTGTCTGGGTCTCCTATGCTCTGGGCCATCCTCAACTGCTTTCCCATGTCACAAGCAGGAAGCTGGATGGGAAGTTGAGCAGCTGGGACATAGAACCTGCATCCGTAGGATCCTGGCAGTTGCAATGCAAAGGTTTAGCCACTGAGCCGTTGTGCTGGGCACTCATGTTGATTTTAATAATGTAGATGAAGCAATGTTTGTTAGGTTGCTGCAATGTGAAGTTATCCCTTTTTTTCTCTTCTCTGTGTTTTGTGTTAATATATACTTTATTTTTGTTTGAAAGATCCACAGAGAAGTAGAGACATATACACAGAGACAGAGAGAGAGACACAGAGAGAGAGAGAGATCTTCCATCTGCTGGTTAAATGATTGAAATGTTGGTGCTGGGCTGGTCTGCAGCCAGGAGCTTCTTTTGGGTCTCCCACATGGGTGCACTGTTCTAAGAACTTGAGCCATCCTCCCTCTGCCTGTGTTCCCAGCCCATAAGCAAGGAGCTAGATCAGAAGTGGAGCAGCTGGGACTTGAACAGGTGTCTATATGGGATGCTGGCACTTGCAGGAGAAGGATTAGCCAATGGAGCCATTGCCTCAGCCCCTCCATACTGTAGTCTTTGGGAGTTAGACACTGCACAAACCACACACCAGGCCCCATCTTGAGGGTGGAGTGCCTGCCTGTAGATGACCTGACATTCTGTGTGGTAATGTTGTCCATTCCTCCTGTTTGTTGCTTTGACCAGTGTTAACTCTGTATGGAGTCATGGCTATTCTGCCCTCGAGATGTTCACCCCGTAGTGCTTTGCTGCTCACAAACTTCCAGCTTTGGCTATTAGGAGCCCTGCTGTCACTTTGACATGACCCATCATATGGCTTGTTGGGACATATCCTTCCTTTCTGGCTCTACTAGGTGCTGCAGGCTCATCTCTTGGATCAGGCCACTTTAGAACATCTATGGAGAAGTGCAGTGAACAGCATGAGTTTATATTGATGCTAAAAATATGTATGTTCATAGTATGTGAAAAATTTATATTTTGGGCCCGGCGGCGTGGCCTAGTGGCTGAAGTCCTCGCCTTCAACCCATCGGGATCCCATATGGGCGCCGGTTCTAATCCCGGCAGCTCCACTTCCCATCCAGCTCCCTGCTTGTGGCCTGGGAAAGCAGTTGAGGACGGCCCAAGGCTTTGGGACCCTGCACCCGCGTGGGAGACCCGGAAGAGGTTCGTGGTTCCCGGCTTCGGATTGGCGCGCACCGACCGTTGCGGCTCACTTGGGGAGTGAATCATCAGACGGAAGATCTTCCTCTCTGTCTCTCCTCCTCTCTGTATATCTGACTAATAAAATAAATAAATCTTTAAAAAAAAAAGGAAGAAAAATTTATATTTTGCCAAAACTGTGCATGGACCTCAAAATAGGCAAGCAAACCTTGTCCCAGGCCTAGAATCAGTTAATTTTTAGTGTCAGCCTTGATCCACTGAATGTATTGTGCCACATGGTATATGGCTTATATCCCCAGAGGGAAAAAACACTGATCCACATGCACTCCTCCCAATGAAGATAGGAAAATGACACCCTGAAGGGTGAACCGGCTTCTTCTGAGCCACTCCTAGCTTGTGGCAAAGCTGGGTCCAGGATCAGCCCTGCTGGTCTGCCAGTGCTTTGCCCACACTCTCTGTTTTAATTCCATTACTCTGGCGAATTCTGTCATTCAGGTCCTTGTGTGAGGGTTGTCAGGTGTGAATTCAGCTTCAGGCACAGACAGCTGACGAAGCCAGGGATGCTGGTCCTGTTGCTTGCGGAGGTGCTGGGGCAAATATCTGTGAGTCGGTGGGATGGGGTTTGTGACTGCCAACCAGTGGCTCATGGCTGTGATCGCCAGTGGCAGCCCTGAGCATCTGAGGCTTCTGTTATGTTGGGGAAGTGGGCAGAAGAGGTGCACAGGATCCAACATGCCCCCCCGTGCTGGGTTCTCTTCCTTTCCACGGGCACAATGAATTTAAGAGGTAACTCCTAACCACAAAACCCACAGGTATCACTGCTTCCGGCCAACTGCCAGGACAGATGTGGGGCTGAACAGTTTCTGGTGTTCAGCAGTCTCCAACAACAGGTGTCCGGACTAGGTGGGAAGGTATCATTTCTAGCAGGAAGCACATTTTCCCTTTTTGGTTATCTAAGGCACAGGAATAATAAAGGTCAAACTTATAGCACATTCATTTCTGAGTGTCTGTTCCACTGCTTACAATATTTAGTTACATCTTGGAGGGTGGGTGCTCTGGCTGAAAAATTATTCCTGTAAGTGGTTTCACTGGCAGCAGTGGGAAGGCACTTGTTAGCACATGATAGCAATTCAGCAGCACGAGTTCATTTGGAAAGAGGGTATACCGTCTTATGCTGCCAAACCATTCAGGGCAGGGCCAGCTTCAGGCATGGCTGGAGCAGGGCCTAAAGGCTTGTCAGCCAGGGTTCTGTTTCTTGCTGTCTCCTCGCCTGGCTGTTGCTGCTACTTTGTTTTGTATAAACTCTCTCATTGTTTTAACTGTTGTTAACACGGAGGGGAAAGTTTCATATATATAATTGGTACAATTCTAAAAAGACAACCAGACTTCTCAACAAGTAGGATGTGGGAAGACCACAGGTCCCAGGGGCCAAGAACAACAACCATTTCATTCCTGTAGTGTGTGTGTGTGTGTTCTGAGTAAACTATGGCCTATCAGAAAAAAACACACAGTATTTATTACTTTTCGTTCTCATGCAGGTTTTCCTCCTGCAAGTACTTCTTAGCCGTTGCAGGTCTATTTCCTGTGGGCTGAGCAGATAGATGCCTTCTGGACTCTTGATTGTTGTGCCTGGGTTGTGCACCTGCCCCTGAACAGGTGGCTGGGGCCAGAGTTGTCAGGGCTGTGGCCAGTCTAGCATGACTCACTTGTTCCCTGTAGAACTACAGAGAGACTTGCTGATACCCAAAGGAGGAGTTGGCTGGACCAACAGAAACACTGTCTGGCCTCAAGGGGATGACAAACAGTGTGGCTAAGAGCTTGGTGAGTGGGGTTGTGCCCAGTGCTGGCGCCGTCCATGCCTTTGCTTGGTCTGATCCTTCTTAAGTTGCTTGCTTACTAGGTGGCTTTCTGAGTGCTCTGGAGGACTTGTGGCCACTCCTTGATGAGGGAATTGCTGGTGTTTGTGGGACCAGTGTTATGTGTTTGTCCATGGTTCCAGGCTCCACATTGAGAGGAGGTTACAGCAGATCCTGCACTAAGCATAGTGCCAATCAAGGAGTGCCCACTTAAGAATATGAACACTCAGGCTGGGCTGGGCCCCCACTGGGCCTAGTTATCAGTCATTGCCATCCACAGAGATCTGCATAACAACCCACCAGCACCAATTCATTGAGGCCCTATTGAGGGTAGGAGGGCTATGGGTGAGGGGGGTGTGGCTGCTCTACCCTCTCCTCCTGTACCCTGCCCGGTGCATCCCCTGGTCTGATCCTCTGCACAGCCTGTAAGAGAAGCCATGAAGCAGGTTCGTATGGGTATTTGTGTGTGGGCTGTGGTCAAGATTCACACAAACCATTCTGTTGTGTTTTCACATTCACTTAGCTACCACACAAGCAGGGCAGGCCTTTGTATTCTGAGAGTATTTTTAGAAGACTAATGAGGTGGAAGAATTTGTGTTTCATTTCCCCTGGTTTCCCCTCTCTCCGGACACCTGCATCTGCCGTTAATTACCACTCCCAGGACTCACTCTGCTCTGAGCGTCCCTCCCCACCTCCCTAGTTGTTCATCGCTGAAGGGTAACACCCACAGTGAAGCTGCTTTCCCAGGCCTGTGTCTGGCTGGAATAATTTTTTTTGTCTTGTTAGCCCAGCAGCTGGTTCATTGATTCATTTTAGAGTAGTAACTATTTTGGTACCATTTTAAAGAAAATTCTTTGCATTTTGCCGCCTCCTTTGATCATCAGCATTTTTTTTCTTAATTAAAAATTTGATTATCACCTATCGTTCCTGCATTGTTGAAGAAGCAAAAAGATAACTGAGTTCTGTTTTCTGGGAGGTCCTTGGGTCAGACTAGTGCAAGTCCATTAGGTTTTACAAGTGATTGATAATTGCTACAGTGATTTAAAAACATTTATTCAACAAAGACAATGTATTTTAAGTTTTTTAGCAATGCTTGGAAGGCATTTAAAAAGGAGTGTGTTCTTCCCTTTTCATTGAACCATCGCATCCATGCAGATGTGCAGTGTGATGAGTTTTTATAGGATGAGCGCGTCTGTGTAGCCAGTAACCAGGTCAAGATGCAGGATGCTCTGAGCTCCTGAGAAGTGCTCTTAGAGGGGCCCGATGTGGTATCCTAGTGGCTGAAGTCATTGCAGTGCACATTCTGGGATCCCATATGGGCACTGGTTCTAATCCCGGCAGCCCTGCTTCCCATCCAGTTCCCTGCTTATGCCATGGGAATCCAGTGGAGGATGGCCCGAAGCTTTGGGACCCTGCACCCGGAGAGATGCAGGGAGACCCGGGAGAAGCTCCTGGCTTCTGACCTCAGATCGCTGCAGGTCTGGCCGTGGCGGTCACCAGGGGAGTGAATCAGTGGAAGATCTTCCTCTCTGTCTCTCCTCCTCTCTGTATATCTGACTTAACACTAATAAAAATAAGAAGAAATCTTAAAAAAAAAAAAAAAGTGCCCTTAGGGAGGGTTGGTCCTTTCTCTTCAGCAATGGGTGACACCTGCAGCGAGAGGGGCCTTGTTTATTTGTGTGGCTTACATGTACGGAGTTATATGGACTTCTGGCATTTGAGACTGGTTTGTGTCTTGCTGTGGTTGTTTATTCCTGTTGCTGTTCCAATTCTTTTGTCGGACTCTTCCACGATATGTTTATCCAGTGCATGGCTGATAAATAATTGGGTTTTTCCCATTTGGGGCTGTTACCATGAGCACCATTAGCATATTCTTGGATGTACTGTTGGTGAGTGTGAATGTGTTTGAAGTATGTACATGGAAGTAGAATTGAATTGCAGCTAGTTTAGTTTTAATTGATTCCCATGTAAAATCTTCTAAAATGATTGTATCAGTTTGCATGTCCCTCAGGAGGACGTGAGATTTCTACTGGATCTACATCCTTACATAAATGTCTCATGGTACCCAGTGAGAATTGAATTACATTTCCTTGGTGAACGAAGAAATGGGGTGGGTGGACATTTAGCCTGGCAGTTAAAATGTCTGCATTGCATCTTGTGCCATCTGGGGCTGACATCCAGTCCTGGCTCCTGGCTCTGATTTCTGGAGAATGAAAATCCTGGGAGGCGGCAGAGATGGCAGCGAGAAACTGGATTCCTGTCTCCTGATGGGGAGTCTGAGATTCGGCTGGCACCTCGGCTCAGCCCTCTCCATTGCTCACAGTTAGAGAATGCTCTCTCTACTCCCTCCTTCTTAACTAACTAAATAAAATAGGTCATCTTTTTAAAAAGGCTTATTTATTTTTATTGCAAAGTCAGAAATACAGAGAGGAGGAGAGGAAGATCTTGTGTTTGCTGATTCACTCCCTAAATGGCCACAATGGCCGGAGCTGAGCTGATCAGGAGCCAGGAGCTTCTTCCAAGTCTCCCACACGGGTGCAGGGTCCCAAGGCTTTGGGCCATCCTAGACTGCTTTCCCAGGCCACAAGCAGGGAGCTGGATGGGAAGTGGAGCAGCTGGGATACAAACCGGTGCCTATGTGGGATCCCGGTGCATACAAGGCGATGACCTTAGCCACTAGGCTACTGAGCTGGGCCCAGATCATGTTTTTATAGACTTATTGGTCATTAGTACCTTTCTTTAAGAAAATACTTTATTCCTAGTTAGGTTCTTTAGTTTTAAGTTGCAGCCAGGATTTCAGTTATAATAAGCATTAAACCAAAAACTGAAGGATAAAGATTTATAAGCATTTATTAAGTGGTGATAGGAGCCTTAGGGCAAAGAGCAGGCTCTAGATCTTCACTTGTTGCTCTTACCACTAGCTTTAGGATATCCATTGGGAAGTTTAAGGGCACATATGCAGTTACAGAATCACAGTCTGTGTTTCTAATTTGGTCTTCCATCCCACACTCCCTGGGAGGAGAATTCTGGGTGTCACAGGAGATGTCCAAGTGAAGAATATAGGATAAGCCTTCAGGGGGCTCTTAGTTGTGCTTGTCAGCTGTAGCACATTGACGTGACACTGTCTTGAAGCTTAAAAAAGGTGCCCCAGGCACCCTGAGGAAGGTGGCTTAAGTCCCCAGAGTACATCATCAATACCAAAATGCCTTTGAACTTGGCTATCAAACAGTTTGATACACGACGCAGAGGAAATGGCCACTTCCTCAACTGTGGCCCATTTGGGCATCAGCATGCAGCTTGCAGTAGCTAGGTCACAGGATGTGCAGAGTGACATAGAGGAAGGAAGTAAGGGGCAGTAAAAATGCTTTCTGAGTATTGAAGAGCATCAGTCAAAAAGCACCCAGTAACTTGTTAGAAAAAGGAAACTATAACACTCCGACATATGGCTGAGAGTTAGCTACAATGTTTGGTAATAGATTCTGTTGAAAGGCCTGTGGGCCAAACAGTCTCCATGTATTCTTGGTTGGAAGGCAAATTACTTCAAATTTCGTTGAGGATAATCAGGTAGTCTTGACCAGAACGGAAAACATGAACAGTTTTTGAGCCTGTGGGTCTTCTTTTAGCAAAGTTCTGTTCAAAAAGGGTTGTATGTGAGCAAAAGAAATTGTGGCCTGAAAAGAAAAAAATCCTGTCTTCCATAACAAAATGAACACAATGGGAGACCACTCTGCTTAGTGAGATAAACTATTCCCTAAAGGACAAATATCATATGTTTTGCTTGATTTGTGGTAACTGACACACAGAGCCTCAAAGAATGGTGTCTATGAAGCAAGTTAACATTTTGAAGTTTTTTTTCTGAAGATTTATTTGTTTTTATTGCAAAGTCAAATATACAGAGAGGAGGAGAGACAGAGAGGAAGATCTTCTATTCTCTGATTCACTCCCCAAGCGGCCACAACGGCTGGAGCTGAGCCAATCCAAAGCCAGGAGCCTGGAGCCTCTTCTGAGTTTCCCATGTAGGTGCAGGGTCCCAAGGTTTTGGGCCATCCTCCTTTGGCTTCTCAGGCCACAAGCCGGGAGCTGGATTGGAAGCGGGGCTGCCGGGATTAGAACCAGCGCCCATATGGGATCCCAGCGCATGCAAGGTGAGGACTTTAGCCGCTAGGCTACTGCACTGAGCCTGACATTTTGAGATTTGATTCTTGTTTGCAGCCCTTGTCCATTCACCTGAGGAACAGTGGTTTTTCTTCTTAGTTTTTGTTGAATTCTTTATTTAACTAGGAGAGTTAAGCTTGTGATTACAAAGTAAACTGAAAGCGTGGCCTTGCAAAAATTGAAGAAAAACAAGAATAGGGAGAGTGGGAGGGAGGGGAAGGGGTAGAGTGAGATGAAAACTGTATATATGAAATACGTGAAATCTGTTCTTTACATAAATAACAGTAAATGCTTGGAAATCATCCACGTGTGGGAGATGGTTAAATGAATTACGATCCGTCTCTTCCGTGGCATCCCCTGCAGCCAGTACAAGGAGTGGGGGAGCTTGCTGGGTGCTGATGTGGCGTACAGCGTGCTGTCCAAGCTGTGCGGGTCAGTGGCAGAGCACATGTGGATCAGTGCTTGGTGTGACAGCATTTATGTGTGAACGGGGGAGGGCTGCACCAGTGCAAAATCGATGATGGTGATTGCTTCCCTGGAGAGCTTGGCGGCTGGTGGGTAAGCATGGGAAGGGAGCACCTGTTAGGCGAGTTCAGAAATCTGGACCACGTCAGTGTTCTGCCTGTTCAAAACAAAATTGTCCCCTGCTGCCCCCAGCACTCCCTAAGAAGGAAAGAGATCACGGGAGGCTTTGAATTGTTCTCTTGTGATTATGCTTCTCTTAGGGTTTATGTATCGACTCAAGTACATTCCCTCCTTTAACTCCACAGTAGCTGAGGGAGCAGGCCTTTTGTTTTGCTGTTATACAAATGGGAAGGCTGAGGCTCAGTTATTTTCCAAGTTGCATTCGGCAGCTGATATTAGATTTTAGAGCAAGTCTGTTGTTTAAGAAGTGACTCCTGAGGTTAATAACTCCTGTGATGTAGCATCCATGTAGGCACCACTTTGAGTCCTGGCTGCTCTACTTTTTACCCATTTCCCTACTTATGTGCCTGGGAAAGCAGTGGAAGATGGCCCAAGTGCTCGGGCCTCTGCACCGTGTGGGAGGCCCAGAAGAAGCTGCTGGCTCCTGGCTTTAGCCTGGCGCAACCCTGGGTGTTTTGGCCAGTAGGAAAGTGAACCAGCAGATGGTAGATTCTGTGTCTATATCTATATCTATATCTCATCTATATACATCTGTCTCTATCCCCATCTCTCTCTGTAACTCTTCAAAATAAAATAAATCCTATTTTGTTATTAGAAGGACAAAAGATAAAACACTAGAGCATTTTTAAGCAAAGTAAATATGTACTGGATAAGTGTAGTCAAAGCCTTGTGATTTTAGAGGTATTTGTCAGCACTTTTGACATGCATCTTTGTGAACCCTACCACTGGTCCGATCAAGTCTCAGCCGTCCCAGCTCAGAGTCTGAGTTCAAAATCTGTAACACCAGCAGGAGCAGCTACACTCGAAGAGGTGGTTGAAGGCTGGATGCGTTTTTATTTAATACAGCCCGTGGATTTGCTTGTTTTGAAGTTGAGAATTTTGATTCTCTTCTTTGGCTGGTAGGATAAGGTGGGCATTGGATTTGCTTCTCAGGCCTTAAGTTGACGTTGGCAGCTTTGTCTTTTTGATCTGCTTTGCCATGGCTCAGCAAAGACTGCATGTGTGGATTAATGTGGCTTCTATAGCACTGAGCCCCTTCTTTCAGAGTATTCAATTACTGTGTTACCAAAAGCAGTGGGCCTAATCAAGTCTGGAGCCTGGAACTTTCTAGCATCATTTAAATGCAAGTTCTGCCTAGTCTTATTTGACCCTTACATCACCAGGCCAGGCAGGAAGAGCATGACTTATTCCAGTTAAACTGATGAGCCGCAGAATCCAGGGACATGACAGAGTGTGCCCAAGAACTTCTACTGAAGTTGGTGGAACAGACTAGAAATCTAGAGGAACAAAGAGAACCTGCTTCAAAAAGACATTTCAGCTAACCAAAGAATCCATGAGAAAAATATCATGCTTGAAGGGTAAAAGAGAAAACAAAGCTGGATTTTTACAGTATGCTTCCTTTCCAAAAAAAAGGAACGTTAGTATTGAAGGAAAATTGCTCAAGTACCCTTAAGATATTCAAGAAAACCACGAAACAGAGAATAAGGTCACATTTACCTAGAAAAATGCCAAGAATCTGAAAGTTGTGAGTCAAGTTTATTAATACAGACTTGTTAAGCAATGTATGCATCTTGTGTCCAAGGAAAAGGGAGATGGATAGCTAAGGTGTGAAGAAGGCTGCAGGTGTTTTAGGGTTTTATTCTTCAGTTTCTTCATGAACACTGAGAGGGAGCAGTGATGGCTCAGGTGCTTGGGTTTGTGCCACCCCACGTGGGAAGCCTGGATTGAGTTCCTGGCTTCCGGCTTTGGCCTGGCCCTGCTCTAACCATGGCAACCTTTATTTGCAAGGAAAGAGTGAACTCATACATATACGCTATCTGTCTTTGTCTCTGCTTTTCAAATAAACAAAATGCATACATTTAAAACATGAGAAAAATAATAAAAGTTGGTTGCATTTTAATCTGACTGGCCTACTCCATTAGTGGGTGGAACAGCTCTGTGCACTGGTATTCCGTGCAAGTGTGAGAACATCTCTGAAAATCAGAGAAGGGTTCATTGGCTAGGATCGTTTGGCCCCTGATACAGGCCTTGCTGAATTTCAGCCCTCATGACCACAAGTAAGTGAGTGCTTGGGTGATGGGAGTAGACCCTGGGTCGTCTCCAGCTGTCGGCTGTGGGTCGTCGTTTTACTGGTAGGAGACAGCAGTTTTCTGCAGAGACTGGCTTAGGAGCTGGTGGTGGAAATGGGTCTTTTCATTAGTGATCCGTGGCAGGACGGAGCTTGCACACTGAGGGGGTTGCTTGGTTTGAAGTTGGAAGCTGTTGTGGCGGGGAGGGGTGGCGGAGCTCACTGCCACAGGCACACGGCTTTCTCACTGAGAACTGGTTTGAGTGGAAAAGGTCAGTTAACAGCACAGCGATGGGGCATTAGCTGAAGAAGGTAATGTGGTGATGTTTTCTTTATTAAAAAGATTTGTTTTGATTAGAAAGGCAGATTTACAGAGAAAGTGAGAGACAGAGAGAAAGATCTCCCATCTACTGGTTCACTCTCCCCACTTGGCCGTACTGGCCGGAACTGAGCTAATCAGAAGCCAGCAGTCAGGAGCTTCTTCCACGTCTCCCACATGAGTGCAGTGTCCCAAGGCTTTGGGCCGTCCTCCACTGCTTTCCCAGGCTGCAAGCAGGGAGCTGGATGGGAAGAGGAGCTGCTGGGATGTGAACAGGTGCCCATATGGGATCCCGGTGGCAGGCAAGGTGAGAACTTTATCCACTAGGCTATCTGCGCCAGGCCCTGCAGTAATGTTTTTCAAGCCTGCTCGCTCTGCAGGTGCTTACTGAGTAAACATTTACTTGTGAGTGCAGCTCCCTTGCGGCTCCTGGGGCTGCAACAGCAAACAAAGTCCCTGCCTTCATGGAAATGTGCTATAAACAAAGATGGATCAGGTGACGGTGTAGTGGAGAAACATTCAGACAGCGACGAAGTTAGAGCCTACTGGGTCCTGCAGGTTGCTAGAGCTTTCATAGGATGGTCAGAGGCCTCTCTGAGGTGACGTTTGAACTGGGACTTAAAGACGAAATGGAAGCAGACCATGCACAGGTGGGGGAACAGGCAGTGGAAACCCCCCAGAGGCCCTGCTGGTGACCCATGCTCCGCGGAGCAGCCAGTGAGAGTCTCTAAGTGGGAAGTTCCAAGCTCCATCCCACTGCATTTTCAGCACACAGAAAAATTGCCGGCATATTGTAGGCACTCGGTGTGGATCCCTTAAAGACACAGTCAGAGCCAAGGTCATTGCAGAAAAGGTTTGCTTTTTTGCCTCATTGGTGGAAAATTAATCATTTAATCAGTGCCTGAATGATGGAGCTATAGCTTTTCATTGATGAAAAAGTTATCCCTGGGGAGCCCCTGGTGTGCTAGACACAGTTCAGATGCGGATAGCACATGTAGCAGTGAACCAATGCAGTCCCTGCTGTCCAGAGGCATCTGGCCAGGACACGAGGAGGATGCTCCAGGCCCTGCTTAGGGAAGGGGCGATGCCATTCCCCTCACCTGCCCTGCTATCCCTCCCCCGTCAGGCCCCATTCCAGCTTCTGGTCCATTCCTTCCATGCTTTCAGTGAGAACCTTGGGCCAGATGGATCCCTTCAGACCCTGTATCATCTTTGCTCAAAGGAATCTTCCTTGTCATTTCTCAGTAAGGTTGTGTGGTTATCGAATTCCTGCGAAACATGTCCAGGCTGGCGATGAAAGAGCAAGTTTCAGTGCGGGATGATTTTGTGGTTGCTTGTCAAGGGTTGTTCTGAGTCAGATGAGCTAAAGCTTGGTCATTCAATCACAGACCTATTTGCTGGTTGTGGAGGTGGACGAACCCCAGAATGTGGTGCCAGCCATTGCCCAGCATCTGGGAAGGGCATCACATGGGGAGATAGAGCAAATTCCCACTCGAGTCTGTTCCTCGAGAACATTCACACTGTCTTGGGGACCCACCCTCGTGACTTCATGAGATCCCAATTGTCCTATTCTTAACAGGCACATTTCCTTTCCTCGGTAACAGAAATTGACAGCGTTGTCCATCACTGTATCCTTAGCACCAGAGAAATTTGTAGTACGTTGTGCTTGAGATGTTTCAGGCTGGTAGAATGATGGATCTCTCAATGACATGGT
Organism: Ochotona princeps; assembly: GCF_030435755.1. Lineage (NCBI taxonomy): Eukaryota > Metazoa > Chordata > Mammalia > Lagomorpha > Ochotonidae > Ochotona > Ochotona princeps. Next base: position 28,786,885 of record NC_080851.1, read on the forward strand.
GGCACCCAGTTGTCATTATGGAGAATGATTGATTTCTGCTTCCAGATACTATTAACAGGGCCCAGGTAGTGCTGAAGAACACTGTTGGAATGGAGGGAGGGCTGTTGGTCAGACTTCTTCCTTTGGGACAGGTTAAATGGGTTTCCACTGAATGTGTTTATATGAATTCAGATAGTACAAATGATTCCTGGCCTGAGAGTCGTTGTGATGATATTAGAAATTATACAGAGCGTTTAAAGCTGTTTTGGTTGCATGCCTTACCTTGGGACTAAAAGAGTTTGAGTTCCTGATGCAGAAAGGATTAAAAAAAAATAGCAGACTCTCTTGGTGCAGAGAATAAATAATATAGCTGCACATCTAAAGTTGTATTCATTCGTCAAACCAAATTCATCGAGTGTTTCCTGAGTGCTTAGCGAATGAGCTGGTTGGTTGCTGGGACAATGTTCTCACTCAGGTGACTGTGGATTCAGACTTTGTTGTTGCCGTGTTTGCCTCAGTGAAGACCGTGGCTCTTGCAGACAGTGAAAGAGTAGAATTCAGTGGAGGTGAAGAAAGGTCTCGGCTAGAGAAGAGCTTCCTGTGGCCGGGCTGGGGCCTCTACCTACTGTTCCTGGACCCTCTCTCAAGTCTGGCCACTCACTGAGGCTGTATTTCAGATTTTATCACTGTTGCAATGTTGTTTAGCATCAATATTGTTTTCTTCTTGAACGTCTTTGCCTTATATCCCATAGCAGCATCTGTGCTTCCATCTCATGCCATTGAACATTTCATGAAGTGCAAGGTGCTCTTGGTCACTTAATCAGTGGAGCCTCAGTCATGCCTAAGTTGAAGGGACTTAAGGTCTTCTTTTCCATCTGTTCATTTATTGAGCACCTGGTGTGCTGGGAACTGAAGTAGGTCATGAGTACTGATTGGCAGCTTCTGTTTCAAGTGAGCTTCCCCCCGATGGCTGTGGACTGCCGAAGCAGTGGCACAGCCCAACTGCGTTGGACTGTGCCCAATTCTCTGTCTGGTCATCTATTTAGTTTTCAGACCCAGAGTCATGATGGGCTCAATTGAATTAAGATGAGCATTAGGAGTTTGTAATTCAGCAGCCATGCCATACTTTAATAAGGAACATTTTAAAGCAGCTCATGAGCAGCCTTTCCTACAGGGATAGGAAATGAGAGTCTGCTGGTGTCACTTCCTCTGGAAGAAACTGCAGGAAAGATTTGCTTGGTTTGGAAAGATCTGGGCCGAGTCCCCAGCACAGCTGGAAGACATCTGGCTGTGCACGCAGTGTCGGAACATTCGCCGTGATGCAGACAAACTACCCCAGTGCCAACTTCCATTTTCTCCTCTTGGGAAACAGTGCCAGATTTGAAAAGGCTCAGTTATTTTTGGTGGGATGGTGGCACAGGAGTGTTGGTGGGAGACTCTGGAGGGATGTCTTCAACATGGAGCCCTGATAATACTTTTACTTATAGATTCAGCCAGTGGCATGCATAACATTAGGACCTGGAAACTGAGCCAACGGCACACGTAGTGTTAGGACTTGGAAATGTCTTAGCTCTTGCTTCCAGAGGGGTTGCTGTAATGTACTGAGTTAAGTATACTGACAGTGTTTTACCAGTGTATCTACAATGCAAATAGGCTTGGGGCGAACTACTTAGAGCCTTGTGAAAGGTCTGAGTGCCTGGTCTCGTCAGGTGGTTCATATGAGTGTCTTTGGTGGGTAGAACAACATCTAACATTTCATGCAGTAGTAGGTGTTTGGTTGCTACAGCATCTCATGTCAGAGTGCCTGAGTTTGAGTCCTGGATCTGTTCCTGATGCCAGCTTCCTGCTAATTCATATCCTGGGAGGTAGCAGATAATGGGCCAAGTGGTTGGGCCACTGTCACCCACTTGAGAAACACAGATTGAATTCCTGGTTTTGGCTTCCGCCAGACCCAGCCCACACCGTTGCAGGCCTTTGTGAAGAAGCAAACTAGCTATGAGACGTCTCTCTGAGGTTGTCTGTCTTCTTTCTGTCTCCCATCCTTTCAAAGAAGCAGAAGTTAGAGTAGGAAAAAAAAAATTCATCCATTTCAGGTTATAATTAAAAAAATGTTAACATCCTCTGATATTTTAGGCATGGGAGATTAGGTCATGCCTTCTGAAGTTTCCAGGGTTTTAGACTCCTACAGTGCACTGCATGAGTACCCATATAGCCAGGTATGTGGTCACTGGCCATGTGATACTGAGCAAATAGTGAGCCTTGTGGATTTCGGCTTCCCTGTCCTTAAAAGAAAAGGTTGGACTACATAGGTCTAGCTTAGCTTCTTAAACATATCCTGTGTCTCTTACAGATCCTGTTCCACATCCAAATTAGCCTTGTTGAAGAGACTTTTCCACAGCATCCCAGGGGCTGAGTAGTTCAAGTGCCCCTGACCGCTGCAGTCTGAGACTTGTGTCTGGGAATGGCCGCGAGGATGCCCCTGCACATTCACTCCTCCTCCTTGTGTTCCTCAGGGATATAATCCAGTTAATAGTGTTGCTTTGGTGCGCACGCAAGCTGTCTACAGCCTCATTCATGCTTGAATAAAATGATTCCTTTTTATGTTACCAAGAAAAAAGAGATGAAAACACTTGAGATCTCGCTGCAAATGTTTATTCATTCAGGCTGAAAGATGTCCGCGGGTGTTCTGTCTGACTTGGGCGAGCCTTGGCAGCAGGTTGATGTCTAGAGTGTTTCATTCCTGTGTATTTGTGTTTATTTAGACTGAGTTAATAGAGAGCTTTTCTTACAAACCATGAGGATCATTATTACAGGTTTCTCCCCCATGGTGCTTTTTTGTTAGCTCTTACATGGAAGGAAAGAGGGGGCGATGCGAGCTCCGAGCTCATTATCAGGAGGCTGGGGAACTCAGGGGAAAAGAGTAACACAGACATTTTGAGTTTGTGTCTGTGTTTATGTGTACCTGCACAAGTGCATAAGCACAGTCACAAAGTTTTCCTTGTCACCGTTGGTCGTCTTGCGGTGCTTATCAACCAGATTTCTTCTCCAGCCCGCAAAGCGATTTCTTTTCTTTTTTTTTTTTTTTTTGCGTTAGCAGCCATAGTCATGAACTTGAACATGATGTATCCATTTAATAATGTTCAGTGACCTTTTGGTTTGCCTTTTCATTAAATCTTACTCTCTCCCCCTCTCCGTTTTGCTACCAGAAGGACTGTGAGTTAAATGTAAATTTACTACACTTAATTGAAATAGTGATATTGATTTACTTTATACTGGAATGCAGTTGCTTTTTATTTAAAAACATTTTTTTTAATTGTTAAGTAAGTTGGCAGTGGTGGGTGGGGGGCAGTGGGGAGGAAGACTATGTAAGAGTCCTTAAGCCATGTAAAGAGCTTTGGACGGTGCCTGTCACAGTCTAGGTTTCTGTGTCTAGATTTGTTCGTTTCTCCCCTTTCTTATTTCCATTTCCACATGCCACTGTCAAAAGTAAATTGAGTTGGGAAAATCTTTTTACTGGGATTTCCAGTGGAGGGGGATCATTAACTTGGGTATTAAACGAGCAGATAATGGTGATTGTGGGGTTTTCATAAGAAGGCAACTTAGTCTGTGAATTAAGATTTAAAACAGCCTCATATAAATGTGAAACTTCGAATTGGTTCCAATTCAGGCTCAGTTTCTATGATTTTGTAGATTACCTTTTAGCTGTTGGGCAGTGGTTAAAACCGTCCTTCCTGGGCCCAGCGGCGTGGCCTAGCGGCTAAAGTCCTCACCTTGAACGCCCCGGGATCCCATATGGGCGCTGGTTCTAATCCCGGCAGCTCCACTTCCCATCCAGCTCCCTGCTTGTGGCCTGGGAAAGCAGTTGAGGATGGCCCAATGCATTGGGATCCTGCACCCGTGTGGGAGACCTGGAAGAGGTTCCTGGTTCCCGGCTTCGGATTGGCGCGCACCGGCCGTTGCGGCTCACTTGGGGAGTCAAACATCAGACGGAAGATCTTTCTCTCTGTCTCTCCTCCTCTCTGTATATCTGACTTTGTAATGAAAATAAATAAATCTTTAAAAAAAAAAAAAGTCCTTTCTGTGACTTGAGTCCCGATGGCAGCCCCACTTGCAGTTCTGAATAAATAAGTTGAGAAAGAACTGCGGCCTTTCATTCTTATCATCTTTGGCTAAAAAGTTTTCCATTTTTTGTGTGTTGAATGAAATTATTTTCTGTTCTCTAGGGAGTTTTAATGAACTTTTTTCATGTTGGATTTCAAAGTGATAAGTACCAGTACAGATGAGTATTGATATGAACATTTTGATTCTGTAGAAATATCCTTATATGATGGACCCGGCACAGTAACCTAGTGGCTAAAGTCCTCACCTTGCATGTGCTGGGGTCCCATATGGGCACCAGTTTGTGTCCCAGCTGCTCCACTTCCCATCCAGCTCCCTGCTTGTGGCTTGGGAAAGTAGTGAAAATCAGCCCGAGAGCTCGGGACCCTGAACTCATGCAGGGGACCCAGAAGAGGCTCCTGGCTTTTGACTTCAGATCGCTTAGCTCTACCCGTTGCAGCCACTTGGGGAGTGAATCACTGGACAGAAGATCTTCCTTTCTGTGTCTCCTCCACTGTGTATCTGACTTTCTGATAAATAAATAAATAAATCTTAAAAAAAATTCTTATACAAATGTGTGTATTCTAAATATTTATCGATTGATTTAAACAGGTTTTGAGACATTTCTCATTCATATGGAAATATTATATGGGTACACATATTTTCTATTTTTTTTGAAAATTGTATATATCAGTATGCTGTAGCATAACATTCATCTTGTTGCAAATGCCAGGATTTCACACTTTTTTTGTGGCTTGGTGATGTGGACCTGGTTGTGCGTACTTTGTGATCTGTATGATTTTTATTTGCATTTCCCTGGTGGCCTGTGATGTAAAGCATGTTCTTTATGCAGTCATCAGTTGGTGGGCATCAGGAGTGATGGCTTATCTGTGCGTAGTGAATGGAGAAGCCCCGGGAGAGCAGGTAATGCTTTCATAGGCTGACTTCATTTCCTTTGGCTGTATTCCCAAAAGTAGGAAAGCCAGTCATATGGCGGATCCATTTTTACTTTCTTGAGGAATCTCTGTTTTGCATAAGAGTTGTATTAATTTATATTAATTTGCATTTCCACCAACAGCGTATCGAAGTTGGCTTTTCTCTACTTCCTCGCCAGTATTTGCTACTTTGTGACTTTTGGCTGATAGCCATTCTGGCTAGCATGAGGATTCTTCCTTGAGGGGTTCTGTTTGCATTTTCCTGATAATGATTTTGAATATTTTTTCATGCATTTTTGGGTATTTCTTCTTCTGAAAAATGTCTGTTTAAATCTTCTGCACATTTCTTTTTTTTAAGATTTATTTTATTTTTATTGAAAAGGCAGATATACAGAGAGGAGGAGAGACAGAGAGGAAGGTCTTCCGTCCGATGTTTGACTCTCTAAGTGACTGCAATGGCTGGAGCTGAGCCAATCCAAAGCCAGGAGCCAGGAGTTCTTCCGGGTCTCCCACGCAGGTGCAGGGTCCCAAGGCCTTGGGCCGTCCTCGACTGCCTTCCCAGGCCGCAAGCAGGGAGCTGGATGGGATCCTGGGCGTGCAAGGCAAGGACCTTAACCACTACGCTATCGCGCCGAGCCCCTTCTGCCCATTTCTTTACTGGATAGTTTATTGTTGATTTTGCTGAGTTCCCTGTAGATTATTCTGGAATGTTAATTTTTTTATCAATGGCATAATCTTCAAATATTTTTTCCCATTCTGTTTGTTGTCTCTTTGTTCTTTAGTTCCTTTGCTGTGCAGAGGCTTCTTAGGTTGATATATAATCCTGTCTATTTTTGCTGTTATTTCCTGTGTTTCTGGAGGCTTTTTTCCCCCAAAAAAATCCTTGTTTCTGCCAGGAACTTGGAGTGTTTTCATTGTATTTTCTTCATGTAATTTGGTAGTTTCAGATCTTGCATTTAGTTCCTTGATCCATTTTGAAGATTTTTGTATAATGTGTTAAGTTAGGGGTCTCATTTCAAATTTCTGTATGTGCAACTCCAATTTTTGTGATGCTTCTGTGTGTGTGCACACACATGCACACTCAAGTGTCAGGATGGGTGGGTATTTGTTTCCGGAGCTCTGACTGAGTCACTTAGGTTCTTTAGGATGAAAGAAATACAATATTTCAGACCTGGGTGTTTGTTTTGGAACCTTCTGCTGGTGCTCTCTGTTGCTACAGAGTGAATACTGTTTTGTAGCCTGGCTTGGGAACCTCATTGATAGTTTTTCTATGGGGAAAGGAATTGTAAATTCCAAGCAGTTGAATTGCGCGCGCACGTGCACACACATCCAAAGTATAAAGCATTGAAGAATCAGGAATTGTTGGAATAGCGTACTAATGCTAAGGTTTAGTTTCCATTCCGCTAACTTTGGGCTCCCATGAATGCAGAGCTTACAGGAAGTTATGGAGTGCAGCTGGTCTGTTTGGGAGGTGGTCCCAGGAAGCCGGGGTGAGGGAGCAGGGAGAGGTACTGGGGAGAAGGAGTCAGTGTACTGGGAAGGTTAGTACCGCAGGCAGGCTCAGCCCCATGCTGCACTTAGATGTGCCCTTCTAAAAGACTGGAGCTGGGGCCATTCCCCCAGCCACTTTAGTCGCGCCCCTGCTGAGATTGTGTCCTGGATGGCCCCTGCTCTGTCCTTCTGGGCTTCTCTTGCCTTCTACTGAACTGAAGTCCTGTTTCAAAGCTGGCCATGGGGAACAGGCTCCACCCCGGCCAGGGCTGAAGCCAGAACAGCACTGAGGGAATATGAGGGGATATTGAGAGAAATGGCTGCCAACACTCAGGTGGTTGCTGATATGTTGTGCAACCACTGTGTTTCATTGGGCTGTTGATGGTAAGATTCACCACAGATTTACATATACCAAAGGGAGGGGAGTACCCAGGGAAGAATGTGCAAATGAACTATGACAGCCATGAAGTCTGAGCCCAGCTCACATCAGAGGTACCAGCGGGCAGCACTGCCGAAACCCAGTGCATGATGGGTACTTGAAGCTGTGCTCTAGGGCTTCGGAGGTAGCCAGAATCCACAGCTGCTGTTTGCACGGCATGAGATGACATGGGATCCCAATCCTGAGGGTAAACAGCTCCAGAAGTTCAAGGTGAATTTACACCAAACCTCCCCCCGTTAGGCCTCCTTCATAGCAATGGTTCCTGAAGATCTTTTCCTAGTGAGAACCCATGTTATGCTATGAACTCGATGAAGAAGAAGTAAAGTAGGAGAGACTGTGATTTATTATGGCAGTTTGCAGCCTTGGGTCAGTCATTGCAAGGTCATAAGGGCCAGTTCTGGGACCTTCCCCTGAATGTTGTCAGTTCCTCTTTTTGTAGCTGGCGAGGGTGGGGCAGCATTGTTGGTAGGAGCTTGCTTGCTGTGGCACCTGTCAGCTGCGCCTGTTCCCAGGGACTTCTCCCATTTGTCCCTCCCCACCCAGGGACACAGCACTCAGTGGGTCTAGCTGCCATCAGCGGTAGCCTAAGCGAGCCAGCACCCACTAAAGATGGAGTGTGGAGGTTCCCATGACCTTCAGTAAGTGACTTGGGAATTAGCTACACAGAAGAGAGATGACAACTTCCTCTCCTGGGAGAATGAGTAATGGAATCTCCTGGATGCTAGTAAGGATCTTAAATGTCACCCAGGGCAGTATGCTGCCTGCCTGTGCAGTCTCACAGCCGACCAGGTAGCCTCTGGAAGGGTGTTTTGGTAACTAGGTGCTGGATTGTTGCCGGCTGCCCATTTCAGCTATGATTGTATCTTTTTTTTTTTGTCACTGCTAAGGTAAATTTGCTTATTTTAACTTCTACCTATAAGCCTTGGGCCTACCTTCTGGCATAGAATAAACCTGATGTCTTCTGTGCCATGTCTTTCCAAGGGTTCTTTTTAAGGCCTTCAATCTCAGGTGAAACCCCTTGACAGTATTCCGTCTCTGTGTCGGGCAGCTCAGGGAGGCTGGGGTATGACCCCTTGTAGTCTGTTCCTGTTGGCATGTGCCTAAAACAGTTTTTGGCAGGTCTGGGAGTTGGCTGTGTGGTATTTGATAGGCTTTTAAGAAGCTTTTATTTCCAGTAAAAAAATTTAGAAGTCAACACTTTTTTTTTTTCAAGTACTCTTTTGAAAAATATTTATTTGTTTGGGAGGCAGAGAGAGGAGAAAGAACTCCCACCCACTGCTCATTCCCTGAATACCTGCAAGTGGTCCCAGGTAGCGCTGGGGACCCAGGGACCCAGGAGTGGTGACAGAGCCATCACCACTACCCCCCAAGGGTCTGCATTAGCAGGAGGCTGGAGTCAGGGGCTGGCTTGGTTATGGAGCCCAGGCACTGTGCAGGTGGCCCTGCAGCACTAGGCCAGGTGTCCACTCTGTTGTTGTTCAGGTCACGTCTTTGACACATTGTTGCAAGCCCATTGGTGGCTTTCACAGGGCCTGCCTGTCCACTGTCAGATCATCAACACTCATTACAGAACCTGGCACGTGGGCATTACACAGTGGATATCTGTATAGAAGTCAATTGACAATGTATATATATTTATAAGCATTTAATTTCTTAAAAGATTTATTTACTTATTTGAAAGGCAGCATTCCGGGGGTGGGGGACAAGGAAGGGTCCAGTATCTTTCAGTTGCTCAAATGGCCACAGCAGCTAGAGCTGGGCCAATCTGAAGCAGAAACTAAGAGCTTCTTTTGGTCTTCCATGTGGATGTAGGAGCCATACATGGGTGCAGAAGCATCTTTGGCTGCTTTCCCAGGCAAATTAGCAGGGAGTGGGGTCAGAAGTGGAGCATCTGGGACATGAACTAGCACCCATATGGGATGCTGGCACCACAGATGAAAGCTTTACTTGCTGTGCTACAGCATCGGCCCCTAATTGTTGTGTTTAGAACACTTTAGTTTATTTCTGACTTTCAGATCTCAAAAGATACTGTAGTGTTTATTCAGAAGTAGTAACTTCTGTACATTTGGGGCAGTATTTGTTCTCTTCCCCTTGTATATTTGTTTCCAGTATGGTTCGGGACAAAACATCATGCTAAACCCATGGCTTTGGGATTCATTTCTTGTTAGGGGACTGTGGCATTTTCTGGGGAATACGATATGTGACTTTCAGCAGCAGCATCTGGGTAAACCTGTGTGGGAGGCGCTGCTCTGAACTTTCTGGTGTTGTGGGAAGCCAGCTTGTGCAGCCACCGTGGGCTCATGCCTCCTGGGGAGCTCGGGTTGTCCTTGGAAGAGCTCTCTTCAGAGGATTTCTTACTGTCTTTCCCTCTGTTTTCATTCATCCATTCATTCATCATAATGTCGTGAAGAGTGATGTCCCAACATTACTAGAAGTGCAGTTTTGCTAAATCCTGTGTTCAAGAGAGGATTTTATTTTATTTTAAAGAATAGTGGAAGTGTTTCTTAGAGGGGATCTTAAGCTGAACCCAGCTTACACCTAATTTTTAAAAATATTTGTTTATTTTTGTTCATTTTAAAGGCAGAGAGAGAGAGAGAGAAAGTGAGGGAGAGACAGAAAGAGCGAGAGAGCACTGAATTTTTCATCTACTGGTTCACTTTCTAGTCCAGGCAAAAGCCAGGAGTGTGGAACCCCATCTCCGTCTCACACTGGACGACAGGGACTCCGGTACTTTGCTGTCATCGCTGCCTCTGAGTGGGCTCATTAGCAGGTTGATGAGTCAGAAGCAGGGCAGCCAGCACCCAGACCAGGCTGAAGTCAACTGTGCCACAACATCTCTTTCCCGCTTGCTGTTTTAATCCTCTCTGTGTTGCTTTAACTTGGCCATCATCAGGGTAGGAATTTAGATAGGGTTTTTCTTTTGAACATTTTTTATTACTATTTTCCATGATACAGTTTTGTAGGTACAGGGGTTCCTTTATTGGAAGCCTGCTGAGTACTGTGGGAAAGAAAAAGAATTCAGGTAGTTTTTGGTCCTTCTGTCTTCATCTAGCCAATGACGTGGAAGGAGTTGTCGGTCTCTCTCTTGCCCTTTCTTTATCATACACACCTGCCTCTATAATTCATGAAGCTAACGAAAGGTGAAGTGCTCAGAGGGGGAGGATTTCTCTGACCTGGAGTGGGACTGGGTAAGGTGGACCTGAGCTTGCCCTTGAAAGTGACCAATACCCCTATGATGGTGCCTTTTGTTACTTCAGAGTCTGAAGTCCAAAAGCTATTCTGTACTCAGTCCTCTTGCTAAGCTACTCGGTCTGCTGTGCTTAGCTTATCTCAAAACATTTTAATGCATCATAATAATAGAAACTGTTTCCCTCATACTGACTCACACTTGGAATGCCGTATTCTGCCCAGTCCCATTTTTAACTAACTTCACCTTTGTAAGTACTGTGCCTTGTGAAAACTGATCAGAAGTTCTATAGCTGCCCCAGTGGGACTCCCTACTGCCAGCCAGCATCAGCTATTACCCTTGAGGGGGACTCATCCCAGGTGCCCACCTAGGGGGACTCTCAGAGGACTGTTGAGCTAGATGTGCCCAGATAAATCTTTGCTGAATTCAGGTATGAGCCAGAAGATGACATTTATTTATGTATTTTTGTATTTTATTTAAAAGACACAGAAACAGAGAAATCCCCAAAGGCCTGAAACAACCAGGCCTAGACCAGGTCAGACTTGAATCCAGGTTTCCTAGGAGGGTAAAAGGGACGCAGGTACTTGAGCCATGACCCCCCTCCCCTCAGTGTACATCAGCAGGAAGCTGGATCAGAAGTGGAGGAGCTGGGAGGCCAACCAGGTGCTCTGAGATGGGGTGGAAGAGAGCTCCGTCTTTCACCTTCACCACTGCTGGACGCCCACCCTGAAAGAATTAACTTAAACTCCCAAGTTTAGAAGTACTTTGTCACTTAACGGTATTAATTGGCACAAATACTAAGGGATAAAAGTCAACTGTTAGACATCTTTCGGAGGTATGTTCTCAGCTGTGCTCTTTCTTTGAACTGAGCCCAGCCATAGTTTGAACGTCTTGGGAACGAACATCTTAAATCTTGCGATTAATGCTGTGATGCCCTCAAGATGTAAAATGTGTTGCAGAGAGACTCTAGATTGAGTGCTTTTTCTTTTCCTTTGCAAATATGTCTTTGAAAGGCAGAGCAATAGAAGGAGAGGGAGAGGGAAAAGAGAGGGGTAAGTTTTTCATCCGCTGGTCAACGCCCTAAATGACCATGACAGCCAGGTCAGGGCTAGGCTGAAGCCAGGATCCAGGAATTTGATCCTGGTTTTCCACGTGATTGGTGGGAACCCAAGTACTTGTGCCATCTTCTGCTGCCTTCCCACATGCACTAGCAGGAAGCTACATTGGGCGTAGAGCAGCCGGGACTTGAACTGGCATTATGACACGGCATGGCAGTGTTGTGGAGGCGTCACCTCCTGTGCCACCTCATTGGCTCCTAGCTGTTTTCCTTTGCTGCCAGTAATCATTGCATTCTTTTTGTGTGTGCCACTTTCAACATGTTAAACCACTTTTGGATTCACTGTGTTCAAGTTCATGTACAAAAAGGGGTCTTCAAAAGTTCATAGAAACAAATTGTGAGAACTATGCATGGATTCCAGTTGTTTTTTTTTTTTTTTTTAGGATTTATTCTTGTTTGAAAGGCAGATTTACACAGAAAGAGAAGGACAGAGAGATCTTCCATCAGCTGATTCACTCCCCACATGGCTGCAACGTTCAGAGCTAGACTGATTGAAGCCAAGAGACAGGAGCCTCTTCCATGTCTCCCATGTGGATGCAAGTGTCTAAGGACTTGGGCCTTCCTTTGCTGCTCTCTCAGGCAGATTAGCAGGGAGTTGGATTAGAAGTGGAGCAGCTGGGACTCAAACCTGTACCCATATAGGATGCTGGTACCACAGGAAGAGGTTCAACTCACTATGCCAAGATGCTGGCTGGCCTGTTGGTTTGCTTGTTTTTGAGGGGGCATCAAAATTCTGTTTCACTTTCATTTCCCCTTAAGTTTTTGACATACCTTTGAATGTTTCCTGCAGGATGTTTTCAACAATTATTTTGCGACTGGCATTGTTTTAGGTGCTAGATGGGATGCTAAACATTAAGAAAACAGCCATTTTTAATCACTGAGTTACCCTGGTGTTCACTGAATCCTTGTTGAGTGAATAAACATGGGACACCATGTTGGGTGGTTAGAGCACATGAGCATTGAACAATGGATTCTGTCCTTAGAGGAGTGAAGAGGATGGATACAGCAGGGGTTGGAAGCCAGATGGTGTGAGAAGTGAATGCATTGCAGACACAGACACAGCATGAATGGCTTGAAAAAGGAAATGAGAAAGGCACTGGAGTTGAAATAAATCGTTTCCCTTTTTGTCTCTTTGTTATTAAGTGCTAATGAGTGATTAAATCCCCAGTGGAGTTTACCTTCAAACAGCCGAACAGTGGCAATGTGGGGCCTCCTCAAATACAAGAAAGAACCCTGTGAATTTGTCAGGGAAAACTAATTTAGATATAGATTGAGCCAGAATCATTGCCTCATGTTTTGTAGTTTCTAAAATATTTTTTTGATAGAACTATGGTAAGTGTAGGCTGTTCAATCATATAAAATATCATCATTGCCAAAAATAAGGAGGTATGTGTGTAGTCAGTGCTTCCGTCACTGCGTGGGATACCTGCATGTCATGTCTTGGTGCCTGGTTGAGTCCCGGCTCCTCTACCTCCAGTCCTGCTGCTTGCTAATGCAGGTCCTGGAAGGCAGCAGGTGAAGGCTCAGAGATGTGGATTCCCGCCAACCACGTGGGAGGCTCAGATTGAGTTCCTGGCTCCTGGTGTCAGCCTGGCCCAGGCCTGGCTGTTGCAGGTTTTTGGGGAAATGAAGCAGCAAATTAGGAAAGCTTGGACAACTGATAGCTTGCTATTCATTCTGGGAAGACTAAAGGATTCTTAATTCAGCTGTTTGCCAGCTTAGGTTTAATCTGAGACAACAGGAGAGCTTTGCATGCTGCCTTCTCTACCAGAGTACAATGATAAATGTCACAGCTGGACAGACCAGTCAGGGCTGCTTCTGCTGATGACGCAGATGGTGGGCAGGGACATTTGAGCGGTGCGTCCCCATTCAGGGGTGCCGCAATGAGGCTGGGAACAGCACCAGGGAAGCAAATTCCCACTGCATCGGACACTGCCTGTCTGATCTGTTTCCAAATTGAATATCCCATGGATTTCCTTGGAGATACATGTAAGATCTTGAGTTACAGTGTTAACTGTGATCTTACTAGACTGGTGGAATTCTTCCTAGATAGTTGTGCTTAAATTTAGGTCATGAGATACCCCTCACCAAAGTGCATACAAGAGCTGTGCAGGTAGAACCGGAGCTCCCTTCCTGATTGTGAACGTGGTGTTTTGTGGGAAGGGTTTCTGAGTGGAGGACCTGTGGACCACAATGGCACTTTCCGCGGTTGTTCCTGGTAGATGTTCCAAAAGGAAATACGATGAAGAGTCCCACCCCAGTGTGCCACAATTGAGGGAATTTGTGTCACTGCTGAAGGAGAGCCAGTACAGAACTGAAGTTTTGTGTTTATTAATAAGGGGAAAAGGATTCTGTTCTCTCACCCGCAGTGCTTTGAAGACTAGACATGTGTTAAGAGAGAGCCTAGGGGGAGTTTGTCACATCCTGTTCTGAGAAGGATTGAGCCTATTTCTTTTTGAAATATTGTGCCTCATTTCATCTTAACTATCCTCAACATGGGTGTGCCTTGTTGACTGGAGCCTGATCTGTGGAACTGAAAAGTGACATCCATCATGCATGTCATGAGGAAATCTGACATAAACACTGGATGCTCATTTTGTAATCCTCAAGCCATTTTCTTTCTTCTTTTTTTGTGCATTTCCACATATGTGCACCCAGACTGCAGATTCATGTCGGAGAGAATATGAATGTTCTGGTTCTGTTTCTTCACATTTGATCACTTCCTTTGTGGCTTTTCAAGGTCGTAGCCATGAACATGTTGAAACAGGGCTACAAATAGATTTAATGCCATGCTCAGGAGCAGTGGGTGGAAGTTGCATTTAAAATTTAGTGTCCGTTATATTAGTCATATAAAAGAATGTTTATACTTAGTTTACCTATTCAGTAAATTGATCTGGCTCCCTCCAGACTGTATGAGTTCCATTCATTTCAAGGAATTCCATGTTTTCTGTATAAAGCTCCAAGAAAACCTCTGGGAAGGCTGCTTGGATCAATTGGATCCGGCATCGTGGTCCCTAAGGTAAGTGAGCAGATATGTAGCAGGCTTCAGAGAGCGAAGCTTGTTCCTCCTGTGACATTGGAGAAATGTGGTCCTGGTGATAGCCCTGCACCTTAAGACGACAGGTGTGGCTACGGATAATGGTGGAGGCAGCCATCTTGCCTTGCTCTTAGAATAAGTGAAATAAAGTGTGTGTGTGTGTGTGTGTGTGTGTGTGTGTGTGAGAGAGAGAGAGAGAGAGAGAGAGAGAGAGAGAGAGAGAGAGAGAGAGAGAAGAAGGGAATGGAACGGCAGGGAATGGAAGGGGAATTTTGGGAGAGTCCCAAATGCTACCTCTCACATAGTGGGACTTCGTTTTGTGCATCATTTGTTCAAAAGTTTTTCAGGTGAAATTCTATGCAGCAGTGTGTTCACTTCAAATAGCCAGATGTATTATTCCTAAGTAGAGCAGATGCCTCTTGCCAGGGGATCAAATTATGGACAAGTGGGAGTAGGTGCCAAAAGTCAGGAATATTTAGAGAGAGAGAGAGAGACTCTTAAAAGGGAGAAACATTATCTGCTACATCATTTTTTTCTTTCTGCAATTGGAGAACAGATTGTCTTGGCTTGCTGTTTGTGATGGGAACGCCATGGTTCATCCCTTGGGATGCAGGGGCTGAGAGTTTGACTGGAAGCCATTGCTGTGGGCCAGGATGAGTCAGGGCAAGACCTGGCGCACAGAGTGTGGAGCTATGAGTGAGGGATGCTCTAAGAGAACGAATTCAGTAACTGTGAATGTGGGGCTGTGGGTGGGGAGAGCCCAGAGACCCGCAAGCTAAGTAGGAGCAACTGCAGGCATCTTGTATAGAAATGGTGATTGCTATCTGTGGCTAGCAGGTGTCAGTGGAAATACACAGAAGGGACATGCTGGAGGCAGAGGCTTCAAGAAGTGATGCATTTGAGTCATTGCTGCTTTCCTCATTTTAATCCTCAATATGAAGTCAGTAATGAGGAAGACCCAATTGGCAGAAGTTGTCTGTTAGCAGAGTGGGCTTTCTAGGATGTTCCGGGGCTCAGGGCCACATCTGTAAGTGAGGGGACTTGAAAATGATCATGGAAAAATGGGAGTAAAAGACAATTTTATTTTGGTGCAAAAAAAAAGGCTTTGCATGGACATTTTTGGTTTCTCGTGTTCCTCCCTTACTCTTCAACCCTGATTCAACGCAACAGCCTAACCTAGTTCTCTCCTGGTTTCAACCTGTATCTCTCATTATTAGTTCTTTTGCGAACTTGTGATTTTTGTATTAATAGAACCTGGATTGGAAATGGAGCAGCCAGCACCCGTATGGGATGGCAGCATCACAGACTCATGCCTTAACCTGCTGCCTCTCACTGCCATCTCCACCTTTCCCTCTTTCAAGCCACTATTTTAAATCTTTAGAATTCCTTTTTAAAGATGCAACTTTCTTCCAGGATCTTGTGCTCATGGTTTGGATTTGTTTCCATTTTATCTAGAAATAGAGGTCTGTAGGATAACATTTTCCCAGCTTTATTTACAGCCCTTTCGGTTCTTGACTCCTTTTTTTGTTTCATCTTCTCTGTGTTGGAACTGAGCCATTCCGTTCTCCACCCTGTCCCTCAAGGCCTTACATTGCCTTGACTGCTCAGTCAGGACATTGGGGTCATGTTAATGGAAAATCAAAGTAGAAGAGTTTACAGAAAAGAAATTTGGAAGTGGACTAGTTGTGGAGTTGCTGTGGTCTGGCAGTGACACCAGGGACCCAGTTTCTTTAGTGTTTCCTACTTGCCATTCAGTTTGTTAAACACTAGCACCACTCAAACTTAGCTTGCTTAGAATCTTGTGGCCGGGATTGTACTCCATGGGTTTGTCTAGGCCAGTCAGTTGCCAGGAGAGTGGTGGGGTGACCTGTAGGCTCATACTTTGCTTAGTTTTACTGCCACAACATTGGAATCATGTTAGCAAGGAGGGAGCACGGGAAGTGGGCAGCATGGCTGCCAGGCAGGCAAGAAGCTTCCGCAGCTGCTGCCTGTGGCCTGAGAGACCGAGTTCCCTCGGGAACTTCTGTGAGTTCTATGACACAGCTTCTATGAGTGTCCTGGTGTTTTGGCATCCTGCACGGACTTGTCCTCTTTCTGGTCACACCCTGGCTGTCCAGGCGTGTTCACCTGTCCCCTCACCTCCTCTTGTGGCAGGGCCTTTCCTGGGACTTTCTGCTTCTTTTGATCTCTCCGTGTCAACAGTTTCTTAGATCTCTTTCTGCTCTACAAACTCCTTTCTTATTTAATTCTTGTGTTCTGCATCTTGCCTAACCACATCATTTACTATGGCAAATAATGTGGCTTCCCATTATGTACTTTTTTCCCTTAGTAACAAAATCCCCCCTCCTCCCTCCTTCCTGGGCACATTAACTCAAAACAAAACAAAGCAAAACAAATCACACAGCAGTGACAAAGCCTTGTTACCCAGTGCCCCTTACATCCGGGTACAGCTGTGTGACTAAGGTCTGGCCTGAATGTGAGATTAAGATTGTTATATGGGGCTTCCAATAAGGCTGATAGAATGAGAGCTGTTCAGCTGGGAAGAATAACATTAGAATTTAAAAAAATAATTTATTGGAGACAGAAAACTCTCATTTTTGGTCACTCTCCAAATGCTCCCAGTGGCCAGGGCCTGAGGCAGACCCCATGTGGGTGGCAGAAGTCCAAGCTGTCAGTACTGCTTCTCAGGGTCTGCATTGGCAGGGGGCTGGAGTCAGGAACCAAAGCTGGGAATTGAACTAGGTCCTCTGTTATGGGGTGGGGACATGTTAACTGTTGGGCTAAAGAACCGTCCCTTAGGATTCATCCTTCTGGCCTAGCTTGAAGGATGACCAGAATTTAGGAGCCAAGTTGGACCATGTGGCTGTCTACAAGATGGAGCTAGAATAGAAGGAGTGGTTCTTTGCTGAGTCCTTTACCAACCCTGGATGTCACACTGACTTTGGAATGCCTGCTCTGGCTTTGTATGTGGCCAGTGGCTTGAGTAGTTCAAAGTGCTCTAATGAGCATCCTTAGCTAGGCAGGCTGTCCTCCCCTTCTGATCCAGTCTCCTGCTAATGCTGCTGAGAGGTATCAGGTGCCGGTCTGAATACCTGGGCCCCTGCCACTCACAAGGGGGATCTGGGTGCAGTTTCTTGCTCCTGGATTCAGGCTGTCGTTGCCACTTGGCAATGAACTAGCAGGTGGAAGATCTCCTTTCTCTGCAGCTCTGCCTTTTGAATCAATATTTAAGTCAATTTTCAATATTTAAATCAACATTTAATTAATATTTGAATCAATAGAAGTGCGCTTCTTACAGCTCTGGAGGCTGGGCTGTCTAAGGGCATTGGCAAATTCTGTGCCTGCCAAGGGCTCTGGGCTTCCTGGATGTCCCCTCTGCACTTCCTCATCTGGCAGGAAGGAGGGCGCATGCCTGGAGCCTCTGTGAAGTGAGCATCAGTCCCATTCATGGTGGTCAAAGTTTCTGCCTGTTGATGCCCTCACCTTGGTTTTAGAGCACAGTGTTTAGGGGGATTTTAAGGGGAGACAAGCATTGAGATGGTCAAGGTAGCCTGTGTTTATTTAGGCCGTTTATGGTGTAGGGTTATCTCCATTCATGACAGCTAAATATAGTTCCTAGCAGCGATTTCTGCGTGCATTACCCAAGCTGTTTTCCTCCCTCTTCTTCCTCACTGTCCACTGTCAAGGTCACGGCTTAGTCTTTGTAAATCTCTCCTGATCCTGGAAACAGAAGATAAGACCAGAACAGGGATGCAGATTTGCTCATCTTAAATAAACTGACTCTACCAAGAGCCTGGGCAAGGGTATGGCAAGTGGAAATGTGTGTTTCATTAATGGGGATGTCATTTGGCATAACCAATTTAGAGAGTCATTAGACCTTAAGCAGCAAGTTTCCAGATGCTTCCTACCCTATGGCATCATGAACCTGAAGTTCTATTTTGAGATATGTAAAAGGGTTATGCACTTATGCTGGAGTTGTGCATGTTTTGTTCTGTACCATGTTTTACTAGAGCAAACACACACACACACACACACACACACACAAAGTATGTATATGTAGAGAGAGAGGAGAGGCAACTGAAATGTCTGTCAGCAAGAGGGATGACAATCATGGTGTGTTCCATCAGCTGAATTCCATAGAGCAACTAAAATGAAAGGCTAGAGCTGCATGTCTCAGTCAAAGCAAGCTGTGGATTCTCTATAGTGTGGTGCTATTTGTAGAGTTAACCATTCAAATAATGATTGACTCTTGGTACCCTTCCCTGCTACAAGTGCTGCTGCTGCTCCTGTTCAGGGCATCATTGTTTGCTTGGTTTGCTATGAAAAGCTAGAGAATTCATCCTCCTGTTCCCTGCTGTCCATTTCAAGGCACTAGTGCCTATACTGCCAGGCTATCCCCCGGCTAAAACACTACCACCCTACTCTGATGCCCCAGCGTGCTCTGCCTGCAGCACCAGCATCCCATGACAATGTCATTTCTAATCCCAGCTGCTCCAGTTCTGATCCAACATCCTGTTTGTGGCCTGGGAAAGCATTGAGGATGGCCCAAGACCTTGGGACCCCTACATCCATGTCGGAGAACCAGAAGAGGCTCCTGGCTCCTGATGTCAGACTGGCCCAGCTCTGGACTTTGAGACCCTTTAGGGAATAAGCCAGCAGGTGGAGGATCTCTCTTTCTGTAACCCTGACGTTCAAGTAAAAATAAACAGATCTTATTTTTTAATTTCTTTTTTGAGAATATGTATTTTGTTTTGCATTTTTCACTTTGTTAAAGTCATCCTTAACTCATTGGAAAATAAATATCAGAACACTTCATGTAGAAGTTGTAGAAGAAAATTAAAATGGGTTTTCTTTTCATTGGACACCTAGATAAACATTATATAAAAATAAGATTATTCCATAACACTGTCTTATAATTTTTGCTTTTAGCATAATGCCTCGTATCAACCTTTTTAAGCTGTAGCATCATTCATCACCTAGACTGCACAAAGCCTGAAGGTGAGGGCAGCTGCCTCCCAGGTCCAGGCAGTGGTCATTTCCGGTTGTGCACAGGGCTGTTGGGCAGCTCTCCTGTGGCCCTGGGACAGTTCTGGATCTGTGTGTCGGTTGTGGTGGCAGCCACATAAACAGAAGCCATGACATTTCACAGAACCACACCCAGCACACGTGTGTGCATGCTGAATGAGTCACCAATAAAAACCAGTGAGGCTCCCAGTAAGTTCTGTATTACTGTGGTCTGAGTAAACTTGGGAATCTACTTAACTACATTGTGCCAAAATCAATTTCCTGTTTTTGTCTGTGGTTACATACAAGTTGTTACTAAGGGTGTGTGGGGGGGTGCAGTTCCGTTGGACTGCTCCATTCTATGTTTACATCTTATGAATTTAAGTTACATTGATTTATGAAAAACTTTGTTATACCTACTTTGTTACCTTAAAGAATGTGTTATAGGTTACTTCATATCTGCACCAAATACTAACTAACTCACTTGCTAATGCTTTCCAGTTGTTAACTAGCTTACCACACAAGGTTTTGGTAAGCTATCCTACATGTGGTTTGTCCTAAGGGTCTTAGAGAAGACGATGACGGAGCTCCTGTGAGTCACTGTACAACCTTGAAGATCATGCATGAGATCACTACATGAAGTGAGGCAAACCTGTAGCCGTAGGGAAACCTAAATCCTTCAGAAGGAGGCCTTTAAGCAACAGTATGATTTGTTTTTTTCCATCTACCTGTGGCTGAAAGCTCAAGGTTATTGAACCCTGACTCAGGGAACATGGGGTGTTCATGAGACTTGGCCTGATTTAAACCCACATCATTTCATGCTGCTGAAGGGTAGGATCTTTCTAGAAGAATCCATTCAAAGCTGCACGGCAGACTCAGTTTGCAGTCATTATTTAAGGGATCAGAGCATCTCAGCGGTTTGGCTCTCTCCCTGGTGTCCATCCTGATATTTGTAGACTGTGCATAGCCTTCCTAAAGCCGTGCTGCTGCTGATGGCTGGAGGCCAAGGGACAGGTGTGTCCTGGCTAAGAGAAGCGTTCCTGTTTCCCTTCTGAGCACAGCAGGTCCCTCGGCCTGCAGCTGATGAAGGAGTCTGGTTTTCTTCACAACGTTCAGTTCTCTTGCAATCTGTGCTGATGCTGTGACTTTGATCGAAGGAACTGGGGCACATGAAAGGAGCAACACAGAGATGGGTGGGTCCCCAGTCCCCAGCACCGGAGCCTGACACTTCTGAAGAAGGCCCATGTTGGGCATGCCGTGTTTATGGGATGTCCAGTGAAAGCTTCTTGAGGTGGTTGTTCACTGGAGTTCCTCCAACGAGGCCTGTCCGGATGTGAGAGTTAACTCCCCACACTGTGCTCTCACGTGACCTTATATTCCATCGCTTCCAAGCTTTGAACTCTGGGTACAGGCAGAGAAAATGAACTTTCTGCTTCCTACTTTACAACTATAACACACATACAATCTCACTGAATTCTCTACAGGTTCCATCATGTCCACCCCTTCCTTCTCTCAGACTTCACTTTGCACAATCTACATGTGAAACTGTTTATAGAACAGATGGGTGCAGTGCTGACAGATCACATACAACTCGTGTGTGTCCCTTGTTACAGGGCTGCTTCACTGCACAGTTGAAATTTCAAAACTTTTGATGGCAAAATTAGGTAGTTAGAAGCTGTGTGTATTTCCTTGTCTCGTAACTCATTGAAACAGCAGCTGCAGCAAATACTTGCCTCTCCTGGAGTGTAAACTACAGAAAAGCAAGTTTTCTTACTTTTGTTGTGTAACAAGCATAGAGTTCTGCTCCGCTATGCACTTTCCAAGCAGAGAAGCACAATTAGGGGCAGCATGAATGGTCTGCAGGCTGTGTATTGTGAGGTCAGCTCAGTTTGGGTTACACGTGAGCCCGTGGCTGTCATATTATATGTCATTCTGGGTGGTTTTGTTCTCGTGTTTGGCTTCCCTTTAACTATTCATGAATGCGCGATCCTGTTACGCGCATGGAATTCTTCCATACATTTTGGGACAAAGTTAGGGTCCCTTCAGAGAGCACATGCCTTCATGCCTGAGTGTGTGTGGGCACATTTGTGCATCTGTGATGACTTTTTCGCCTTCTGGGATCTTGTGTGTCCCCCCTCCCCACCCCTTGAGGACATCGGTAATACATTGTTTGCCTGTTTCATGGCTCTTGTAGCTGACTCTGCTTTGGGCTGTTGGCTTATAGTACTGGTGATCTTCCGTCACGTGCACCCGTGTGCTTGGACGTCCCTCTGATTCATTTTCTCCACGTTGACCCTGAAGAGTTGAAGCCGCACACAGCAGAGCCCTGCCTGTGCAGCGGCTGCTGGCTTGGCCGGTGATTACTTTGTGAATCATTGCTGCCCTTGTTAAACTATTTCAGGCAGCAGCCTTTCCGTTCTCCTGCTGTGAGCCATGAGCCGTGGACCGTGACGGCTGGAGCTGCCACTGTCACTGCAGCCTGTGGTCCAGGGAGGAGCTGCAGCACACGGCAGCAGCGCGTCAGTGGTTTGCAACCATGCAGCCTGCTTCTCCCAGCCAGGGGAGTCTGCCCACTGGGATCATTTTGAGTCTTGAAGGGTTTTTTGTTGTTGTGAAAAGCAGGCTCAGAAATGCTGTTGTTGACAGTCCAGCATTGAAAAGGCTTGACTCTGAGGCAGGTTGGTCTTCACGTGCTTCTTATCCATTCAGGCTGCCATAACAAAGTGTCCCGGGTGGGTGACTGGCTTTCTTAGCAGAAATTTCTTTCTCACAGCTCCTTGTTGGTGTTGAGACCCAAGCACTTGGGCTATCATCTGTTACCTTCCGAGGTGCATGAGTAGGGAGCTGGGTCAGAAATGGAGCAGCTGGGACTCAAATCAGTGAGCTGGGACGGCGAAGCAGATGTCACATGGGGTGGTTTAACCCAGTGGGCCATGACGCCCGCCCAGAAAGGTTTTTCAAAGCAGGTGCGATTTGAAGCTCAGATGACTGTGAAGGGGAGTAAATTAAGTTTTGCATTAAAAGTTCTCTGGTTTGACAAAGCAGCTGTGATACACCAGGTTGAAGGAGCCCTCAAGTCACTGAATCTGCCCGCTTGGCCCACAGACCATTGGACAGACGAACAGAGAACTCTTGTCTGCTGGTTTGCTGCCCAGATGTCCACAACAGCTGGAGTTGAGCCAGGCCAGAGCTTACAGCTGTGAACTCCCTCCAGCGCTCCCATGGGGGTGACCAGATCTCAGTGACTTGAGCCATTATTGCTTCTTCCCAGGGTCTGCTTTAACAGGAACCTTGAGTCAGTGCCCAGAACTGGGCATCCAGCTCAGGGACTCTGGTGTAAGGTGTGGGTGTTTCAGCCACTGTGCTGCTCCTCTTAATCTGCTTTCCTGACAAATTTTTGCACTTTCTGTTAGCTCTATGTACGTGTGTATATGTGTGTTTGTTATTTTGACTTTACATTGCATATGTATGAATTCTCTGAAAACTGAGACATATGGAAATATAAATCTAACTTGATTTTTTAAACAAAACTTATTTCTGTTTATTTTTAGATGAATAATTTAAGTCTCGTTTGACTCAATCATTTTTACTGGTAGAAAAATGTCAAGGAGAAGAGATCACCCTCCTAGCATGATGTAACCATTTAGTGACAGAATTGGTGATAAAGTTCAAGACTTCACATCCGGGCCCAGTGTTCTGTTCTTATACTTTGTTTTGTCTGTTCTGTAAAAGAGGAAAAGTTTGAGCATTGAAGAAAATAGATTTCATCCCTTGTAAATGGAATCACAGTCAAGTACACATTCCAGCATACCCCGTGGCATGGCTGACATTTATAAGACTGGCAATGCCGAGTGTTAACTATACATTTAACAACTGGAGCTGACAGTCGTGGCTGATGGGGATATTAAAGTATGTAGTGGCTTTGGAGAGCAATTGTGCAACTTTAAAAAAATTATTTCTTAAAAAGCAGAGTTGCAGAGAAAATCTTCCATTTGCTGCTTCATTTTTCAAATGGCTACAATGGCTGTGTCTGAGCTAGGCTGACGCCAGGAGCCTGGATCTCCATCTGGGTCTCCCATTGTTGCTTTCCAAGGGGCATTAGCAGGGATCTGAAGCAGCTGGGACTGGAATTTGTGCCGATAGGATGTGGGTCTTGCAGATAGGCTCAGTCTGCTGTGCCACAATGCCAAACCCAATATTTAAAGTTACATGTAAGTCATGGCCCCACAGTCCTGCATCTTCACATTGACCCTAGAGAAAAGACTCGGATGGAAGTGTTCATAATAGTTTTATTATAATGGTTAAAACCTAGAAATGGGAATGGGATTGTGGCACAGCACGTGAAGCCACAACCTGTGATGCTGGCATCACGTGTGAGCGCCCTTTTGTGTGCTAGCAGCTCCCCTTCCAATCCAGTTCCCTGCTAATGGCCTGGGAAAGTGGATGACAACCCAATATTTTGGGTCCCTGCACCCATGTGGGAGACTAGAAGAAGCTCCTGGCTGCAACCTGGTTCAGCCTTGACCGTTGTCTCTCTGACTTAGAAGAATAAATAAATCTTTAAAAAAAAATCCTATGGAAGCAATTTATATATCTATCAACTGATGAGTCCCTGGATTGTGCGTTTACCCAATGGAATGTGACTCAAGCAATGAAAAGGAAGGGATTGTTGACAGAAGAGCAATGTGGCCGAAGCTCAGGCACACAGTGTGAAGAGAAAAGAAGCCAGACCTGAGAAATGTGTATTGCATGATTGCATTTAGATGATGTCCTGGGATAGGTGCTAATCAGTAGTGATTGGAACTGGAAGGGTGAGGGTCAGAGTTGACTGCAGAAAGGTACAGGGAACTTTGAGGGGCAGGAGATGCTGTTGATTCAGGCGATGGTTACACGGGAATATATACTTTCCCCAGTTCTTCAAAGTCTACACTTATAGTTGATTTTACAATATTTATGTGTCTTGTACCTTAATAAAACTAATTCTTAACAAACAAAAAGAGATAGGATAATGAGAAGGGAAGCCAAGTTGGCATAAAGCATAAGATACTGTTTTGTGCTGTTGAGTTTTTTTTTCCCATTCCATGTTCTCTCTTAAAATGGTAGCCCTGGGCCTGGCATAGTAACCTAATGGCTAAAGTCCTTACCTTGTACGTGCTGGGATCCCATATGGGCACCGGTTCTAATTCCAGCAGCCCTGCTTGTGGGCTGGGAAAGCAGTTGATGATGATTCTGCACCCACGTGGGAGACCGGGAAGAAGCTCCTGGCTCCTGGCTTCAGATCAGTGCAGTTCCAACCATTGCAGCTGGTTAGGGACTGAATTATTGGACGGAAGATCTTTCTCTCTGTATCTCCTCCTCTCTGTATATCTGACTTTCTAATAAAAATAAGTAAATCTTTTTAAAAATGGTAACCCTGAGAAGATATTTAGGCTAGAGTTAAGGTATCTGTGCTTGAGTCCCAGCTCTGTTCCTGGTTCCAGTTTCCTGCCTGCGAGCATCCTGCGAGGCAGCAAGTTGATGGCTCGTGTCCTTGGGTTCCTGTTGCACATGTGGGCACCTGGATTGATCTCCTTGCCCCCTTCCTTAGTTCAGCCCAGCCATGCCTGTTGCGGACAGTAGAGGGCGTGAAACCAGTGAATGGCAGTCTCCGCATCTGTCCATCTGTCTACTTCCCAAGGAAAATGGAAAGGAATAGCTAAATATGAACTCACCCTTTCCTCCCAAGCTGGTCCTTCTCTTACTGTCCCCTTGCAACTTGACTGTGATTGCAGATAAAACTAGAGGTAAGCATACCAGTGTGGGAAAAAAACTGAACAATCTGCACCCCTCCCAACATTTTCATGGGCAAGTTTCTTCTGTGCTGAGGATATTTTGCCAACTTGAACAGTAATCCTGGGAATTATGTAAAGCTTCAGTTATTAGCAATTCTTTAGTTACCAAAATTTTACTAGCATAACTATATATGCAAATCACTTAATACCCCTGGAAATGCCAAGTGCTGTCTCCTGGAGGAAGTTGAGAGAATTTGCAGACTGAGGAGGTGGGATTTATTGCCATATTCTCTCCTACAAACCCTAAAAATAAAACCGTTGGCATCACAGTTGGTATTCTGAGTCATATTTTAAATCCTGTAAGCCGGAGCGCAGAGAAAAAAAAATGCTATTCAAAAAACTTGAAACTGCACCAAAAAATAGATCTTCGTTTTGCCAGTTCCCCTGCCAGCTCCTTTCTTCTGAGTTTTCTTTCAGCGAAATGCAGAACTAGAGCTGAGGCCTTGTAAGTCCCCTGAAGGGAGTTCTAGACTTGAGTTGAAAGCAGTTTGCTTCTAACGGGCTGTTCCCGTGAGCTTTCTCCTACAGCATGCTTGGGGACAAGGAGCTAACTCTGGAAACTCGAGACTCCCTACTGACAATCTAATGGAACAAAAAACTAGTGACTGTATCCATTCTAGATTTCTTTTGCCTAACTACAACAAAATGATGCCCACGGTTGTCTTTGCTACAGTGATGATAACATTACCTGCCCACAGGTGCATCTGTTAGTTCAGATACCTACCTAGGGTAGGTATTTCGCAAGGCAGGATGTAAAGAGGAAGTAGCTCTCCTCCTGTCGCTTGCTGTTGAATAGAGACAGACATCTCATGATTGCTAGTAGAAGCTCTATGAGGCCAGCATGGTATGTACCAGCCTGAGAATGTTAGAGAGAAATGATAAATCTCCGAGAAGCTGCAGCCAAGAGTGGCTGCTGTTCCGTAGTGCCCGTGGTGACGGCCTGTGGGAGCTGCAGGTGGACTGGGATTAATGGAAAGGTGAAATGTGAGATGACTTCTGTAGTTACAGGAACCAAGGTTCCTTGTAGGCCAGACTTCCTTTGGTAAGTCGACAGTCCTGGATCCTGTACATGGTAATTATTTAGCAAAGCTTTGTTTACAAAGCATCCATAGCTAGATTCCAGCACTGTTGAATTAGAGTCTTGGGGGAGAGGGTGCCAACATGTGTTTTCCTTTAAATTGTCCAGAGATGATTCTGACTTTCAGCCAAACAACCTGTTGTTTATGGGTAGAATCTCCACTGAAGATAGTAAAGACATGCCTGGACATGTTCACTCTAAAAACTGTGTCCAGCTTGTGAATACTGCTTCTCTTGGGAGAAGTGTGTCACTTGTTTTCTCCGATGCAGACCACCTAGTGGTTGTGCTACTTCTAGACATAGGGAGTTAATATGTGGGATCTTCTAAAAGTTCATGGAAAATACATATGATGAAAAAGGCTATGCATAGATTTCAAAAGCTTGTGCATCAAAATCAACTTACCTTTGAGTTCTGTTTTCCACAGAGTTTTTGAAGCCCATTTAGGGTTTCTCATGTCAGCAGCATACCAGAGCTATTGGAGAAGGCCACCCAGGAGTTGTGTCCATGGCTTTATCACATTGGCTAGAGTTGAAAGCTGATGCGATTTTTAGAATCCATTTATTTTCATTTATTTGAAAGCCAGAGAGACAGAGACCTGCTGATTTAATTCCTGAATGCCAGTAACAACCAGGACTGGGCTAGACTGGTACCAGGAACCCAGATCCCCATCTGAGTCTTCCATGGGGATGGCAGGAACCCAAGTACTGGGGCTGTTATCTGCTGCCTCCCAGGGTATGTGTTTGCAGCAAGCCCACTCTGTTAATGTCTAGATTGGAGAAGAAAGCAGGAAGCCTGGCTTTCCACACACCATTCTCTCGCCTCTCCTCTGCCTTACCCCCCAATGCCATGGAGCAGTGATTAAGTTTGCAAGGGGCAGTGAAATGTTGGAATCTGAATATGGACTGAACATGGGCTCAGGAAGGAATGCTGCCATGCTTTTAATACATTGGAAACACGATAGTGCTTGTTACTTTAAGCAAGCTTGCCCATCAACTGCTTGGCAGAAAAACAGGTTTTGTTATTAAATGAGAGAGGAAGATGGAGAAGCTGCGTCCAGTCTGGCTTTGGAGTACTGCTGCTTTCTAGTCTTGAGAATACTTGCCCTTAGATGTCTGGGGCTGCACGCGTGCCACACTGACTGCCTCAGCGTGTCAACTTCTTAGAGGGACAAGTGGCGTTCAGCCACCCGAGGTTGAGCAATAACAGGTCTGTGAGAATACTCCTGGCTGCATTAACATAGGTAAGGTGTCACGTGCTGAATTCCTAGGGCTCAGAGCAGATAAAAGCAGGGGAGAGGGGCGTGCCTCCCATTTGACGGGCAGGCTTGCTCCCTCCTCCTGTGCATGGGACTGGAGTTCCTGTCCCAAGGGTGAATGGTGTTGTGGCTCTAGGTCAGGAAAGAGTCTCCCAGGAGAAGTTTGCTTTCAGCCTGGGATTTCTTTGTATCCAGTGCCGCTCAAATAAGTATGGGACTTGACACACCCATCTCTATGGTCATACATTTTAGTAATGTTTAAGAACAGGTTCTGTGTGTCAGGTTCTTGTGGCCAGGGTAGGCCACAAGGCCAGAATACTTTCATAATGATGACTTACTGTCCTTTCTCTATGTCATCCCTAAAGGAGGGGAAAGAGACAGGCGCACTGGGGCCAGGGTGAGTGACCCGTGGTTAGAGCTGCCAGCGGCTGCTGGCCTCTGCGTCTCAGGAGGAGGGAAGCTCGATGGGTGACAGCCTTCCCTGATGACTGTCACAAGGGCAGACTTGTGGACTTGGAGATCCTGGCCATCACCATGATATTAAAACAGAGAATTAGCTGCCTCAGAAAGACAGAAATACCCATAATTCACCCTAGTAGCAAGCTGACTCAACTGCTGGCTTTGCCTTCAGGTCCCTCACTCTGTGTAGGAATCCGTGCGGTGCAGTAGTACTGGGGAAGTCACAAATGTAACAAAGCAAGTAGACAGGACCATAGGAGGTAGACTCTTGCGCTGTTTTCTTTGCATTTTCTTTGTTCTCAAGCACTCAAGTATATCATCCTGAATATATTCTCATTGTAAAAACGCCGGGGATACAGAAAATGAAGGAGAAAGGGATAAAGGAGCCTCCCGTCTTCTCTGCATAGTTTGTTTTCTTTGTTTTTGGTTTATGTGTTTTTATATTTACCTAGACTTTTCCCATTAATCATAAATATTTTAGAGGCACTGTTATGCATGGGGTGAAATCATTTATGCTGGTCTGAATTTACTTAGCTTTTTTTTTCTAGCATTGGGCAGAGTTGAAAGGCACACATAGTTTACAAAATGTTGTTAATGGTGACTGAAGAGGTTTTACAAGTATTTGTACCACTCTGTAGCGCTCTTGCCACAGTATGTCAGCAGGACCAATCATCTTCCTCCTTGGGTATTGATATTGAACCTGGATAAGCAAAGATTCATTTTTAATGAAACATTTATTTATTTATTTGAAAGGCAGAATTACAGAGAGGAGAGACAGAAAGGGCTTCCATCTGCTGGATCTCCCCTTAATGACCACAACAGTTGGAGCTGAGCTGGATTCCAAAGCCAGGAGCCAAGAGCTTCTTTTGCGTCTCCACATGGGTGCAGGGACCCAAGGACTCAAGCCATCCTCTGCTGCTTTCCCAAGTCGTGAGCAGGGAGCTGGATTGGAAGTGATAAATGGGGCAGGAACTGGTGCACATTTGGGATGATTAACCTGCCACGCCCTGGCGCTCTGGTACCAGCCCCTGTAAGAGGGGTTTCTGAGAAAGCTGCAGGGAGAGTCCCAGAGCCCCACGTAGGCAGCAGGACGCACAGCTGGGATTTGGGAAGATCCTGGGGAAGGAACACCAAAACACCAAGAACACCAGACTGCTCCCACCCCGGAGCATGTGCCTTTTGTGTGGCTGTGCTCTGTCTCCTGTGTCTGTCTGTCTCTGTTACTTCCCAGGGGTCAGTGTAGAGGCCGCCTTAGGTTTGGGGTCCACCACAGGGGCCAAGAAAGTGCAGGGCACACATGAGTGCTGGCTCACCTTGAGAGAGGCTGTGGCTGCTTCTGGGAGCTGCGTGCAGAGGAGAGGAATCACTTGTCCAGGTGCCCGTAAATGGGCAGTCATGCTGATCTCCACTCTGCAGGGAGAGCCTGCAAGCCCTGTGTTTGCAGCTAAATCCGTGTCTGCAGAACTAATCCATCCCAGTTGAAGAAAACCGTCTTCTATAGTCAGATCTGCTGTTCTTAAATGGAGATGGGGATGGACATGCTGACACAGCAGAATAAGCCATCTCTGGAGGACTGGCTTGAGTCTCAGTTACTCTGCTTCCAATCTGACATCCTGTTCATGTGCCTGGGGTATGGCAGATGATGGCTCAAGTCCTTGGACCCCTGCTACCCCTCCCCCCACGTAGGAGACCCTGATGAAATTCCTGGCTCCTGGTTTTGGCCTGACCCAGCACCCAGCTGTTGTGGATGTTTGAGGAATAAATCAACACACGGAGGATCTCAGTCTTTGCTGAGCTCTGCTGCTGTGCCTTTCAAGTAGATACAAAGAAACGTTTTGCAGTGATGAGGGTTGGCTTCCCTGGCCCATCTCTGAGCCTGGGGTGCTGGGGCAAGGGGTTGTCTGGCCTAGTGTCTCTGACAGTCATGCTTAAGGTAGGTTTGGTTTTGACTGTTAAGTCAGACTTGCTTATATTGTCAGTGTTGTGTTACTTAGGATCACAAGCTTGCTCTCCCTAAGGCAGAGGGCGTGGCCTTTGACCCAGACAGTGATGGGGTCACAGGGTACAGGGATGGGCAGAGATGCTTGACCTGAAAACCAGAAGCAGTGCCTGGGGACTCAATGTGAAGAAGAGGGTTGGTTGCGAGAGGTGGTGAGTCAGATGCAAGGGATGGGAAGGAGACCTTGGGGGATCAAGGCAGAGAGGTCGGGGGAGACACCTGGGGTTGTGTGTTGCTAAGCACTGCCCAGCTCCCATGTGGGGCTCACTAGGATGGTAAATTGCATATTGTATTTTCTGTCTTTCATGGCTTAATGAGAGACTCGTGTTTGTGGAACCTCACTTGGAAAGCACTAGTTGGCAAACGTAGTATTCCTGCCTCCTTGGTCAGCCATCCCATGAATTCCATGGGGAGACACCTGTTCCCGCTGAGGAAGTGACACACAGGAGGCTGCTTCGTGTGCTCAGCTCACACCCTGGCAGGGACATGCCTGCCTGGTAACTCCTTACGTTGCCATCCCGTGTTTGTTCCTGTTTCTCAGCCGTCTCTTTTCTCTTTCTCACTAGACCCCCTCTTTCCTAGAGCAGGCCCACCTGCCCCATCCCCATTACAGTGTGTGCATTATTCCACAACACCTACACAGTTATGTGACAATACTGACTATGGGAGTGGTCTGGGAGCTCTGCGGGGCATGGGGAGGTGGCTTCCGTAGGCCAGCTTCCTTGTTGGGTGTGGCACTTGGTGGTCAAAGGGGTGGAAGCTTCCCTGGCTGGAGGAGATGCTAAGTTCCAGAATTCACCGACATTCTCTGAGCTCCTTATCACTCTTCCTTGCCCTGAAAAACCCTTCGAGGTGACCTCCTCTGGGAATGTTGTTCTCCAGCAAGGTGTTCCTGAAAATCCCATCCTTGAGCCCTTCCACTTGCCTTCATTCCCATGTTGCAGAAACAGACCCCAAGTAGAGCTTTGAGAGAATGGTGGAAGGCCCCAAGCTCTCCCAGGGTTAGAGCTGCCCACGCCCTGAAGGATTTGTGCATCCTGATGGGAGCAGGATGGGATACCCAGGGAGGGCCATGCCCTGTGTTGCTCACCAGTTTTGGACTCCTGGGGCACAGGGAGGGGGCCTGGTCAGGGTGCTTTCTATATGTCCTGATGCTGCAGCTGAATCCAGCTGCTGTCTCAGGTAAGCTCTGGAATCCTCTCTCTTGAGCGATGTGTGGTCTGCGCTCTCCTTCAGAGACCTTCATTGCTGGCCCATGTGTGTGACCACAGGCTCACACGCTTCTATGACAAAAGCTAGGATCAGACAGCTGATTGACAGTTGCCCTTTGGAACATGATCTCTCAAACGTGGATGCTTTCTGCTAGCCCTACTTGCCTTGTTCTATGGAATTCCGACTTCGTAGCTGGTGTTGGCTTTTTGACCACCGATGGGTTGGTTTGTGTGAGTCTGTGAGTGTGTGCATGTGTCTGTTTTAAGCTACATCATGGTATTTCTGAGAATTGGAGGTGTAACTTGGGGGAAGAAAAGGCTGTGTCATTGTTGCATGTGAAACGAACCTGCAGATCGGCCATGGCTTGTGGAGCATGAAGGTCGTTTTAACACTTCCAGGTTGGGCTTGTCAGTTCTGGATGGCTTTTAATTAGATCCCCGATGGCATTGGAGACGGCCCTCCTGGTGCTGCCTCCCAGGGTGGAAGGCGACAGTGAGGCTTTTCAGGACTCCCAGGTTTCAATGCTGGATGTGGTTGTTAGCAGCCACTCACGCCAGCAGTCCCCAGGACATGTAGGGGGGATTTGGAGCAAGGATGTGGCGGCCAGGGCTGACATGCCTTGTCATTGTTTGTCCTGTGGTAACGTCGGCTGGGACTGCGTACTTCTGCTGTTTCATTCTTTTCTGTGAGCTCAGTGGCTGATGGGGATTCAGAGGTCTTACGTGGGCTGTTCTGAGAGTCTTGGCTCCCACGCTGGCCTTCATTTGCTTGCAGTGAAACATACTATCTTAAAGTCATCCTGATGGGGTGTTTGGAAACTTTCCTGTTAGAATTTTTGATTATATTATTTTAGAATGTTGAAGGCAGTAACTTTTTGTTAGTATTTGCACAAAATTATGCAATATCACCACTGTTAATTTCCATCACCCCCAAAAGAAATTCCATAACTTCTTCTATAACCTGCTTCCAAAACCCTGATCTACTTTGTGTCTCTATGGATTTACTTACTCTGGATACTTCAGATGAATGGACTCTTACAATGTATTGGTAGCCTTTTAAAATCTGGCTTCCTTAATTAGTTATGTTTTCAAGGTTCATTTTGTCACATGCTCAGTATTTAATTAGCTTTAACAGCTGAATAGTAGTCCATTGTCTTCATGGTTTTACTTTTTATTTATCCATGTACCAGTTGATTTGAGTTTTTCCACTTTTTGGCTGTTGATGTATAACTAGGAGAGTAATCACCAACTCATGTGATGACTCCATGCTTAACATTTTGAGCAACTGCTTTGCTGTTTTCTAAAGGATCCATTCCCACTAAAATGTAGGAAGGCTCTGATCTTTCCGCATACTCAGTAGCACTTGTTATTGTCTGATAATTAATGAATCACTGAATAATTGGATTTTATTTTTTACTGTAGCCATCTTCAAGGGTAGTATCTCATGGTTTTGATGTGTGTTTTCATCTGGTTCATGCTTATGGGCATTTTTCTAATGAAGTTATTAACCATCTGTGTACCTTTAGAAATATGACTATGGTAGTTACTTATTTAAAAAACAGGGTTTTGTTTTGTTTTGTTTTGGTGGTATTGTGAGAGTTCCTTATATACTCTAGATTCTATACCCTTACCAAAGTATCAGATACTATCTTCTGTAGGTTGTCTTTATAGTGCTATCTTTTGAAACAAAAGTGTTTTTTTTTTTTTTTAAATCTGGCCAAAGCCTGTTTCTTGCAGGTTAGGATTTGAATCTAAGAAACCCATGTCAAGGAATGTTAGCCCTACTTCCTTTTGAGCATTTGTAGTTTCAGCACTTATATTCAGCTTCTCAGTCCACTTGGAGTTAATTTTTACATGTGGTGGAGGTATACAGGTGCACCTTCACCCTGTTGCATGCAGATATCAAATTGTCCTTCACTGGGAAGAAGTTCTTTCCTCTCACTGAATTATCTCACCACTGTTGTCAACAGTGAGTTGGTCATAGTTTTCAGAATGTAACTTCTGTGTTCTTAGTCCTATGCCCATGTATGTTTTCTTGATTCCTATAGCTTTGTTTTAACTTTTTAAAAAGATTTATTTATTTGAAAGTCAGTTAACTACAGAGAGAGAATTTTAATCTGCTAATTGATTCCCTGTGTGACTGTAGTAGCTAGGGTTGGAAGAGGCCAAAGCCAGGGGCTTCATCTGGGTAATAGGGACCCAGTCACTTGGAGCAGCTTTGGCTTTTCCCAGGCTTTTAGCAGGGAGCTGAATGGGAAGTGGAGCAGACGGGATATGCACCGATGACCTTATGTGAGTCCAGATTTGCAAGTGACAGATCTACTTGCTGTGCTACAACGCTGGCCCCTGTTACACATTTGGAAATAGAACATGTAAGTTATTTAACTTTGAACAGCTTATTTGTTGTGTGTGATGGCTTGTGTCTGCCCTTCTGTCCAGTGTGCTCTGTGATGCTTCTCTGTCACTGTGTGGTCATGTGACCCCATCTTTCTGTGGAAGGGTGTGGATTCGGATACAGTCTGGACACTGGCCATGTCACCATTTCAACTCTAAAATGAAGACCGAAGCTGAAGCCCAGAGGTACTCCTGCGAGGTTGGTGAGGCTAGAGCGTCTAGCCTCGGGCCTTTCCCCGTCCCTTTCTTCATGATGCTTTTTTCCCTTGTACCTTGTGATTCAGTAGGAATTCCTTGAAGTCAGCCTTTCTGCTTTTAGAAACTATTGTCTGTTAGGCTGTCCTACAGAAGGTGTTGCTGAGTTTCCCAGTCTATTCTCAGGCACAGCTCGAGATTGTGTTCCTTGCTTTGTCTGCGTGGGTGAAACCCTGCCTGACCAATCACTGAGTGCTCAGTGAGCGTTTGTTAATGAATACTAAATTTGGTTCCCATTTTCTTGTATTCCTGGATAAAAATACAACACTCACTGCCTGTGTGATACATAGGCAGCGTGTTTCTGGGTAAGCTGATATTAACAGTGGTGTATTTAATTGCTGGCATCTTTTCCACAAAGTGCTTTTGGGACAGTTTAATCTGCTAACTTGGTTTCAAGTTTCCCTAGAGGTGCTTTTGTCATCCAGATGTTTCTTCTTGAGACTGCACTGGAAAGAATTGGGTCAGAAGGCACGGGCAGAAGGAGGGTGAAGGGCACACAAAGGTGTGTAATAACTTCTGTGGGACCTGTAAGGGCCTGGGCGGGGGTGGAGTCCAACAAGAAAGCAGCTCGTTTTCTCAACACGGCTGTGGTCTTTGTGCCATAGTCGTGGTGTCTCATGACTCTGCAGTGTCCACGTGTTATCACTGGCCTCCCTGAACATGGTTCACAACCCAGAAATGGTGCCTGTGCTGGCCAGGTTCACGGATCAGCTAAGCCCTGAAGGTATGAGTTAAGATCCTTTCATGGGCTTCTAGCATAGCTGAGTGTGGCAACTGGGCCAGACCAGGCTGAATGGATCTTTGTTTTTCTCCTGCTAAAGGGATGGCAGATTTATTAACTTAAAAGGTACAGAAACAGAGGGAAAGGGATATTTCATTAGCTGGCTTTACTCCCTGGTTGGCCAGGACAGTCAGGGTTGGGCTAAAGTTAGAAATCAGGTGCTTCTAGTTCTCCCACGTGGGTCCAGGGACCCTTCCCCGATGCACTAGCAGGGGGTTGAACTGGAAGTGGAGCAGTCAGGACTCAAACTGGTGCTCTGGTTTCTCTTCAGATCACAGGAATCTTTTGCCTTTTACTGAATGAATCAAGTGGTTGAGATTGCCATGAAGAATGACTTCTGTTGTTAGAGAGCTTTGCACAGAGTTCAACAAAGCCAGTAGGTCTGGATTTTGCTGCTGTGGTGGTTTGGCTGCATGGTTTCTCAGTGTGTTTAATGTGCCACAGAGTGTTCCAGAGGTATTACAGGGACATTTCCAATGATGACAGGTTTGAGGGAGCTTGTCTGCCCTGACCCACCCTTTGAGCTCTGTGGGACTGCTGCTGAGCAGGATACATCGCGGGCACAGGTGATCTTAGTCACGCCTACACCTTTCAGACATGCAGTCTGTTACTTGGGACTTTTTGAGCTGCTGTTTTCAAGGAAGGTCCATGTCTGCAGGTGCGCATGATGGAAGCTGAGTGTGTCTCTTGTCTTACTGTGCACTGCCACAGGAGTGAGAGCTTAAATGAGTGACAAAAAACTGAAGAGACTGTATATAGGCATGTTACACATAAGCTACTGTATCTCCCAGGATCCGTATGCATTTTTTAAAGATTTATTTATTTTTATTACAAAGTCAGATATACAGAGAGACAGAGAGGAAGATCTTCACCCCCAAGTGAGCCGCAATGGCCGGTGCGTGCCAATCCGAAGCCGGGAACCAGGAACCTCTTCCAGGTCTCCCACGTGGGTGCAGGGTTCCAGTGCTCTGGGCCATCCTCGACTGCTTTCCCAGGCCATAAGCAGGGAGCTGGACAGGAAGTGGAGCCACCAGGATCAGAACCGGCGCCCATATGGGATCCCAGGGCGTTCAAGGTGAGGACTTTTAGCTGCTAGGCCACGCCGCCGGGCCCCGGGCATTTTTAATGTTACTTGAACAGCTCAGTCTGTCAGATGTCTGATGATCTCAAGCATTTGGCAACCTTTGCTCTGACACACTGACCGTGGAGGACAGGATGGGGAGCCTTATAAAACAAGACACTGTCTTCCGCTGTAGGACAAATAGCCCATGGGTGGCTGGTTCTTGTGTGACAGAGGGCTTGTAATGAGTGGAAAGCATTCTTGGAGTGCAACAGCAAAGCAAGGTATTCAGTTATGAATGTGGGTGCAAATCCCCTCTGTCTTCCTCAGAATTCTTTCCTTCCGCTTTTCCTCTCTCGCTTCCTCCCTCCCTCCAAGTCATCTAATGGGGTCATTAGTTAGTTTTCTCAAAAAGAGAAAGAAAGAGAGGTAGGGAAAAACTGGAGGGCATCTTAGCGGCATCTCATTTGTCATTTCCATTCAGTCCAACATGTGGGAGGTTTGCGCATGTGGGCATGCTGGGGTAAAGCACAGCACAGCCAGGCTTCCTGGTGCAGGTGGCTTTCGTGCCCCCTGTCATCACAAGCTCTAAAACCAGCTGCTCTCTCATCTGCATTGGTGGGCAGTTTCCACACTGCCTTGGTAAGGAGCATCTGGATAAGTGATAAGAGGTAGACTTTCTCGTCCTAGCGCATGGCCCACGATGGTGTTTCTCCAATAGCTGAGCCACAGCCGGAACATAGAGGGCCACTTAAAATTTAATTTTTGAAGGGCCACAGAAAGAATGATGATGTAGAGTGCGAATTCCATGCCTGCCGATGCTGACATCCCATATGAGTGCCAGTTCCTGTCCCGGCTGCTCTACTTCCTGGTCCAGCTCCCTGCTTATGGCCTGGAAAGGCAGGAGAGGATGTCCCAAATCCTTGGGGCCCCTGCACTTATGTGAGAGGCCTGAAAGAAGCTCCTAGCTCCTGGCTT
This sequence comes from Ochotona princeps, assembly GCF_030435755.1. NCBI lineage: Eukaryota > Metazoa > Chordata > Mammalia > Lagomorpha > Ochotonidae > Ochotona > Ochotona princeps. The sequence goes on from NC_080851.1 coordinate 28,823,473, forward strand.
CAGATTGGCTCAGCTTTTTCCAATGCAGCCACTTGGCGAGTAAAACAGTGGATGGAAGACCTCTCATTCTCTCTGACTCTCTGGTGCTCCATTGATTCTCATCTGGGTCCCTCCATGGTTGATTGGTTCTTCACATCTTGGTGAGTGTCTAAGCAGAAGGACAAGCATCTCAAGACAAGCACATTGTGTGGCAATTGTGTTGCCACTGCGAACATGGCTTTCCAAGTGTAATTTTTGCCATAAGACGGGAGGAAATAAAGCTCCTGCTTATTTTAATGGAGAATTGTCGATGTCTTTATCAGAAGACATGTGGGATGGGACATAATTGGTGTGGTTGTCTTCCACACCTGCTAATGAGGAAGCAGGAATGGCATTAGGCACTCTTAGATACACACAAGCCTTGGGAGCCTGGAGACCAGGCACCTCTCACTGCAGGAGGTAGGACTGCCGTTGTTCTGTGCTGGGCCTGCTGCCTGTGAGTGTGAAGATGGGAGGAGTTGCCTTCACATAGCACTTAGGGTCTTGTGATGAAAGATACTCAATGCCCTAAACTCTTTAATGAATGCATGGTGTGAGGGACTTCATAGTGAAGGTCAGGGGTTTGGTTGTGAAATTTAAAAACAAACAAGCAAACACCTCATTTAGAGAGAGAAAGGGAACTATTCCATCTTCTGGTTCATTCCCCAAATGCCTGTGACAGCCAGGGCCCAAGTCAGATAGAAGCCAGGAGCCCAGGACTCTACTTCTGTCTCCCACGTGGCGTCTGGTGTCCAAGCAATTGATGCCTCCTCTGCTACCTGCTAGAACACATTCGCAGGAAGCTGGATTGGCTGGTGGAGTTGCCGAGATTCGGAGCTGCAAGGTGATATGGGTTGCAGGCTTCCAGAGCAGCGGCTTAGGGCTGGGCTTAGATCCCCACTTTCAGGGTTATTTTTAGTTTGGCAGACAAACTTGAAGTGTGTCCACCTGCTCCATGGGTCACTGGGGTATTTCATGTCATTGGAGAGTGTTCTGTTCATGGACGGTGGAGCATGATTTATGGTTAGATAAACGTTTCTATTTCTGAAAACACAATCCGTTGACTTCTGTAGGGCAAAGAGTGGAGTTTTTAGCATTCACATCAGCATTCACATTTCAGTGTTTCTCTGCAGTCTCTTTAGGCACTAATGAAAGGCTGGCTGTGAGCGCCAATTGTGAAAATTCTGCCTAGCTCCCTCCAGCAGCTGCCGGTAAAGGGAGGGTTGCAAAACCCACTGATAGAAACTCAAACCTCCAGATGTTATTTTTAAGTTCCGGGGTGGCTTCTCTCTCTTACCCTTTAAACTGCTAAGTCACATCCTGCTTTGCATTTTAATTTGCTGTAAATTAGATGTAGCAAAGACTGGACATTTGATATATTCGAATGAAATGAAATACCAAAATGAAAAAGCGCAGTTGTGTGGGGTTAAATCTACCATTTCTGGATGCAAGGTTGAGCCATGAAGGCCATGGCTCAACCCTCAATGAACATCTGAGTCACCTGGGGGAGCTCCTCCAACTGCCCTTTTCCATGGCCTCATCACCAGCATGGACTGGAAGAGCCACAACCCCGGGGACTGGGACTGGGATTTTGCGGAAGCCGCCCAGGGTTGGGCTGTGTAATGGGGCATGCTCCGTCCTGCCCAGGCCCCAGCATTGCTCTCTATGGTCTTCCCTGCCTTGTGGGGTCCTACTCACAGCTTCATGATTCCAGTCCCACTGAGGTCTCCCTGGATTGTGTTCTGGTTGGTTTCATGTACCCACATTCTGTGATCTCCTCCTGGGATTCTGTTTCCACCACTCGCTTTTCTGTTGCTGAGGGTTCAGTGTGGCAGGAGACATGTAGTAAATGCTTTATAGAAAGATGACTTGTGTTTTGAGTTGAAGGTTCATCTGTGTGGTTGTTCTCCTTTTTCTTGTCAGTTGTTTTTTAAAAGAGTTATTTTTTTTTTAAGTCCTCATGGATCTGTTAAGCCATTCTTCCTTTTTGGATGTAGAAAGGCAAGTGAGAGGAGCCAAGCTGCTGGAGGAGGAGGAGAACCCTTCTCCAGTTTGGAGGGATTGTCAGCCACCCGTCAGTCCTCTCCCATCCGGGCATTTAGTCATCCTGATTGGTCACGGCCCTCGGGACCACATGGGTGGCAAACACAGCATGCAGGGGACTGTCTTGTTGTAGACAGTGAACATGTTTGGGCCATGGCTCTCTGCCACCTGTCCTGTTGTGAGAGACTATGGGATGGCTTCCGCTGAGGATAATGAACTCCTGCAGGTTGGAAGTGTTAGTTTTTCTTGTTCTGTCCACCCATGAAAAGGGTTCTTGTGGCCTGAGATTCCGTCATTGGCTCCGGAAGCCAATGACGAAAGAAGTGATGTGCCATTTCCTGTTGAGGAGTTCAGAGGTGATCTGAGAGTCCTGTAAAATGTGAGGGATGGTACTTTCTTTGCATTCAGTCTCTGTAAACTGAGAGATCCAATAGTTAAGTGGTAAGATGGCAGCTTATTTCTCTGTCCTGTAAATGGATCGGCAACACTACCTTCTCCAGTTATGGCTTTCATTTCTGCATCCAGTTGTCACCATCTCCAAGCCCCTGGGATTAGGGAAAGCAACAGGAACATACACACGGGATCTTCAGGATCCCCATCTCACAGAAACAGCTTCCATTCCCATCTCATTAGCAGTCCTTAGTCTCAAAGCCCCACCAAATTACAAAGGAGGCTAGGAATGTAACCTCCTGTTGGATGACCATGCACCCAACCAAAACTCCATAGCTTATTGTTAATAACAGGAATGGTTACTAGTGGGCAGCCAATATCATGCAAGGTCTACATGATAATTGGCCAACGTTTCAGATCTATCCACTGTAAATGCTGATTCACTCTTTGGGAAACATACTAAATGAGAAAAGGAACCTCAGGTCTCGTCATGAATGCTATGAAGTCATTGTAGAAACTGTAACACTTGCGGTGGGTGGGGCTGGCCAGGAAGGGTTATTTGGAGGGAAGGTCAGCTGTTGCTGGGAGAGGATATGGAATATATACTAGTCATAGTAGCACAGGTAGTGTTTCTATGCTGGGCTAGGGTTGATAAGAAGGAAAAGGCATAAAAAGTTGATTGGATGGAGAGCATATCATAGATACAGTCAAGATAAGGTGACCAGTACCAAAGGAGTCATCTTCAATAATTCATTTTGTAAGAGTACCTGGGGGCAGGTTGGCTATAGCACCTGTAGCCATTTGTTGTTACACAGCCTATGATGACTAATAAGTAAACTCAAAACACTAAAACCTGGGACCAGCATTGTGGTACAGTGGATTAAGTTACCACTTGTGATGCCACATCCCATATTGAGTTGTCACTTGGAGTCCTGGCTTCTCCATTTTGGGTCCAGCTCCTGGCTGACACACCTGGGGAAGGCAGTGGAAGATGGCACAAGCACTTGGGCCCCTACCACTCACGTGGTTGACCCGCATGGAACTCTTGGGTGGGTCTTGACTTTGGCCTAGCCCAGCCCAGCCCTGGCTGCTGCAGTCATTTGGGGAAATGAACCAGTGGATGGAAGATCCTTCTCTCTTCCTCGTACTTCACTCTCCTCTCTCCCCACTCCTTCTCTCTGTTACTCAGACTTTCAAATAAACAAAGAATTACAGAAAGTGGAGCATAGATAAGTTCATTTGATTGCTTCTGAAGAAGGTTAAGTTGGTTCTTGAGACTAGAATTTTATTCTAGAAGGCAGTGTTTGCCTTTAAAGAAGCAGTCTAGACTCTTAATGATGAATCTATGAGTGAAGGATTATGGGGAAAGGATGGGAGAGAAGGGCCATAGAGTCCATGTTGTGGGGCTTCACAGGCTGAGAGTGGGGGCAGTTATTTCTCAGACTCTGACTCCAGCATACAACTGAGAAAGGGAGGCTCAAGCAGGTTGTCACCCCCTAAGGGTGTAATTCTGGAAGCTTCTGGTTGAGTCTGAACTCATTTACATTTTTAAGAAGACTGGGGAGTGAGGCAGGATATGCTCTCTGTTGGTTTCTTTCTGACCCAACAAAGAAGCATTGGCAGGGATGCAAGGTGACTGAAGACAGATGCCCCAAGTTAGGGTACTCCAGCTGTGGCTGTGTCATCTGGAAGCATTTCTGCTAAGTCAGAGGACTTCACGTGACCAAGGATTTCCAATGGCAAGGAGACCCTCAAAGAGTGGGCCACCTGAAATCTTCTGAGAGACTTAAACAATCGTAAACGACCCCCACTGAGACAGACACATGGTCTCCTGCCGAGGACTTGTAGCGCTGCAGCCTGAGCTGCTGGTTTGCAAGGCATGACAAGGAATGAAGGAGGCATAGACCCAGCAGCTAGTGGTCAGGTTGAGGAGAGTGAGTCAGCATGACTCATCTGTTCAGATGTTACAACCAAGAGGCAAATCCATATGGGGGAGGGGGCGGGGATAGAGAAGGGCTTGGGGGAAAAGGTGGTGCTTCATTCTCCAGAGGAAAGTTTCACAGGTGGTGGAGATCAAGAAGGAAGGAAAGGTGCTTGGGGAGGCAGGACCTGCTGGGAAGAAGGCAGAGTGGTGTCCTGGTGGAAGGTTCTAGAAGGTAGTATGTATATGTGTGTGAGGTTTTGAAGATGGAGTTGTCTAGGCTAAAATACCGTTGAAGCATGTCTGCTAAGGATTGCTCTGAGGGCTTCATTGTTTCAGTCTATCTCTGTAAAACTTTGTGAAGTTCACTAACATATGGTAATTGATGAAGTGAAAGTGGAACACTGGTTGGTTGGGAGGATAATGCTATTGTGGAGGATTTTACATGTGAGGCCTTGCCATTTTTTTCTTAATTCTGTAAGTCTTGGAAACCTCTAGCATGAGAGAGGGTCTAAGGATAAATTGTACTGGGGAGCACAAGATGGGTTGAAGAGGGGTGAGTGAGGAGTAGAGTCCATGGCAAGTCCATGGTGATGGGGCTGTGGTGTGGACAGAGAAATAGAAATACATTGGAGGATAAAGAGTTGAGTGCCAGAGAAAGCTGGAATGTATGGTTTTGGGGGTGGGTGCTTGAGTCTGGGGTTGGAAGTTTGGTTAAATTGGGGTGGTGTGTCTTAGAGTCAGTGACATCAGCAGCAGCTGGCACAAGAGAGTGATGAACTTGCTCTTGGAATTGCCAGCAGCCTGTTGATCTAGCGGCACTCCTCTGGCTTCACGCAATCCATTGGAGGCCAGCTGCCTCCCTGTCTTCATGGGCGGGGGTGAGAGGGCCAGGAGCAAAAGCATGGAGGAAGCCATGTGTATGCTTGTGTACCTGAGGGAAAAACTAAGGAACCAGGAGGCAACACCTTCAGGTGCAGAGGATCCTGCCTCTAGTAGCTGTGCTGTGGAAACAGCCTGCTTGCATGGTAGTCAGTGGAAGGACAGTTGCCTCCGTGCATGGTGACTGTCTACAAAGGCATGCTGTCCAGCCCGCGAATGAGAAAATCCTGCAATGGTAGCACCAGCTGTGACCCTGAGGATATGCTATTGAGTGACACAAGCCTGTCCAAACAGGGACAAATACTGTGTGATTCTACCCACATGTAACTCATACAAGTAGAGTGTGGGATGGTGGTGGCCACCGTCTGAGGGGAGGAGGAAGTGGGGAGTTAGTGTTTGATGGAAACAGGGTTTCAGCTTTGCAAGATGAGTTGGTTGTTGAGACCTGTGCAACGCTGCGCCTCTAGTTAACAGTGTTGTACACTAAAGCTTCATGCTAGGTATTCTGAGCACAATGAAAATCTACATATGTGAACACACACAAACACACACAGAGAGGAACTAGAGCATGAGGCTCATAACCGAGGGGAAATTTAAGGGTGTCACTCAGATGTGCTAGAATCCTGTCTCCAGAACTAGCACCGGGAGTGAGCTGGAGCATGCACAGAGCCATTCAGAGCTGGAAAAGAACTTTGCAAACATGCATTCGGAGCCAGATGCCCAAACCAGAGAGAAGCTTCTGGATTTGGAGACCTCTTCACAGATTGCCAGCAGTGAAAGCATTGTCTGTCTCACTCCTGACGGAAGGGCACTGACTGGCAAGAACTGAATGAGCCTGGAGAATAGGGGTTGAAGTCCACAGCAGCACAGGGGTGGGGAATGTGGCGCAGCTGTGCTCTGAGGTGGGTCCTGGTGCTGGCACAGGGGACCGAACTGCTGGAGAATCCACAGAAGCTTGCCTGGGAGCTGTGGTGGGCTGCCAGGAAGGGATGGAGAACGAGTATCAGAAGCCTAACAATGACAAGATTCCAGGAGATTATTGTAAGAAGGTGAACCAGTGGATGGGAAGATCTGTGTGTTTCACACATGCATATTTTAAAAATTAAAAACCAGCTAGCTGGGCTTCACTGTCACTTTCCAGTTCTGTGGGTTTGTTGCGGAGTATAAGAACTTTTTTTTTGCTTTTAGAAGGACAGGGTCAGGGTCAGAGTTGAGAACCACTGGCCACATTAGGAGGTCTTACACTGAGATATGCACAGATGTCATTCTTGGAGAGTGTCGGAGATTCAGGCACTTTTCATCTGAAGTGGAGTAGGATCTGCGTTATAAACAGGAATCTGGAAGACGCTGAAGAGGATAGATCTAGACACTTTGAGAAATTAGGGCTGTGGGATATTGTGGTGAGTGGGCTAGTATGGGTCTAGAAATGGTGATAGATGAATGAATGAAAAAGACTTTAGCGCCCTTAGCCTTCTTCTCCAAGTATACCCAGAATGCTGGCCGATGGGAGAATCTCCAAATAGGATGGACTTGGGTGAGGGCAGAATCGCAGGCCCATGCAGTCCTAGGGACCCCATAGTCCAAAGGAGGTCAGCTAAGAACAGCTGCTCCAAGACACGGCCTGACATGGGTCAAAGTTACCAGGAGGAAGTTTGGCAATATTAGTGAGAAGGAACAAAGGAACAGGCAAGTCTTGGGTTCCTGTTAGAAGGCGGGAGTCTTACCCAGGAGAAGCAAGCCCAAGTTCTCAGCAGTTCCCTTGACCTGACAGGCCTGGTGAGTGTAAAGATGCTGAGTGCTGCCTGGAGACATGAAGGTCCCCAGGGCTAGGGCATCCTCAGCAGTGTCAGCAGGTGCCTGGTTTCCTGGCCAGGGAAGCAGTGCTCTCCTGCTCCATCCCAATCAGACCAGGGGCTTGTCTTTAAATCTGGGCTCCATTGTGTGCGAAGCACAAATATAAGTAACCAGAGTGGGACGCCTGTAATCATAAAGGCTTCCGGCCCTTGAGGGTTCAGGGGGGATAGCTGGGTTGTGGTTAATTATGTCCTGTACATTTACAGAGGGCATATTGAAGACCAGTTACAAGGAAATGACAGTGAGACAAATAAGTAATATTACCTCTAAGTAATAAGAAACTGTCTAGAATAGACTTTTTTTTTTTTTGCATTAAAAGAACTGTGAAATGGGTTGCCCTGTCCCTGTCGAGGGAAGGGCTCAAGTGGCTAGGACCTCGTAATATTACAGAAGGAATTCTTGCTGTGGGCTCGAAGTTGGGCTTGAATGGGCTCTTTGTTTCTGCCATTGTGGAATGATTGGGACTTTTGCATTTTATGTTCTCTGTGCTGGACGATGGCGAATAAGTGACCCAAGGGCCCACTGCCCGCCTAGCCTAGTGCCATCAAGTAGCTGCAAGTCACTGTCTATAATTATGTTGCTGGGCTGGGCTCTTGAGAAGTCACCTAGATTGTCCTAGGAGAGGGCCCTTACAAGGACAAGTGCTGCTTCGGAAAGTTGTGTGCCCTTGGAAGTGTAGGTGAGGCAACTTCTTCCCACTTGGAGCCTCCACATCCCTGTGCCAGGAGCACAGATGTGAGTCCTCTGGGTCAGACCAGGAGTCCAGATCGTCAAGGCCTCTCAGCCGAGGCTTCAGACAGAGACAGATATGGGGTCGTTTCCCAGTGACTGAGGCTGTTGTGGCTGAAATCTGCTTCCAGTGGCTTCTGCTCACTCCAGTTTCTGGTCAGTAGTGCGTAGCACTAAATAACCAAAAAGAGAAAAAGAGCTATGGAGGGAGAGAGAGAGAGATCCTTCATCTATTGGCTCATTCCCCCAGGGGACTGCAATAGCCAGGCAAGGCCAGGCTGAAAGCCAGGAGTTACATCTGGATTTCCCACATGGGTACAGGGACCCAAGCACTTGGGCCATCTTCCCTGATTTTCCAGGCCATTAATAGAGAGCTGGATTGGAAATGAAACAACACAGATTCTGATACAATGGGATGCCAGCATCATAGGCATTATGCTGCATTGCCAGCCCTTGTAGCACATTTTAAAAATCAGTGTATTTGAGAGGGCAGCATTTTTAAAATGTGCATTTCTGGGCCTGGTGCAATGGCTCAGCAGCTAAATCCTTACCTTGTATGCATCAGGATCCCACATAGGCACTAGTTTGTGTCCTGTAGCCTGGGAAAGCAGTGGATGATGGCCCAAAGCCTTTGGACTCTGCACCCATGTGGGAAATCCAGAAGAAGCTCCTGACTCCTGGCTTCGGATCAGCTCAGCTTTGGCTCTTGCAGCTATTTGGGGAGCAAACCAACAGACGGAAGAGCTTTCCCTTTGTATCTCCTTCTCTCTGTAAATCTGCCTTTCCAATAAAAGTAAAATGAGTCTTTAAAACAAACAAACAAAAACCCCCAAAAAGCGCATTTCTAGAATTTAAGTAATTGCCTTTACCAAAGTCCAGAAATGGGTATCCCAATATACTTTGTGTCATTTCAGGGCATAGTTCGTTTATCTGTTGCTGGAACAGTGCAGATAAACTGGATGATATGCCATCTGTTCTCCCAGAAAGTTATTTCCAAGTATGGAAGCAAAACCTGTTTCTTAAGCCTGCTAGAGGCCCATGCTAAGAGTGTAGCCCCCCGGACCAGCAGATTAATCAGCAGCTGCGTTAGCTGTCCCTGCTTCCAATCTCCTATGTTAATGTTTAGTTGCTATTTTTGGACAGCCAAGGGTGATGAATTACGTTGCTTTTCTCCTTCTTCATTTGTGTTTTCTTCCAAAGTAAGCATGCTGCCTTAATGATTTAAAAATGATTGGTTCACACTTAGGGATTGGGGAAATGTTCATATGCTGAATGATAGGATTGTGGTCGAATTTTAAATCCTTTCCTGGCTGTGCTCAGAAGAGGGGTATAGTCCCTGTTTCGTGCTGCTCTTGGTGCCTTCAGGAATCCAGAAGAGGGAGAGATGGGAGCTGATATCTGTTGAATGTCTGTTTTCTTCAAGCCAGGTGTTCCATTCTCAGCTTCTCTCATGTAAACCTCACAGTTTCCTGAGTAGATTTTATCATTCCCCATTAAAACACACACACACACACACACACACACACACACACACACATTTATTTACTTATTGTGAAAGAGTTCCAGAGAGAGAGAAAGGGAGAGTCAGAGAGATAAGTCTTTTGTTCATTGGTTCACTTCCAAGATGCCTGCAGTGGCTGGGGCCCATGCTCTTAAGCCATCCTCTGCTGCTTTCCTAAGTGCTTTGGCAAGGAGCTGGATCAGAAGTGGAACAGCTGGTCCACAGACTGGTCCCATAATGCTGGCCCATTTTATTTCTCATTTTATATAGAAAAACAAAAAACCCAATGCTGAACATCAGAGAGGTTTCTGCATTTATCAGCGTGCACCAAATGTGTAGCAGGGAGGCACCGCTCATGCCTTTTTCTGGGGTGCATACTGGGTGTTCATGTCTCCTTTACATTGTTTGCTCAAAATATGTCTTCCTTTCCAAAATAAATCTTACCATCCATCTTGGTCATGTTTCCCCGTTCCTGCTTGAAACCCGTTGTCTTTTCCTTGATGGAAGTCCTCAGGCAACATGAGTTTGTACATCTTGTACCCATATGACTTGAAATGGAAACACTGTGTTTTCACTTGGCCTTGGCCTGACAGCTTCTCCAAGGTGGGACAGTAATGCAGAGAGGACCCGGCTAGGAGGCACAAACTAGGGCATCTGGCCCCTTCACACCTGTTGGATTTGCTGGCCTGCATGACTTTGAGGAACAGCAGAGCCCGCTTCAACCTGGTGGTTGGTTGACCTAACAGTGAGTGCCAACGCGAATTCTGCCGCACACCCCACCATTGTCATTCAAGTGCACAAAAGCCACAAAACCTCAAGCCTGCTGACAGGGACTCACAGCAGAGATAGACTGAGAAGAGCTCCCCACAGGAGAACCAGCTCCAGGGAACCAAGGCTGTGCTGGGGAGGCTGGTCTGGGTGCAGGGCAGAGGGGAGGGTTTGGTGTGGATGGGATGCGTCTCTCTGTCTGCAGATGTAAAATCCTGCACGCGCCGCTAGCTGTGTGCGTTTTGCTGCATGTGTGAGATCTCAGGGAAACCAGCCTGGTGAAGTCAACCACCAACCCTCACACTATTCTCAGTGTTTGAGCAGGGGAGTGACTGGATGTGTTCCCAAGTCCATCGGCCCACTTGTACTGGGTCAGTGAGTGGACTGGATCCCCCAGGGGCTTGCCGTGTGTACCAATCTCGATATCTCAGATGCCCTGGGTCTGTGGCCCAGCTCTCTGGTCCCATATAGGCTCAGTGGTCACTGATTCCCTGCTGTAGCACAGGGACACTAGCTGTTAGCGCTTTCATCAAGGCCACCCGTGGGAGTCCTGACAAGGCCTTCCTTCTGGTGATCAGGCCAGGCCCTGCAGAGTCCCCAGGGGCAGCCACAGTGGCTGCCTCTGCTCAGGTGACAACCCTAGTCCCTGGCCTACCTTCCCCATACGTTGCTGCCATCTCTGTTCTGTCTCTGGCCCTGTTTGAAGCATGTCCTCTTGTCCTGCCATTCGGCTCCTTTGGACCTGTAAGCCGCCCTGGGTGACTGTCATTACATTTTTTTTCTTTCCTTAAGATTTGTTTTTATTTGAATAGCAGATTTACAGAGAGAAGGAGAGATGGAGCAGCTGGAGCATAACTAATTGGAAGCCAGGAGCTTCTTCTAGGTCTTCCACATGGGTGCAGTGGGCCAAGGACTTGGGTCATCCTTTGCTGCTTCCCCAGGCCATAAGCAGGGAGCTGGATTGTTAATAGAGCAGCAGGACTCAAACTGCTGCATGTGTGGGATGCTGGCACTTGCAGGCAGAGGATTAGCCTGTTGAACCACTGTGCTGGCCCCAGTGTCACTGCATTTCTACAGAGATTGGGTAGAAAAGGTCTTGGGGGGGAGAGACATGTATTTTTCCTGGGCTCTGCCCCCAGGGATGCTTGTAGGAGGGGGTTCTCTGAAGGGGCCAGTGACCCAGGGTTGGGGCTGCAGAGGGTGGCCGCGCTGGCAGATGCCATGCAGCGAGTGGACATCAGGTCTGGCTTATGGACAGCCCTGGTCCTTGTGGCGGTTCCCTCCAAGGTGGAATTGGGCAGTTAGGTCACCAGGAGCACCTTACCTCCAGAGCGGTGTTACAGTGCTTCTCGTTTGGCACAGGTGCAGAATTCCTGGGACTCATGTTGCGTTGCCCAAGTTTCTCTCCCTCCTTCGCATTTCTCACAGGCCTCCTTGTGCCATACTGTTTCTTCTTAGAATCTCAGTGTGGGAACAAACAAATCAAACACGTGTACATACACGCACACGCATGCGTGCTCACACACACACCTTTGTTGCCATTCCTAACCCATTGTGGATCAACTGCCATAGTGATGGGTGCCCCCCCAGCCCGTTTCATCACTTAGGGTTCTCATTGGGTTTTTTTCTTTACTTTTCTTTTCTTTTTTTTTTTTTTTTTTTGTCCTTTTCTAAACAACAACAGCCAGTAATGTTTTAAGCAAACTATTAGTTTTGAACTGGGTGACACATTGACTTCGGCTTAGGTGTGCATGATCATGCTCCTATAAGTAGAGCTAACTTTCCTTGGCAGGCTCTTTAGTCTTATCTATGGTGGGCTCTTAGATAAATCCAGAGGTTGGGGGGGCAGTACTTATACAAGAGTCATGTGAGACTTCAGTTGTGTTGCTGCCGATGCCTCAATTTTACTTGTGGAGATTTGGACATTTCTCTTCATTGTTTTGATTGTAGTTTCTGGCCTTCACATTTATTTAATGTGTTTGTGAAGGCCTAGGGCATTTTATCTGTTTGATAATTAACCAAAAGCTTGATAGACCATGTTTCTTCGGCTGCTTCCTGGGCAGTTAAATAGCATCCTTCTGTGTCAGTCAGTTTGTGAATGCCACTAACTGGGTGAATTAGAGATGATTTTTATTGTTGTTGTAAACGTGCATGGGAAAGTTGTAGCATTTACTCGGACTTAGTATGCTAAATACAATCCTGGCCTTCTGAAGCCGAATGGAAACAGAGGACCTACCCCTGACTCTGGGCTGTGAGTCAGATCAGTGACCCGGGCTGCGTTTCTCCTCTTGGAGAGCTGGGAAGCCTCCTTCAGGACAGAGGCCAGCCCAGTTAACTCCTGGTAAGGGGTGCTCTTGTCTCTGCCCAGGTCACCTGCTTGCCCAAGTCCTTTGCTGCCTTGTGGATTGGCGTTGTGCTGCAGAAAGGACTCTGTGATACCTCTTCAAAGCTGGCTTGTGGTGTTTCTCTACTGAGTTCTATCTCTTGGGTCTCTGAAACAATCGTCTCGGGCAATCGTTGTTTTTACCAGAACCAGCCACTAGGGGCGTGTGGTGTTTCATCCCCGAGGCTAAGGGGTTGGAGTCCTGCCCTGATGGGACCCTGTGCAGGTCTGTGATTGAGCAGGTTTCTTAAGTTCTCAGTTATCGTCTTCATAAAACAGAACTAATACTTGCACCTCAGACAGTGGATTAAATGGGACACTAGGAGGGAACCCTTAGTATGGTGCTTGGCTCAAGTAATAGGCGTGCAGTGAATGATTCTTCTTTTAATTATTCATATGCTAATAGATGATTTGGGAAATTCTGCTTTCCCCACAGTTTTGGTCATGTTATGTTATTGGGTTTTTGAAAGAGTTTTCCAAATGTCTTTGGAGGAGAACACATCTCTCACTGTACATCCCAAAAATCAGAAAGGAGAAATGTAAAATTGTGGTGAAACACACACATAATGCTAAATTTACCTTCTAAGCCATTTTTAAGTGCAATTCAGTGATATTTAGTATATCATCACCCTTGACTACTTCCAGAACATTTTCATCACCCCAAAAGAAACCTGTAGACAATCACACTCCATTCTCCCCCCCTCCCAGCCCTTGGCAGCCACTAACTGGCCTGCTGTCTCTACAGATCACTGCACGTGTTTCCTTTAAGTCACAACATACAATACGTGGCCCTCTGTGTCTGGCCTCTCACTTAGCATACTGTTTTCATGATCTACTCATGCTATGTATCAGTACTTTATTCATTTTACTTTCTACATGATACTCCTTTGTCTGACTGTATCATATTTAGACTGTCCATTCACTGGGTGATGTACATTTGGATTGTTTCTACCTTTGACTATGTGATTAGCCCTGCTGAATATTTGCAAGTTTTTGTTTGTGCATCTTTTTTGGGGGAGGGGAGGGGGCTGCATGAACCCACCTAAGCACAGGATTGCTGGATCATATGATAATTCTGTGTTTGCATTTTGGGGAGGTTACAAATTGTTCCACAGTAGCTGCTCCATTTGTCATTCTTGTTCTCAGTGTTGGGAGGTTCTAATTTCTCCATGCCCTTTCCAATACTAGCTTTTTTTTCTTTCATTTATGAAAATCTTAGCTGTCGTACATCATGCAAAGTGCTGAGATTTTTTTATAGCACTGATTTGTATGCAGCTGGGCTCAAATTTCCATAGTAATGCTTATAAGTTGGTCATATCACAAAGCAACATAAGAAACTACAGACACTGAGTTCCCAGCTAGACAAAGGTACCATGCATCCCTTCCCTTACAACCTGGGCTATAGCTTGTTGTGCACCATGGCTCTCTAACCTGTATCTTAATTATGGCTGCTGGCTGCCTACCTTCGACCTTTTCTCTGATTCCTTTCCTTTTGATCATAGGGCTTTTCCATGAGTTGTTCAACACATGTTACAACCATGATGGATGAGAGTTGAAACACCTGCCTGCGTGGGAGCTCTGTACCCTTGGCTCTGCATCTTCTGATGGCATTTTGAGGACATCAAGGCCAAGTGACCATCTGCTCATGATGAGCGACGAGAAGAACCTTGGTGTGTCCCAAAAGTTGGTCTCCCCTTCCAGAAGCACCAGCAGCTGCTCGTCCAAGCAGGGAAGCCGACAGGTAACGTGTTAACTCATGCACATCTCAACACACCCAGTTAGGACACTGAAAAATTCAAATGTCTATGTCCACCACAGAATCCTCTTTCCGGGTTACGAATTTCCAGCCATGCATGAATTAGGTGAAGCGAGTCAGTTTGGATTATTTTAATGCAGCTTTCATGCCTAACGGGTGGGAAATGCTACCCTTGGCTGTTTGTGTTATTTTATTGATCTTTACTTGTCAGTGTAGATAGGAATAGCCCCATTTCACCCCCAAGGAAATGGATGCAGATGGACCAGGTTGCTTATCCAAGGGCACACAGCTGGTCAGCAGCAGAGCAAGAGACCAAAGCTAAGTCTGTGAGGCTCCAGATACACTCTGTGCTTTCTAACCAAAATAGAAGCGCAACAATTTAGTAAGTAATTATCATGCATACAGCCCCATGTCCTGCCTTCACCAACCCTTTTATGACAGCTTGTGACGGTGATTGCCCTGTTAGGGACTCTGAGTTTCACCCGCTGTACTCTAAGGGTGAGGGAACCGAATCAACAGAAATAAAAAGGGTCAAAAGGAATTAAGCTGGGGAAGAAAATCGTGAAACAAGGACAGAATAATCAATTCCTCCATAACTGTCAGTTAATTGTATGTTCTGTGTTGGTGTCCTTTCTGACAAATCTCTGTTGGCGCAATCTGTTGGTTTTTGATCAGTGACAGAATATGCACATTAGTCCTCAGCATTCTTTGTCCTGCAGTTAGGTGGAAAGAGTGGGCTGTCCAAAAGCTGAGCTTATAGGCCAAGGGATCTGGGAGCCTTGTCAGTCCCTGCTGGCATTGCCTGAGCACTGTGGGTAGCTCTGGCCTGAGAGTTGACCCAGAGTTCGTGGTTCCAGATTTGGAAGCAGCAATTAATCACCCTCCCCCTTTAGGCACGTGCACATATTTGTGACAGAGCAGCATGGCTCTGCATTGAGACTTGTTTGGGACAGGGAGCCTGACACCCATGGATCTATGATCCTAGGCAAGTCTGACAATTGGGGTCCCCCCCAGAATCCCTCCTTAAGGGCTGGCAAGGCAAGATTTGTCAACACAATCATCACTTCCTTCTTGGATCTTAAGACTGAATTAGTCTTTGACCAGTGACCAATGCGTTGTGGTTCCTTGAAGTTACATATGGCAGTAACAGGGCTTGCTGACTTTGCCTTCCCTTTATCTTCTTAAGCTGACATTCTGGTTGGGATTAGGGCAGAGTAGAAGACTTTTCCTACCTATGTCTCTGCACCTGACAGCATCTGTGACTCCATCCTCCTGTGGTACAGGAACAATACTTGATTTATTTAAGCAGCATATACTGGCATTGCCAGAGGAGCTGAAACCATTCAGAACCTTCTCACCATAAATACTACCCAAGCCTTTTCCATGAGATTGATTCATCTTGTTTTCATAGAGCTTATTATTTTTTTTTTGAGCTTCTATCATAAACAGATTTATGGTCTTGGCACATGATAAATTAGCATGCTTTTGAAGTGTGCCCCATATCTAATCTGTCAATTAGCTACAGCAACCCATTATCTGTGAGCCAGGGGAAGATGTACAGTTGTCCTTAAAGGAACCCCCATGAGCAGTCAGATGTCCATTTTTGTGTTTAGAATCTCCGTCTTTATGCTTCTAATGTTGCTTTATAAATGTGGATATGTGTTTTCCCAACAACACAGAAGATGGAAAATTGAAAATGTTTCTTTCGGTTTTAGCCTGAGTGTAGTTGGTAAAGCTTATGTTTCATTTCCAGGAGACATTTTTTTAGTCTATTTGCTTTCCTGTTCTTTTGTTGAAGTATTTATCTTGAGGATGTCATAATAGTTTTATATTTGATACTTTGTGAAATGATCACCACAGTCAAGTTAATTACTGTGTCTATTAGCTTATCTGGTTATTTTCTTGAGTGTGTTATGAGACCAGGTAAGTTCTGTTCTCGTCGCAAGTTTCAGGGGCATTTGTCCCTTTGTGTAAAAGGAGATTGATTCTGAAGTAGCCTGATCCACAGTGTTCAAGTTCCTTGTAAAACAGAGTGTATTTGTACCTCACATGTGCCCATCCTTTGGTAGGCTTCATATCCTGTCTAGATGATTTACAATACCATAGGCCACATAAACACCATGCACTTAGATGTTATATTGCATCAGTGTTTAGAGAATAATAACAAGAAAAATCTATCCATGGACTTCACAGATGTGATTTTTTTCCCCCTAAATATTTTCACTCTGTGGTTTGTCATTGCTAGGGCTATGGAACTGTTGGCCACAGAGGTCCGACTGGGTCCTGCAGTCTTGCTGACTGTGGCCTCTGCTTGTGTATTTGCTCTCCAGGACTTGCTCATCCTGCCCGACTGGAACTTTGTACTCTTGGGTTAACATCTCCCCATTTTCCCCACCCTTCAGCCTGTACACCTACCTCTGCTCCCTGTTTTTGTGCATCCAACCTTTGCAGATCCCACGTGGAAGCGATACCATGTAGTGTTAGTCTGTGGGCCTGGCTGATGTCACTTAACATAATATCCTATTGGTTCATCCATATTCTCACAAATGGCAGGGCTTCCTTCTTTTTTAAGGCCAAGTGGTATTCCTGTACGTGTGTGTTTGTATGTACACGCATGCACATGTTTGCATGCCACAATCTTTTTTGGAGATATTTAATCTTACTCTGTATCATATACAAAAGAACCTTGGTTCATGACTTTGTATATTTCTGCTAGGTTTGGGGTGGGAGTGATGGTGGGGAAGGAGCACAAAATGCATAAGCCTGCAACACCATCTTGACTGAAAAGATTTAAATTATCAGCCTGCATTGCCAGGAGACATTGAGTATATCTGTGGTCCACTCACACTGACTGTTCAAGTTTCTTAAACTAATTCAACATGGGTCCTTGTTTCATGAGCTGAACTTGAAATAGTCCTTCCTATCCCAGACTTAATCATATAAAATAGCCAGAAACTATGCGTTTCTGTCATAAGGTAGCCCTCTCTATTGTATACATTAAAATAACACATTTCCTTGAAGGGCAGAAGTAAAGCAAATGCAATAGTAGATATGATGTACTTAAGGCAGTACATGGCAGCTGGTAAGTGTGGGTTACATTAGCCAATGATCGTAGAGGATGGTCCAAAGCCTTGGAACCCTGTACTCGAATGGGAGACCCATAACAAACTCCTGGCTTTGGGTCGCCTCAGCTCTAGCCATTGCAGCAATTTGGGAGTAAGTCAGTGGATAAAAGGTCTTTCTCTCTGTCTCTTCTCTCTGTAAGATCTGCCTTTCCAATAAAAATAAATAAATCTTAAAAAATTAATGAGTGGATGAGTATGCACTTGTTTGGTGATAAGGCTCTCGTGTTGCAGTCTCAGGCTTCTTGGATTTGGGACAGGTCCACTCTGAACCTCGCTGTCTTACAAACATGTATCCCTTGCTTAGTGAGTTGCTGTAGGAAGTGCCCTGTGATTGACAATTAAACCATTCAGCTTCCATGAGTACACAGTGCAATCTAAGATGTACTACCCTCTGCCCACCTGTTCTGCTCCTGTGCCTGCACACGAGCCTGCATCCCAGCTAAGAGCACTTGCTGTATGCTCCTCCCCATGGTGAGTCACACTTCCGGCATGTTCTGGCACAGTGGTGGGGCTGCATGGTGGTCACCAGTACATAGATCTGTGAGCTCATCCTTGGAACTGAACTGTTAACCTTACAGGAACAGAGCCTTGGCAGGTGTCATTCATTTAATGAGATGAGAAGAGTATCCTGGATGGTCTCCGAGTTGCTTCTAAATTCACTGGCAATTGTCCTTATAAGAAATACACAGAGAAGAGGTGATAGGAAGAAGGAGGCGGAGACAGCAGCGGTACAGCTTCCGGACAAGTAATGCCCCCGAGCACTGACACAGCCCTAGCAAAGGCAGAGCCCACACGCACTGTCTCTGTTGGGTCTTCTGCAGAGGACAGGCCCTGCTAGTACCCAGACTGTAGGTTTCTGGCCTCCAGGACTTTACAAGATTAAGTTTCAGTGATTCTGAGTCACAGAGCTTGTGCTAATGCACCAGGATAGCCTCAGAAAACGAATGCACTTGGCGTCTTCCTGTGTCATTTTTCGCCCCTCTGAATTCCAGCTGTGGCCCTTGGGCCTTGCTCAGACAGATGGAGCTATGAGTAATATGTCTTCCTCAGCTCCTGCTGCAAGGCGTTTTGTTTTGTTTTGTTTTTGTTTTTAAGATATCTGTATTTTAATGGTAGAGAAGGAACATGCATTTCTGTCCATCAGTTCACTTCCCAAATAGCCACAACAGCCAGGGCTGAACCATAGCAAAGCCAAGCACCAGTAACTCCATCTGGGGCTCTCATGTGAATGGCAGGGATCCACATACCTAGACCATCACCTGCTGCTTTCTCAGGAGCCTTGGCAGGGAGCTGGGTCAGCAGTGTAGCAGCCAGCACTAAAACTGGCGCTCTGCTATGGGGTGCCCTGGTTGCCAGCAGTAACCTAACCCACTGTGCTATGATGCCAGTCCCTGCATCTTTCCTTTGGCATTTACAAATATTCAGCCCTGTAGTGTCTCTTTTTAATGCATACTAACATCCCAAGGGCTAGCACTTGTGTTTTCATCTTTGTGTCTCCAGTGGGCTGGTGCTGCACTTTGAACCTTGAGGAAGGAAAACGCCATTAAAGGAGTAGCTCAGTCACAACCTGGGAAGAAACAAATTCAGTCCTGAGATTGTTCCTTCCCTGAAGTTTAGCTGAGATCCTGGGAGGCTCTCCAGCCTCAGTCCACCCATGGTTTTATTGTTCTGCAATTTGGTCATGAACAAAACTACCTTAGAGTTTATCTGTAGCATCCTTCACAGGCCATGTGAAATGTTCAGCATAAAACTAAGCCTGGTCTCCAGGCCCTTCCTGGCCTCAGAGCCTTTTGGACAGGCACAGATATGGACAACCAGGTGATGTGAGTCCTTGGGGGAGGGCAGGCCCCGGGCCCTTGGGCTGCCTGGCGGCGCACTCTGGGAAATTGGTGCTGTGGAGTTACTTTTGCTTCTGGGGGATGGCACAGGTGGGGGCAAACAGGGACCCGAGGGTTCATGTCCAGGTGAGGAATGACTTCCAAGAGTCTCCCACAGACAAGGCCACTGTACTTGCAGGCCTAGATCATGGAACTCACCATGGGTAATGTGAGACTGGTCCATAACACTAACCTGCATGTGGGTGAATCAGGTCTGGGGGCAGAATCTGTGGGAAAATGTCTGAGCTCACGCATGTGGAACAGTCATCTTCATTGGCATGCACAAGATCTGTGGCTGGAAACAGGCCTGATTGAGGAGTTAAGGGGACACCCTGGCTGGGTTGGGGTTCCCACTGGTGAGCGCAAGAGCAAGAATGGGGGCAGTGGGCTGGCCTGGACATGGTTGCAGTTTCCCTTGGCATGGATAGGGACTAGGTCTGGGAAGAGCCAGGCTGGGCTGGACTTCAGTACTCACTGTAGCCAGGGTAGGTGTAGAATGGGCTGGGCTGTCTCATCTCCCCCTGAACCACGTAAGGGCTGTGTCTGAATGAGGACCAGGCTTAACTGAGCTGCAACACCCAACGGTAAGAACTGGATTGGGTTTGGGCCAGTTGGGAAGGCCATTTCCTGCCAGGACAAGAAGTAAATAAATTAAAGCTGGACCAAGAACTTACCAGTGTGTGCAAGATCTATCATAGGGAAGTGCCTGATGGGAGCTTTGTTAGGACAGTAGTCCGTGCAGATGAGAACAAGAACCAAGGCAAGGAGCAGCACAAATCAGGACAGGCTATGGTACCGGCCAACATACATGTGGGTCAGGTCTAGGTGTTGGCCAGGCTGGGCCAGTTCATAACATCCACTGGCAGATCTGAGGGCCAGGATAGGTTGTAGGAGGGGCCAAGTCGGCCCACAATCAATCAGTTCACACCAAGGCTGGGTGGGGTCTGGTTGGACCAGGATGGACTGCAGCACCAACCAGCAGGAACTGAAACTAAGGGCAGATTGGACTGAACCAGGGTGAAGCACCCAATGGTTGATATCGAGGTGAAGTGAGCCATGCCAGTCTGGAAGCGGAGGAGCAGGGACTGTAAGCCCTGGGAGCAGGGGCCTGGCGGAATCCAGGGGCCTGGCCCAGGTCCTTGAGCCTGCCTGCACAGTGGGTTCCGGGTCCGTGAACCCCGGGGCAGAGAGTCTCATGGGCCCTGGGTCACTGAGTCTGCCTGCACTATGGGTGCCAGGTCTGTGAGCAGGGAGTCCAGTGGGGCCGAGGTCACATGTCCTGGATCCTTGGGCCTGCCTGCATGGTGGCTGCTGGGCATGTGAGCCCCTGGGGTGGGAAATTTGGTGGGTCCTGGGTCTCCTGGCCCAGGTTCTTAAGCCTGCCTGCACAGTGGATGCTGGGTCCTTAAGCCCCTGGGGCAGGGGGGTCCAGTTGGGTCCAGTGGGGCCTAGGTCATCAGACTTGGGTTCTGGTCACCAGACTCAGGTCTTTGGGCTCATCTGCGAGAACTGATCCTCCTCAGTGGAATAGATGGAGTAGTGGAGGCTGGCCCAAATCCACTTAGAGGCTATGGCAGCCCATTTGGGGCCTTCAGAAGACATCTATTACCATAGCAGAAGAAGTAGAACAGAACAGCTTGGACAACTACCCCAGCCCAAATATGACAGCAAATATCTGGGCAGATATAGACTCTAAAGTGGATTATGTCAGCCAGTGGACATTGAAAGTGTTCCCTTGTTTTTGGATTGGTGAGATTCACAACATTTCAAAACTATCAAAACCACCTGGGCAGAACCATTGGAGCGTATGCCACATCAGGATCCTGGTTCAGTGTTGGGTGGCTGTTCCCCATCCCTGGGTGCTGGGCAGTTGGGAGGCAACGTGTGGTTTCTACCTTGGTCTCACCCCTCCCCCCAGATACAGAAAAAGAAATAGAAACTTGGAAACAGTGATCACACCCACTTTTCCCTGATCTTCAATCCTTCCCACCCTGATCAATTATGGGACCCTATCTAAAATAGAAATAAATAAATAACCTTGTGTAGATTTATTGAATTCTGAGTCCCACCCATTGCTGACATGGCTGGGCTAGACCAACTTGTTGCTGTGGACTTGGGATAGTCCATGGGTGGGACATTCTCTACCCCTGCATGAGGGGAATATGAAGAATCTTCGATAAGTTTGATAAACTAAGTTTTATTTTTGCACCAAAATTAGCTGCCTTTTAATTTCCATGAAGTTTTTGAAGCACCTTCATAATCAGTAGATATTAATCATTTCTACATATATCCCAGGAAACTGAAAACGTGGCAGAGTGATGACATGCAGCCAGAGATGCTGGGTGAGCAGCCAAGACGGTTGGAGCCATCACTCCATGTGTTAGAGGTTTCTATTAATGTTGTTTGGATTTTTTAATCCATCCATGACCAATGCTTTTGGAGTGCCTTGTTCTCTGCTTTGGAAAGCCGCAATGGGCGTGGCCTCTGCTGGAGTGGAGCAGAGCTGACCGCTCCCTCAGCAGTCCTTCTCATGTCACTGTCAGCAGCCAGCAGTGACTCCCCCGGCCCCTGGCCTCCCGTGTTAACTGGAGGGCTCACTGCTGAGACTGGCTATGCATTTTCCCAGCATCCCGATTGGACAGGCTGCAGTGGTTCTGGGATGTGGCTCACTAGCTAAGCAGATCTGAAGCATGCTGGGGTCTGGCTCCCTGGACGCGTGCATCTCCAACCACAGGGCAGGGTTGCCAAGCCATATCCTTGTGGGTACAGGAAAGGAAAGGCTAGACCACTGGCAGGTGATGACTGTGCTGCTCCACATGGCTTCTCACTCCTGTCTTCGGGCACCTGCGCACGTGGCCCCTACCCCTGGCTTTCCTAAGCTGAAGCTGGTGCTCCTGTTTGAGTTCCGGAAGAAGGAAGATGTAGAGTGCATTCTCATGGTTCATCTCCTCTGACCTCTGCTGTGGGGTGGAGCCTCTGCCAGGCCCCATCAGCTTCTGCAGAACCCTCCAGCAACATCCATCCTTTACGCAGAGATACAGCCTGACGCCTTACACCTCCCATTCATTAGTCCTACCCTGCAGTCCATCGAATCCAACCCCCACTCTTCCACACAGCCCAGGCCCCTGCAACATGGTGACCCTCAGTGGACATGGTGCAGTGCCAGGCCTTCTCCCATGCCTAGCTGCGCAAGCCAAGACTGACGACGGTTGAAGCTGAGTGCTGCTAACATTACAGTCTGAGAAGTTCTGAATTTGAGCTCATGCTTCACTGCTCCTCACCTCATTTTTTTTTAAATTGCTGCTGCTATCAGACCTGATTGACAAATAAACATTTAACACGCGGCAACAGCTCTCAGTCTCAGTGGTTGAATTACAAGTGCATAATTGTTCTGACCCTTGAGCCATTGTTCTTCCTCCTGGACATCTGCTGACAAACACATCCCTATATTTGTAGTACAATACGCCCATGAAAGGTGATGGTGATGGGCTCTAGACTGTATCTATGAGCTTTAGAAGATCAGAGATGCCTTTGAAATAATTCGTGACAAGTTGATTACACATTGCATTTAAGTTGGCACTGGATATCACCTTGGTGGGATGTTTTTACAGACCTGGTAATTGGCCAAGTAATGAGAACATCTCCTGCCCGCTTAGAGATGGCCACAGAGCTTTCTTCTGTAGGGACAGTGCCAGCCTCAGTCATGCTGTGTCTCCAGCAGCACTTCCAGGACAGCAGTGGAGGCCCCAGCATTTGAGAGGTACCCAGGAGACATGCCCAGCACAGACAGCTGTGCTAGAGGGACAGACTTCCAATTTGTGCATTCAGCAGGATGCAGCCACGCATGGCCAGCCCGCCAGCAGGCAGAAACGCTGAGTCGTCTTTCCAGCCACAAAGCGGCTTTCTATTTCGGGCACTTTTGACACATTCAGAAAAACAGACTGAAATGAGTGCCAGATGACAGTGCCAGGCTGCCTTCGGTTAAACTCTAGCAAAAAGACCTTAGGAAACCACTTCTCCCAGACTCTGTGATAGTTCTCTCTGTTTCCAGTTCGAGGGTAACCGTCAGGCCTGGGCACTCCCTTGGTTAAGAATTCTAGCCATGCTGAGCCAAGTTCACAGGGCCTTGGTATCTCCAAGAACCCAAATCCATATGAACTGTGTCTGTCGCGGTTTTCAGCTCAAAGGGTTTGTCCTGAGACTTGGTGCCTTTTAATATTGCTATATCCTCTTCCATCTCTAGTGCCAGTTCAATCTAGTCAAGGGCACAGGGTTAAAGTTCTCCTCTTTGGGGGTCAGTGTTGTGTTGAGCCATTTGCAATGCTGACATCCTGTGTTTGAGTACTGATTTGTGCCTTGGTTGCACCTCTTCTGATCCAGTTCCATGCTGACAAATCTAGGAACACAGCAGAAGATGGTCCCAGTGCTTGAGCCCCTCTACCCACATGGGAGACCCCAGTGGAGTTTCTGACTCCTAACTTCAGCCTGGCTCAGCCCCGAGGTTGCAGCCATAAGGGTGGGAGGTGAGCCAGCAGATCAGCGATCTTTCTCACTTGCTTGCTGTCACTCTACTTTTCAACTAAAAAAGCTTCAAAAAAAAAAAAAGCTCTGTTCCCTGAGGACTTTTCAATACTCTTACAATTTCTATTCTTTTGTTTTATTGTAGCAAATTTCAGCAGACATATAAATGATAGTTGTTTATAGGGTGCTGCGTGACATCTCATTACACATACATGTTGTATAACAAAAACATGTCCATCTTTGTGAGCATTTACGAATTTTTAGTAGTGACCATATCTAACATCTGTCTTCTAGTATGTTAAATGGGGAAGGATACAATAGCTTATCATATCTGCTGTGCAATAACACCCTCTGAAAGACACTTTTCTAACCCCTTGCTTCTCAGATTCATTGAGTACATCCAAGGGTAAAACGCTTCTGGAAAATGGAACTAAAAGATAGTTTACTTTGTTCAGACTATTTTTGAAATTCGTGGTTGCAAGTGATAGACACAAAAATCGTGAAAAATGCGTATTATAGCAAAACCTCAGGGGCTGGCGCCATGGCACAGCAGGTCAAGCCAGAGCTTATTATCAGGATCCCATGCCAGATCTGTGGTTGAATCCCTGCCACTCTGCTTCCCATCCAGCTCCTGGCTAATGAGCCTGGGAAAGCAACAGGAAATGGTCCAGCTGTTTGGGCCCCTATGCCCACGTGGGAGACCCGGCTGAAGTACTGGGCTGGGCAAGCTCTGATGATCATGGGTGTCGAGGGAGTGCGTCAGAAACTGGAACTCTTTCTGTTTCCTTCTTTTAACCCTGTCTGTCTCTGTCTTTCAAATAAGAAAAAAAATATATAGCTTCTGCTGTCGAGTGGTTTTAGCACTCAGTAGAATCATAACATTGGGAAGTGATCTGATTTTGTCTTCTTTAGCTTCCACATTCATTAAATAAGAATACTAACAAATCCAACTGTGTAGGTTTCTGCAGGGAGTCTGATGACGGAAGCTCAGCGTTTAGCATACTGTCTGACATGTATTGGTAGAGTATCATCCAAAAGACTTGGGACACGAACTGATTCAGGTTTCTGAGATTTTTATATCTATATCTATTTCTGTTATCTATCTATATATACATATATAAATAAAGCACTATATATATACATTAATAATATATGTTAGACGGCAGTGGAACTTGGGGCTGGCATGGTGGTATATCATGTTAATCTTGCACGTCCCGTGTCACCATCCCTGATTCATATCTGGCTGCTTCACTTTTGATCCAGATCCCTGCTTGTAACCTGGGACAGCAGCAGAGGATGTCCCGGGTCCTTAGACCATGCCCCTGCACCCACATGGGAAACCTGGAAAGAAGTTTCTGGATCCTGGCTTTGGATCAGCTGAGCTCTGGCTATTGTGGGTATTTGGGAAGTGAAACAGCATATGGAAGAGCTCTCTCTGTATAAAATCTACCTTTCAAGTAAAAATAAATAAATCTAAAAAGAGAGAGAAGAAGATGTGGAATAGCTGGGTCACAAACTGGCACCTTTAATGGATGGTGGCCTCACAGGTGGAGAATTGGCTTGCTCTGTGACAACACCGGCCCCAGGCTCCTGTGTTTTTACTGAGCCCTATTACATATTCCAAGTGTAGAACTTTCCACTCTTGGCATACTGTTGACACTCAAAACATTTTGGATTTTAGATTATTTCAGATGTGCAATTTCAGATTAGCCATGTTCTACCTGAAGCAGATACACAATAAATGTTGGCCGTTGTGATTACTTCATTATTTCTTTCAACAAGTTTATTAGGATATGGTGGTCACTGTTGCAAGTGGTAAACCAGGCAGAAAAGGATGCTGCTGCTGCTATGGAGTTAGAAAGTACTCTCCAACCACTTGGTATTATTATTGTTTATATTTGTTGTATTTATGTATTCATTTGGTCGGTTCCACTGAAGAGTATTTCCCAATGCACTGTTGTTTTGTGTTTTTAAACTTTTTTTTATATTTATCTTTATTTGAAAAGCAGAGGGGGCCCAATGCATATCTCAGTTGGCTAATCATCCTCTTGCCAGTTTTGGGATCCAAATGGGCCCTGGTTCATGTCCCAGCTGCTCCACTTCCCATACAGCATCCTGCTTATGGCCTGGGAAAGCAGTGAACGGCCCACAGCCTTGGGACCCTGCACCCACATGGGAGACCAGAGAAGTTCCTGGATCCTGCCTTCGAATTGGCTCAGCTCCAGCTGTTGTGGAGTGAACCAACCAATGGAAGATCTTTGTCGCTTCTTCTCCCTGTAAAACCGCCTTTCCAATAAAATAAACAAATATTTTAGAAAGAAAGGAAAAGCAGAGGGGCAGGGGGAAAAAAGGCTGGCATTTTTTATCCACTGATTTACTCCCTGTAAGTGCCTGCAGCAGCTGGGGCTAGGCCAGGCTGAATCCTGCAGCCCAGAACTCAATCCAGGCCTGCTGTGTAGGTAGCAGGGACCCAAGCACAGTACCTGCCTGCTTCCCAGGTTGCACTTTCGTAAGAAGCTGGAATTGGGAGTGGAGCGGGAATTCAGCACGGCCACTTGTCTTGTAGGACATGGGTATCTGGAGCGTCATCCTATTTGCTGTACCAGATGCTCACCAGATGCTCCTTTTGTCTTTTAGATTGTACATTATACAGAACTCTGAGTACAGGTTAATTATATCCTTGCAAGCCAACGACCCAGTGCCACTTCCTTGACTTAAGAGCTTAATCGATTTTCTTGGCTTGGAACTCACGCAATAAAAAGGCAGGGTAATTCCCTCAGATTCTCCTGTATACTTTTCTGGGGTTCTAAGCAACTTGAAAATATGGTCCCTGTAATGGTTTGGGAAGAAACACATCGAAGTATTGGGAAAACAAAGGCACAGTTTAATGCCAATTTCTCTGGCAATGGACAGCAATGCTACTGTAATTTACAGGAATAAATGACTTCTGTAGTCCGATATTTAGGAATATCATGGAAGGAGGAAGAAATTAAGCTAAAATTTTATGGTTTCCATGGATGGAAAAGACCAAGAGAGCTTTCTGGGAGGTTTGGGGCTAGTTCTTCTCTTGGCTGTCATGTGAACCATAGGATAGAAGATTCATTCTGTGTGTGTGTGTGTGTGTGTGTGTGTGTGTGTCTGCATCTTTGCATGTCTTTGACATTTATATAAAAGTAAGTAAAGAGACATTTCAGTAGGAAGAAGCCTAGACATAACCACACCAAAAGACATAGTGAAGTCATCAGGTAGACTGTATAAGTGGGTGTGGTATGTGGGTAGCTCAAGTGGCACAACCTTCTGAGACGTTCTGTCCAGTGATGGGTGATGTTGCAAAATGAACAGGGTTGAGTAGTGTTGCTTCTGTTATTTGGTATTTTCATTCCTGGAGATTAGGAGTCTATGAAAACTGTGCAGAAATATGATCCCACCTGTGAAATCAAGTCCAGTGCTACTCACTACCTTCCTTCCAAGACAGTTTGTACTTAGAAAAACATCTGCTAATGCTTTGGACAATCCCTTGGGGCTGTGTGTGAAACCATGGCCAAGTGAGGCTGGAGATGCCCCGCTCTTACCGCCGTGATGGCCAAAAGAGCTTCCGCCTCCCCAGCTCCAGCGGGAATCTGCAGGCAGAACGATGTTGGCTGTCAGGTTTGAGCCATGTAACTTAAGCCTGGTATCAGGCATGGGAGAGACTGGATGAAGGGCTCAGGAGAGGAGCTGGCTGGGGGCCTTTCTTCCTTAGTCAAGGCGAATTACCGTTTTCCTGCATTCTTCAGCTCAGACTTGTCCAACTTGATTGAAGTCTTAAGCCCTGAGTCCCAGTGCAAGATAAAATGAGGAAAACGGATATCTTGTAGGTGACAGAAAGGCAAACCCGTTTTGGACTTTTTGGGCCACCTGATCCAGTGTACTTTGGCTCCTACAGAGGGACTCAGGATCTGTGTCTGGGTAGGAGTAATCCAGTCCTAACATGAAGCCGTTCTGAAATCTGATTCGTGTCCCCATTTAAACTACAGGTCTGTCTGGTCTCCTCCTTTCTCCTGTTGCTGTTCGGTGAAATGTGCAAATGCGTCTGATCCCTGGTGGCATTTGCCCTGCGCATGAGCGAACAGGCTGAGCAGATGCGCCTGCTTGTTCAGTGTTAGCACACTGCAGGTGGCCTTCTGCTGGGAAGTCTTTAAACAAACAGGCAAAGGGCAAGCTCCCAAGCCAGGCATCTCAAGCTTTGGATACTCTGTTTAATGCCAACAACACACACGTTACCCTGGTTGACAGATACAGTGAGTTGTAACTGATTTGTCAGCAGCTATTTGTCCCAGATACCGGACACACTTCTAATGAAAACTAATTTACAGTGTTCTAAGACCTTAAATCTGTCTGCAGCCTGATTCCAAGTCTAAGCCTCTTCACTGGCCAGTCAGATGGGGACTGTTCGCAGAACAGCAGGGTGGGCATTGTGAGAGAAATCAGAAATGAACTAGACCATTTGAAGTCCAGTAACCTATTGTGGGGCTGTTGAAACTTACCCATACCATCCACGGGATGAGCCACCAGAAAGGGAGATGGGACACTGATGGAATCCCAGACAACTAGCGGATTTTCCCTGGAGAAGGCAGACGGCAAAGATTCATTAACATTCAGACAGGTGAAGCACTTTACACTTTAAGGAACAATTTTCTGAGCTAAAATTAATGTGTTCCAAACTGTGGCTTCCCTTTGATTAATCACATGCATTCTCCAGTTACTGTCTGGGTGTGATGAAGTGACTGCACAGTCTGTCGCTGTTGTCCTAGAGATATGCCTTCCAGCGTTACTCCCTTTCTGAAAAAGAGATCTTTGATATAAAAACTGGAGTTTTCTTCTAAGCGTCGCTTTTATCCACTGAGGAATTCCTTTCTCATCTTTAGATCCCAGGAGATGTGCCTCCATGGTATTTTAAAACTCTGCGTGTGCTATTCATTGTAGTTAATGTGAGTCACAGAGGAGGCAGGTCTGTCAGGACCATTACATAATGGGTTTGCTGCTAAAGTAGGAAAAGGTTCTTGTTACCAGATTGGTCCCATGTGTTGAGTGTTGAATTTGAGGGCAGTATAGCAGCCAAGCTGGGACCCACCCTGGCCTCCTGTATGTCTGTGCTGTCCTTGTTAGACAGTGTCTTGGGCCTTGGGGCTAACTGTCTTTTTGCTCCTGGCTGCTGGCCTAGACTTAGTGTCAGTCACCCAGTACCTGTGGTCTCTGCCTGCCCCGCCTGCCTCGGCATTTGTAGTAGATGAAGTTAGTCAACTAGTTAACGTGCAGTTTTGGGCAGGATGACACATTTGCAAAATTTAATTACCATGCATTTGAAATGTGTCTGATCTGGACAAAAATTCCTGGGTGCATATGTGGTCATGTGGTCATGTTCACGGAGTTGTAGTTGTAAGATGTGTGCATTTTACATATATTGTATCTCCAAAATGTAAAAATATTCAGGCCTGATGTTGTGGCATAGCAGGTAAAAATGCTGCTTATGACACTGGCTGGTTTGTATCCCAGCTGCTCCATTTCTTATCCAGCTTTCCAGCAGAAGCCTTCCCACATTCGTAGGTCCCTGCCACCCTCCTGGAGACCCTGATGAAGCTCCTGGCTTCTGATTTTGTCCTGGAAAAAGAAGGTAAAAATACTGGCTGAAAAAAATCATTCTTTGATGCCTCAAGATTTCTAAAACTGCAGTTTCTAAGATGGGAAGGTGTGAGTTCTCCCTGTCTGCTTGTCTTGGTCTGATTGTCGTGCTTACTCTCTCAGATCGGAAGGTGTGAGTTCTACCTGTCTGCTTGTCTTGGTCTGATTGTCGTGCTTACTCTCTAACATGGGAAGGTGTGAGTTCTCCCTGTCTGCTTGTCTTGGTCTGATTGTCGTGCTTACTCTCTAAGATGGGAAGGTGTGAGTTCTCCCTGTCTGCTTGTCTTGGTCTGATTGTCGTGCTTACTCTCTAAGATGGGAAGGTGTGAGTTCTCCCTGTCTGCTTGTCTTGGTCTGATTGTCGTGCTTACTCTTTGAACGGAATCTCATACTTCTCAGCCAATTCTTAAACCAACCCTCCCTCCTCATACAAACACACAGAACTGCTCTGAAATCTGTACTGTTTGGTTAACATTCAGATAAAGCCCAACAGTAACTACACAATGATATTCCAAGTCAACAAAAATAGGACGTTCAGTAAAATCTTTCCCGGTAGCCGCGGTTATCAAACACCAAGAGAAAGAAATATTTCCTTTTAAGGAAAGTTTTTAAAAAAATCAGATTTGATGTCAATACGTTTCTGCGTTACACCCATAAGGTCCATGGAGTACGTGGCAATTGAATTTGAATTTCTTCTCCCGGCCAGGCTTACTGTCTTGTGTGGACTTAACAGCAGAAAGTGCTTCCTAATGTTGTTACGTTTTTTTGAAAGAGTGACATTGAGGATGAACTCTTGTGTTGAAACAGGACAGCTGGGAAGTGGTGGAAGGCCTAAGGGGGGAGATGAATTATACCCAGGAGCCACCAATCCAGAAAGGATTTTTGCTGAAAAAGAGGAAATGGCCCTTAAAAGGCTGGCACAAGGTAAGACATGGGCACTTCTGGGCCAGTACCCACTCACACTGCCCCATCTAGCACCTGGTTCTTGGGCACTTCCGTTTGGTTTGAAGTCAACACTTAATGTCAGGGGGACAGTGTTTCAGTGACATGCCTTACGCGACTGTTGTTTCTTCCCCACAGAGGTTCTTCTATCTGGACAAAGGAATCTTGAAGTACGCCAAGAGCCAAGCTGATGTAAGTATCCCCAATGGCCCAGCTTGCCCCCAGGGACTGGGAAGGACTGTGTGTACCTGGACACACAGCGCAGTTCCCTGTGCTGAAACCCTGAGGGCTCCCAGTTTGTCTGGGAGGAGCAGAGGTGCTGGCTCTCCAGGGCGTGGGTGGGGATTCCAGGTAGTCTCTGTTCACCTGGCAGGTGGAGGGCTGGGGGCTCCTCCAGTTACCCCACTAGGTATTCAGAATCTGTTCTGGCCCTAGGGTTGTGCTCCAGGGATTCACTGGAAGGGAGAAGACATCTTTACAGCCACAAAATGGGAGTCAAACACAGGTGTACCCCAACATCTCATGGGGTTTGACAGAGAAGGCCCTGGCTGAAGGGGAAGGTCCCCCAAGCTAGCACAAGGCACTGGCCTCTGTGGGTCCCAGCTGGGCAATAGCCTTGGGCTTGCAAGGGTCCTCTCTTCTGTTACTCTTCCAGCTGCCTTCAGCCTGCTGCCCATCGTCCTTCCTCTGTGGCACTTCTAAATGGACGTAGACACCAGGGATGAATTCAGTGGGTGGCAGTGTGGTTCATGGGTTAGCTCAGAGTCAGACCACAGGTTATCTTCCTGCTTACTTGGAGACCGATTATGTTTACTGTTTCTGCCTTACGTCTTCTGCACCTCAACCTTCCCATCTGGGGAGTGGACAGAATGCTTCCTACCCAACAGGTGAAGGAAGATGGTGCCCTGTAGCAGCCCAAGGGCTTGCCAGACAAGCAGTGGTGATCATCTTTATTGCTGGGGTGGGGAAGATGGGAAGAGCTTGGATGGCAGTGACTAGGACATGACTGCATGAACATCAGGGTTCTCAGGTGGCCCCCGTTGCCTCTGCAGATCGAGAGAGAGAAGCTTCATGGCTGCATCGATGTGGGGCTCTCGGTGATGTCTGTGAAGAAGTCGTCCAAATGCATAGACCTGGACACTGAAGAGCACATCTATCACCTGAAGGTGAGGCGGCTGCCCAGGCATGGGCTCCCATGGGGCAGGCCTCACTTAGGGCAGGGAGAAAGGCCAGGCTGTTCCTACACACTTGGATGTTCAGCCAACATGAATGCTACCATGGTGATTCTGATGGATGCCATTGCCATTTGGGTGGACAGCTCTTCCTGTGCTGGACCATCTTCTGGCCCTGCTGGGAAGCTTGGCATCCCTCTCCCTCCTCCCTCTCCTCCAGTGCCACAGCAAGCTTTGTGCATTCACCCCTGCCTGCTCCAGGCAGATGTTTCACCTTTGGTGGAGAACCTTGTACCACAGGCTGGCATGTGTGCCCCCTCAGTCTGGGGGACCCTATCTTATATTATTAGCACATCCTAGTGAAATTTCAGTGACTTTCCCCTACGGTGTGGGTGTCTGCTTGCTTGCCCTCTGTCCTGCAGGTGGTAGAGGTGATGAAAAGCAGTGAGTGTGTGAGATCCAGAGCTGGTTCCCATCTTGACACGGCCACTTGCTCTCTGTTGAACTTTGATAGATCACCTCCTCTCTGAACGTCTTGTTTTTCTTGCCTAAAGAGTGAAAACAACATTGTGATACAGTTCATCTCCTGAGCTGCATATTGGCTACTTGCCACAGTACCTGTATCCAAACAGCACACAGGTGATGAGGTGGTACCCAAGTGACAGAGATTAACTGAGAAAATGCTCCCACTCTTTCCCACGAGAAAACCATATGGGGTATTAAGGATGAGGGCTAAAGGTGAGGAAGAGGAAGGCACCATTCCCCTTTGGCTTGGTGTCCTAAAGTGCCCCATACCTTCATGCGAGGACCGAACAACATGGACCTAACACAAACACTTATGGTTAGTGGACCGGGTGAGACAGGCAGAGCCATGCAATCTCCTAGACTAATTCTGTACCCTTGAGAAGGGTTTCTCAATCTGGGTTTTCTCTTCATCTCGTGGTCTGGGTCATTCCTTGTTCTGGGAGCTGCCCTGTGCATTGCAGGGTGGTGGACAGTATCTTTGGCCTCTCCCACCCAGACTGAAGTAGCATCTCACTCCAGTGATGACAGCCAGAGGTATCTCTAGACGTTCCCAGAAATCCCTGGGGGGGGCAACACCATCTCTGGTTGTGAATAACTTGTGGGAAGTAAAGGAGAGTAAAGCCTATAATCTTAAGAAAATATGAAAGCCATACTAACCCCATAACTGCCCCCATTCCATCCCACATTTCAAAGTCCATGTCCATGACAATGTAGTTATTCCTGCCTGCGCTGCCAGTGCTTTGACACAGAGAAGAAATAATAGGTTCTAATGTATCCACTATTGGGGTTAACAGAATAGAAGCAAATATGAATTTTAAAGAATTAGAATGCCTCGATACACATAGATACATAATATTCTGATTAGCAGTGTTAATTTTTTTCTCTGTGGGATTCCCTTTAGGTGCTGTTTGGTTTTGTGTTCCTTTTTCTGACCAGCAGTCATGGCTGCTGTTGTGGGCCAGTATAGTTGACCAGGTGTTTGCTGCACAGGCTGAGCATCAGGCAGGTGTACGATGTGGGCCGTCCATGGCCATTCTCTTCTTCCAGAGCTAGAGGCCTCAGGCACAGAGAACAAAGCAGCTGTCTACCCAGAGTCACAGGGTACTCGAGGCCGGTGAAGCCCTCCTATTTTTGCATGTTGTTTGACTAACAGGCAGTGAATTCAGATACATTCTTTGGGCACCTACTTTTAAGGGTGTCTGAAAATAGAACAGGATAAAGAAGATTCCTGTAAAAGTCCCCTGAACCACATCTGGGAAATACAGCCCTTTTCAGGACTGTAATTAAGGGGAGGCAGATAAAAGGGAGTCTATATTGTTTCTTCCTGTAAATGACACATTAAAGGGTGCCCGTCTGATTGGCACTCAGCCTCACCCCCATCATCGTCCGCCTAACAGTTTTTCAGTGAAAGCCACTGCGAACATTCATTGGCACGCCAGTGCTCCCAGCTGCGCTGTTAGTAAAGCTTGACCTGGGTTTCCTCTTGAAAGTCAACCTCGCTCCGCATCTTGCAGGTTATTTCAAATTGCTACTCCAGAGGTCTTTGTGCCCTAATATGCAGATCTCTATCACTTTTCTGTTTGAAAATTTTAGAACAGTAGTTTCCCCCATATGTGCAGTTTTGCTTACCAAGGCTTAAGTCAGTATTAAATGCAAATATTAATGGAAAATTCCAAAAATAAGCAGTTTGTTGGCCTTAAACTCATGCTGTTTTGGTTATGGCGATGAGCCCTCAGGCCATTGTGCCCTGTCCCTCCCAGGACATGAATCATCCCGCTGTGTGTCCACATGGTATGTGGTGTCTACCTGTTAGTACCTAGCAGTGTGTCCTGTTATCAGATTACTGTGGAGGTGTCAGGGTGCTTGTGTTTGAGTAAAATTCATGAAAATAGAATTAAGTTAAGGTTAATTTGGTGTAATAAGTAAGTAAATAAATAAGTCCATTCGTGCAGACCATCTTGGAAAAGCTCATGGAAATAGATAATGTCGCTGTCCCGCAGCGATGGACTTGGTGCACGGAGCCGATAATAACACGCGTGGACCCTGACTGATGGTCAAAAGCCGAGGTTTATTAGTAGCATCAGACTTTATACTCTGAGGGTCATATAGGATAAGGGAGGAAGTGCTGAGCTTATCAACAAAACCATTAATGCTTGTTTGGAACTCCTTTTGTCTTGTATATTCCACCAGGTGTTCTCATATACATATGCAGATGATATCCAATAAGGTATACAAAAGGTAGCCATTTGGTTATTCTCCTCCAAATATTATCCAACCAACTGTAGTCCTGTGCTCACTGACCTTTTAGGGTCACAATGTCCTCCTACAAGATATTATGAAAAAAAAAATTTTGCGCCAAAGTAGCATTACCTATGAATTCTGTTTTTCCAAAGCTTTGTGATGTACGCTGCGTAAGCCAAAGAGAAGCCATGGAATGCTCGCTTTAAGTGAAAAGGTGCAAGTGCAATAACATAGTTGAGAGAGACCACACTTACAAACTTTATGGCAACACACTGCTATGGTGGCCTGTTTTGTCAGTGGTAATTACCGTTATCTCTTATGGTGCCTAACTGATAAACTCTATGAAAGGTGTGGGTGACTGAGAAGAACCCTGGCATCTCATGGGCTCAGTACTCCGTGCTCACGGGCATCCATTGATGGTTGTGGGCTCTAGCCCTGGTGGATAAAGGGGGATGATACTGTGGTACACAGAAGTGCTGACTTTGAAAAAAAGCACATGGTACATTTTATGTGCTTATTATATTCCTTTCAGTATTTTTTTTAAAGATTTATTCATTTTACTACAGCCAGATATACACAGAGGAGGAGAGACAGAGAGGAAGATCTTCCGTCCGATGATTCACTCCCCAAGTGAGCTGCAGTGGGCCGATACGCGCCGATCCGAAGCCGAGAACCTGGAATCTCTTCCGGGTCTCCCACGCGGGTGCAGGGTCCCAGTGCATTGGGCTGTCCTGGACTGCTTTCCCAGGCCACAGGCAGGGATCTGGATGGGAAGTGGAGCTGCCGGGATTAGAACCGGTGCCCATATGGGATCCCGGGGCTTTCAAGGTGAGGACTTTAGCCGCTAGGCCATGCCGCCGGGCCCTCCTTTCAGTATTTTTATAAACACTTAAAAGATGTTCTAATAAAAGTTAGTCTTTACGAAAGATCTTCGTAGAAATTAGAAATTGAGAGCTGCTCATCTGTGGAGGGAACAGCTCAGTGTTTGTGAGGGCACTAACTGAAGATATTTTAAAAAGTAGTGTTGCTGTGTATTGCTTTGTCTTTGTTCTGTCTCCTGCAGTAGGGGAAAGGTTCTTTATACCAGTGCTCACGTTCATTAACACCCTCCTCAACCGCCGTGTATTCTTTGTCAGACAAGGTGAACGAGGTTAAATATTTTAAGGAGAATTTACTAATTCGTTCCAGTTCAGAGAAGATTGGTCTGAAAAGAAGGAAGTAAAAAAGAGTTGAAAAAGGAAAACGATGCTAGTATTTTCAGAACGGACAGCAGACTCTAGGATTAGAAACCTTGGAAATGCTTTCAGGCACCTTAAAGCAGAACGCGGTTTAATGCGATGTCTGAGACCCACTTGGTATGCGCATCCCAGATAGGAGAGCCTGTTGAATCCGGCTCCACTCCAGCCGTACCTTCCTGTGCATGAATGCCCTGGGAGAAACAGTGGTGACGACTCAAGTGATCAGGTGGAAGACTGGATGAAGTTCTAGGCTCCTTCCTTGGGGCTGGCCTGGATCGACCTGCTCTAGGCAATGAACCAGTGGACTGAAGATCTCCTTCTAAAGAGAATGAGAGCAAATTAAAACTAAGAAAGGAGACAGAACTGTAAATTTCAGTTTGTTTTATATACTGATATTTTCTTGGCTTTCTTGAAAATAACATAACAATTGATCTCTTTTCTAGAAATCCTGAATATAGATACCTTATCAAAACTGCTTTTATTCTCCATTTCTGGCTCCAGCTGGTTTCATTAGTCTGCAGAAACATGAACTGTCAGTCTTTCAACATGTGCCAGCTTATGTGCCAGGAGTGGGAATGACATTGTGGTGTAGTGGGTAAAATCTCTACCTGCGTCACTGATAAGTTTTTTTTTTAAAGTGAAAGAATTAAAGAAAAGAAGAAGTTAGGAGTAACCTCAGATGGACAGTTGTTCACTCCAACATGTAACCTTTTGTCTCCCTTCTGTGGATGGCCCATGCTTTAGGTCAAGTCCGAGGACATTTTTGATGAGTGGGTGTGCCGACTGCGGCACCACCGCATGTACCGCCAGAACGAAATCGCCATGTTCCCACGGGAAGTGAATCACTTCCTCTCGGTGTCCACCGTCCCAGACCCTGCTCCTGGGGTGTTTGACCCTATTTCCAATAGGAAGGTAAGAGACATTTTGCCAATGAGGAGTCCAAAGGAAGAGGGTGACGTCATGGGTGGGGCAGCCCATTTCGGAAGCTGAGTTTGAGGGAAGAAGCAAGCTTGCAGGGAGAAGCAGGGTCCGTTGGGTTGGCACTTTGGGCTTCTGTCTGTGAGGCTGAATCAGGTCCAGACTAGCACTGGTGCCTGACCGGCCCGGGACTCGGGAGGCGTGTGTGAGGAGAACCTTGGTGCCTGTGCATGCTCCAGCTTGGCTTTGTTTTCTTATCTAGTGGTAAAATGGTGCCCCAAGCTGGAGGGACCTCCGGAGGTGGTAGGGACTCCTGCAGAGTATGTTGCTAGAAGTTTCTCCTGATCCCAACAGAGGATGTCCATTAGTGCCCAATCTGTTGTGCTTCACCACACATGCCCCCTTCCCTGCCAAGTCTTACTTCATTTTACTCTGTGCTTTTCTCCTCCATGGAACAGCGTAGCAGCATATCAAAGCAGAACTCATTTCAAACCGGAAGCAACCTGTCATTTTCTTGCGGGGAGCCGCGAGTTCCGCTCTGGTTGCAGTCTGCGGAGGACATGGAGAAATGCTCAAAAGGTAGAGTGGAGCCTCTGCCTCTCTCTGTGCTGCTCCTCCCTGATCCCAGAGGGGGCTTGCACCCAGGGGAGTTTGTGCCCTTCTGCCCCTTCCTTCCTTTGCTTCTGAGTGCCACACACCTTGTTGTCTCTGAGAACACATCCATCCCCTGGCTGTGCGTGCAGGTGCGTTTCCTTGGATATTGATGCCTGCTCTCTATATGGGCTTGCAAGGCCCCGTCTTTGGGACTGGGGGCTGCCCAGCTCCCTCTCTGTTTAAATGGTTCCATTGTGCACCCAAGCTAGAGAGGCAGTGTTCTGCAGGTGAAAATCTGCACTGTTAGCTGCTCTTTCCCAGGCTGGAGTCACTGGGACAATCTGAAAGCTCAGGGATGCCTGGGCTTGGGCCTTGCTCCCAGAGGGATCTCTTGAGATCTGTCTGGGGGCCCCACTGACACTGATTTCCCTGAGTTCCCTGGGTAATTATAAGCTATGGTTGGGACTCCCTTCCATAAGGAAATTTTAATTAGCAAGGAACTAAAAAGACTGAAGACCACCAGAGGGATTGTCAGCGTTCTGATTTAATTGTTGGCAGGTGGAACCTGAACATATGCAAACTGGCAAAAAATTTCTCCACTCGATCATCATCTCACTTACTAATTCGTGTATTCATGGATGGGGTGGAGCAGAGAGAGAGAGAGAGAGAGAGAGAGCGCTCTCGTCTGCTAGGAGTGTTCTTCCAGATGCCCACAGTTGCTAGGACTGGGCCAGCCCCACGTCAGGAACCAGAAACTACCATGGGTGACGGGAACCTGATTATGTAAGCCGTCACGGCTGCTGCCTGCGATCTGTCTGGCCGGGAGCTGGAGTCGGGAGCCAGAGGCCACAGTCTGGGCTGCTCCTGGGGAGTCCTGAGTTCTCTGTCTTCGGCCCACAGACCTGGCACACTGCCAAGCGTTCCTGGCAGAGATGAGTCAACTGCTGCAGAACATGGACGTCCTGCATCGCACGTATTCGGCGCCGGCCATCAACGCCATCCAGGTCAGCGGGTTCCTCCTGGGCTTGCCTCCCGCCCTTCCAGCCTTTGACTAATGGTGGGGTGCTATCCAGTTGTTTACTTTAGCCCAACTCAAGGGGATTGAGATGGCCGCTTTGCTTGGTGTTAATTCCTGTTGGTCTGATGCACCTTACTGTCTCTGCTCTCTCTCTCTCCCTCTCTCTCTCTCTCTCTTTCCCATTTTGAAACAAAGGGTGGAGCTTTTGAAAGTCCCAAAAAGGAAAAAAGGCCGCACAGGAGGTGGCGGTCCCGCGCTCTTGGCAAAGATGCTAAAGGAACGCTGCAGGTAACCGTCGCTTCTGTCAGCAGACCGCTGTTCTCACTGGAGCTCTTCAACCATGTGCTGGAACTACTGGACTCAACTGGGGGAATGGACAAGTGAAGACTCTTTAGTTGTTCTTGCCAGTAACCTGGGCAGAGAGAGACTCAATCACTACCACTCTCGAGGGACTAGAATAGGCATGTTAGGATGCTCTGGGCATGGGAGAGAATATTGTCTAAGGGAACCACGGCAGGAGGCTGTACTGCTTGGTTTCCCTGCTTGTTCTACCTGCCTGCTTGGCCGTGCCCCTTGTGTCAGTGCAGCGTGGCCACATGCTGTGACCCACCCCTCAAGGGGACACTAAGTGGCCTTGCCACTGGGTGCTGGACCTTGTGCAGACTGCTTTGCTTCTCCTCACCAGCCTGTCCCTTATGAGAGTGTCTCTGTAACGTGCCGTGCTAGGAGCGGTCTTTCCCAGTGCAAATACCTGGCCTTTACCAATTGAATTCAGCATTGTCAGCGTCAAAACATGTGCTGTGTGTGCTCTGTGGTTCGAAGCACTTTATAGGTTGAACTTGAGAGCTTCTAATGTACAACGTATTCCAGGTACAGATGCTGCAGGTGAGTTGTATAAAAGTCTGGCATACCAATAAAAAAAGAACTTTTGAACATACCCGCTGCAAGCAGCCTAGATACTGGAGGGTTTTGAATGAGGAAGCCCGGCAGCCTTAGCTATCATTTTCAACCCACAGGTTTTGTTTTATGGCACCACTTAATAGGCATGGGGATCTCCCTACCCTTTCCCAAGATACCTCCCCTTCCCATTCTCCTCCCCTCCAATCTTACATTGGATGTCTTTTGTGAATTTTCACAAGTCCATCACGCTGCCACTGAGGTGTCTCCCAACAATGTGGAGATTATTAGCCGTATCACTGTGAGTCCATCCTTGTACTACATGCATGAGGACATACTTCTCTCTGTTTCCACCTATGAACATACGAAGCTCCGCTACATTTCCATTATGCATCCCCTTGAGTACAGTCCACCACGGGGAGAAAAAAAAAAGAACATAAAAGAAAAAAAATAGTGAGGCTTCATCCACATGAGCTTGACAAACATATAACAAAGGTATAACTGTGACACTAGGGTGGTGAAAAAGAGTGTTAAGCATCTTCACATAGGAATAAGTGCCAGCGAGTGTCCCCTGTGGCTCTGATGAGAGTATGTAAGGACTAGGTCAGCGTTACTGCAGTAGCAACAACAGTGATAAAATGGACATTGACAATCTCAGGTGATTACAAGCAATCTGTCTCTTATGGATTACATCACAAGGTCTTATTACAAAAAGTATAAATAAGTAGGAGGTGCAATAGGGTGAAATTCACAGGAAAAAATCCTTAGATTTGACATCATATCCTATATTAGAGTAAACATATGATATCTGACTTTTTGGGATTGACTCATTTCCCTTAGCATAATGGTCTTCCGTTTAGCTCATTTGGCCACAAACAATTGTATTTCATTTTTTAAATAGCTGAGTAGTATTCCATAGAGTAGATGAACCACAGTTTCTTTATCCAGTCCTCTGTCAACAAGCATTTAGTTTGCTTCCATGTTTTTGCAATTATTGATTGTGATGTCATGAACATAGGGGTGCATGTAACTTTCTCATGTAACAAATCTTTTGTGTATATTCCTAGAAGTGGTATTGCTGGGCCGTAAGGTAGGTAGATTTTCAGTTGCCTAAGTATTCTCCATGCTGGCTTCCATAGTGGTTGCACCAGCCTGCAATCCCACCAACAATGGAGTAGATCAACCCAGTTTTAATGCTTCTGTCCTTTCTGAAAAAATGAGGTGCTTCATGTGTTTTCATTTCACCAGAAGCAGGTGGCTGTAGGAAGTATCTTTGTGATTGATGGCTCAGTAGAGAGAGACTTACCTCAATAGAGAGACTTTATCCTGTCACAGTGCTCCCATCTCAAACCCACGAAAGTGCTTGAAGCATTTGGCATCTGACATGCAGTCTCTCCCTTTGGTGTCATTTAGGTCCCTAAACCTTTCACTGGCCCTGTGAGACTGCACTCATCCAATCCGAATTTATCAACTCTGGATTTTGGAGAAGAAAAAAATTATTCTGATGGCTCTGAAACCTCTTCAGAGTTTTCTAAGATGCAGGAAGATCTGTGTCATATTGCACATAAAGGTGAGCCGGTGACCCATGTGTATCTTAATCTTGGGTGTCCTTACACAGGATGGCTTTTTCTACTCCATGAAGACTTTGGCCACTTTGTTTTTACCTACCTCCTTGGGAGTGCAGACTGTATTGGCAAGAGGTTTCTTTTTCATTTCTAAGGGGAAAGAAGGAATGTTGAATATATAGTTTATGTTCAGAATCTGCAGGTTGCACATGTACTGATTGAAAATATCCTCCCCCACAATTATATCTGTATTGAAACGTAAGACTTTTTTTTTTTGCCTGTGAGAACTCCCTAAGTGATGCAGTAATAACGTTTTCATGCATGAAGAAAACACATCCAAACATACCCACTGCAAGCAATCTAAATACCAGAGGATTATTGCCCGGGAAAGGAGTGGAGCAATGTGGTTTTAGACAGCATTTACATGGTGTTAGGTATTAAGAGTCATCTAGAGATGGTTTAGAGTATATGAAGGATGTTGTGACTTTGATGCTGGCCATCCTATATTGGAGTGGTTGATTCAAGACCCGGTTGCTCCGCATCTGATCCAGCTCCTGGCTAGTGCACCTGGAAAAGCAGCAGATGGTGTCTAAAGTGCTTGAGCCCCCCATACCTATGTGGGAGACCAGGATAGTTTTTGACTCCTGGCTCCTGGCTCCTGGCTTGGCTTTCCCCAGACCTGGTTGTTATAGCCATCTGGGGAGTAATACAGCAAATGGAAGATCTTTCACCTTGCCTTTCAGTAATCAATTCCATAGTTTAAAAATGAATGAAGTA
The DNA here is from genome assembly GCF_030435755.1 of Ochotona princeps. Taxonomy (NCBI): domain Eukaryota; kingdom Metazoa; phylum Chordata; class Mammalia; order Lagomorpha; family Ochotonidae; genus Ochotona; species Ochotona princeps. Next base: position 28,864,789 of record NC_080851.1, read on the forward strand.
TACAGAGGATGTGGTGACAAGGATGACTGTTTTTCGCTTGCCATCCAGTTTGTATGCTGCCTGTGGGGCATCTGTTTGTACTAACTAGAGGGGAGAGCAACTTTATGTTCCTACTGGATTTTTTAAATCTGCCTATCCAGTGACTTCAGTTTGAAGAATTCATTTTTAAGAATTGACTTCAAAAGGTACCCACTTTAGTATTATTTATCATATGAAGAGTTAGAAATTGGGGCTAGTGTCGTGACACAATGGGTTAATGCCCTGCTTGGGATGGCTACATCCCATATTGGAGAGCTGGCTGGCTTGGATCCCAGCTGCTCGGCTTCCAGTCCAGCTTCCTGCTGATACTCCTGGGAAGCAGTGGGTGATGGCTCAAGTACTTGAGTTCCTGCCACTCACACAGGGGACCCAAATGGATTTCCTGCCTCCAAGTTTCAACATGGTCTAGCCCTGGCTGTTGTCAGCATTAGAGGTAGGTGTCCAGTATTATTACTCTATTTATAAGGATATGCAAATTAAAGTCATGATGAGCCATCCTTCTACACCTGCTAGAACAGCCAAAATAATTTTTAGGCATGACAGCGCCAGATGCTAGTGAGGATACGTGAAAGCTGAATCTCTTGGACCTTGCTTGTGGCCATCCAAAGTGGTATAGTCATTGTTGAGACAGTTTTGACATTGCTGTATAAAATCAATCATGTATATACCGTGCAACTTCTAAGTTACATTTCTGGACATTTATCTCACCTGAAAAAATGTTTCCCAGATGTTCAGAGCTGACTTATTTGTAGTAGTCAAATATGAGAACTCAAATATCCCTCAACAGACAAATTGTTAAATCCATACAGTGATAAATTCATACAATGCAATACTACTCAGCAGTAAAAGGGGATGAACAGTTGATGCATTCAGCAACTTCGAAGGATCTCAAGGAAATTATACTGAATAAAAATATCCCATCTCTAAACAGTGCATAGTGAATAGCTCCAGTTGTAAACCCACGTTTGAAATGATACAGTCTCAGAGATAGAGAAGAGGTGGGTGGTTCCCTGAGGCAGGGAAGAAGAGGGCAGGACTGTGGGTGTGATTATCAAGAGATAACTCAGAGATCTTTGTGGTGCTGGAAAATTCTGGGTGGTGATTGTGTTGCTTTTTCCAAGTCTGCACGTATGACCAAGCACACATACACAAGTCAATGTGTATACATCTGGTGAAATCTGACCAAGATCTATACTGACAAGTTTGCTAGATTTTAGATTGCACCACTCTTAGGTAGAAGGTGTCCATTGGGAGAATCTGGCCAGAGGATACATTGGACTTCATTGTTCTGCTTTTACAGCTTTCTGTGAGCTTATAATAATTGCAAAATTTAAAAATAAAAAATAGAAATAGCCTAAATACCCAGTAATAGGGATTGGATTTTTTTTTAGTGCACTATAGGGCTAGGTGCAAAGGTTTCATTGGTTAATCCTCCTGCTTCAAGTGCTGGGATCCCGTGTGGGTACCAGTTTGTATCCCAGCTGCTTCACTTCCCATCCAGCTCCCTGCTTTGGGACCCTGCACCTGCGTGGGAGGAACTGAAAGAAGCTCCTGGCTTGGAATCTGCTCAGTTCCGGCCATTGCAGCCACTTGGGGAGTGAGCCATTGGGTGGAAGATCTTATCCTTCTCTATATAGATCTGCCTTTCCAATAAAAATAAATAAATCTTTTTTTAAATGCAATGTAATTGTATAATAGAATACTTAGTCATAAAAATAGTAGTAGCTACCTTAATTGAGCACTCAGCTGCGTGGAGTAGGTATCATTGTAACCTCTGTGGCATAGATAAGAAACTGAGAGCTGGAAAAGCTAGAGAACACCCTGGGAATCACATGGCGACAGTGGGGCCAACCTGAGACCTGAACCTATCCTACTGGACCCCTGAACCCATACTCTTTACCTGGTGCTCCACTGCTCCATTGAGGGGATGGCTGGGAGATGTCATTTCCATGTTTTCAAACTCACTGTATGCACTCCCATACATTTGAACAAAGCATCTCCTCCTAAGTAAACTGATATGTTTTTTATAGGCATAGGAAAGGTGACAATACATAACAGACCAGGAAATCCTGTTTAGGGCTGATTTCAGTTTTGTGGGAAAAATAATAGTTATTTTTGGCCTACGTAGACTCAGCGGAAAATCTGGAACAATCTGTATCAACGTGGTAGTGATGGAGGCTGGGGTTTGAAGTACCTCCTGTGTTCCTGTTCATCTTTCCTAGTCTAATTGTCTTGTATTGAGTGTTTGTCTGAAAGACAAAGTGCATTGTATGGTTTTCAGTGGGAGAGAAGTGCTGGAGGCAAAGGAGATGACAGCCCATCGGTTGCCTGCCTCTCTGTGTTGCCTCCTTCACATTGTTGATTCTTTCCTCTCTCCTCCCTTGGCCTACAGAGTTCAGACCTGTGGGTTGGGAGGCAGGCTAGAAGGAAACCTTGTCACATTGTTTACAGAGCCTGTGGTCCTGCTTCCCACAGCCCATTTGGTCACTGTTTTGCAGTGTCGCTGTCGGATGAGAGGTGTTACCTGGCCCATAGCCTAGAAGTTCTTCAGATGCCCCCTTGGGCTTCCTCTGCTGGAAAAATGTCTGGGGCATTGAGGGCACTCTAGTTTTGGTGGGAGAAACTTGCTACGCAACACTGTGATAATAACACAACAAAGCTCTTTACCCGGCCTCCTTGCATGTGGAAATGTCCCACCTTTTGCCCACTGGGAAAAATCAGCTTCCTGTGCTTGCTATAGGTTATCCTGTTTGGTAGATCCTGTGGATCCAGCCACCTGCCCCATCTTTCTTACCTCCTGCAATACAGAGCTGCCCCCCCATGTGGACTCAGTCAAGGTTGTTCTCCAAAGGTCTAAGTGCGCTGTGCGAATGGAAGTCCCCAGGGCGGCCCACATGCCATGCTTTGTGGAAAGTATAAATGCAGAGCTGGGCTCCCCGTCCCTTTGCTGGCTTGTGGAGTCTCATCTGCAGGCTGCTGTTCAGGGCTGTAGCTTGTTTCTGAATCCTCGGGCTGTGGCATACTTCTCACTTGTGCACACTCAAATCTGTAGTGCCTCTGCGTGCCTTCCCATGTAAGGCTTGTTTTGTTAGGGTGATGCCTGTGCTACTGTCCTGACTGTCGCTGTTCCAGTTGTTGGCTGTCACTTCTGAGCAGCTGGACTGAAGGCAAGCATATCGCTGGTGTAGCATAGGCTCTGTAACCAGTTTCTGACTGCAGCTGAGTTCTCCTCGTTTGGTAGCATGAATGGTGAGCCACCAGTATCTGCCCCCCGCTCATTAGGATGCATTGTGGTGCTGTGGGTTAAGCTGTTGCTTGCAATGTCTACAATCCCATACTGAAACACCAGTTTGAGTCCCTGGCTTGACCCTGGTTTTAATCCACTTGCCTGCCGGTGGCCCTAGGAAACAGCTTGAGCCCCTGCCATCAGTATGGAAACCTAGATTGAGTTCCTGCGTGTTGGTTTTGGCCTGGCCCAGTCCCTTGTGTATGGCCATTGGGGACTGAACCAATGCATGGAAAACACTGTCTCTTTTCTCTCTCCTTCCCTCCCTCTCTCACTCTGCTTTCAAAGAAATACATAGGTCCTTTAAAAAAATAGTAAAAAGGCCCTATTAAAAGTTATGGACTGTAAATTTGATTTTCATGGAATGGCAAAGCCCTGAACTGGCTCTTATTGATTCATGGTTCTGGCTTTGTGTGTCTGCTAACTTCCACGAAAGCAGACAGTGCACAGTATTAAATCCTGAAAGGCGCTGTTTTTGTTGAATATGTTAACATCTATGTTTCCCAAGATATATTTTGCGGAACACTTTGCCCACAAAATGCTTTAAAAAGAAGCAAAACAAGGATGTCATAATTAGAAATGTTTGGTTACTGAGTGCTGACTCTGGCTGCCTTTGATTTTACACAGGAAGTAGTGCGTAGTGAAAGCTCCGAGACGTTCTATGGATTTTCTGCTGAGACCTGTTCACGTTAACTCAGTGATTTCTGGTGTTGTACTTCAGAAGCCCTACACTTTAGCACTTACCTCCTGGACTGTAGTTACTGAGAAGTACCCTTCAGGAAGTGCTCTAAATAGTACTGCTTTGCAGAGTTGACCCTCTGCACCAGTGGGGTGACCACAGCTATTCCTGCCTGGCTGTGAGCTTTAATGCTTAATTTCTCTGGTCCCCCATCACCCCACCTGTTCATGTCCTGACAGTTGTCCGGTCTCCCAGCTTTCACATTCTATGACTGCCTTCCACAATGAATTCTTATCCTGAACACAAGGACTTCCTCCTGTTGCTGATTACCAGCAGAAGAGTTCGTGAGAGTGTTCTGTGAGGGGCACAGGCAGTGGTGAGAGGGACAGTCATGGGGAGTGCAGGATCCAGATTAAGGTCAGGGTACTCTGAATGGAAGGTGGACATGCATGCCCTGCCTTAGGAGGTAAGCACGTGAGCCGTTTGGGACACTTTTCCTGCAGATAAGGGGCTCTGCACTTGTGATCATGAGCACCAAATGTAGAACAAACCCAAACCACTTAAACTTTTGCTCCTACTGCATGATGATTACTGAGTTAGCATCTTATGAAGTGTTTTCAGCTTGGGGGAATGTTAGTGCCAACTTAGGTCACAGTGGCACAAGTTTCATAGAGCCCCAACCCTATGAAAGGTAGCCTAGTGAGTTTCAAGATGTTCATGGGATTTGTTATCTTTTACTTTGGTTTTCCGTGAACTTTTAAAAGTTCCCTTGCATGACCCAAGGAAAAGCCAAGTCATTTACTGTTTGTAAATTAGAATTCAGCGTGAGTATGCTTGTTGTAGAGCTCCCCAAATCCTGATTCCGTTTACCCAGTGCTCACCAAACTGACACGAGGGCAGTAGGAGAAAGAAAAAGCTTATTTGGCCATGTTCAGAGCAAAGGGTGGAGCAGCTGTCACTTCATTTCCTAACTTCTCGAAAGGCTAAGGGTGCTGAATCTTTTTAAAAATATGCATTTAATTTGACAAGTACAGAGACCAAGAGAGACCTCCCCTCTACTGGTTCTCTCCCCAAGGACTTGAAGACTGAAAATTCAGTCTGCCTCTCCCATGCAGGTGGCAGGGACCCAGTTACCTCAAGCACAGCTAATGCCTGCTAGGGTGCGCATTAGCTAGAAGCTGGAATGAGGAGCCAAGCTGGGACTTGAACCCGGGTACTCCAGTTAAAACTCTTACTTTGGTGCCAAACGTCCACCCCTGGGCTGGTGAATCTTAACAAGCTGAGATTGAGCAACATGTGTTCAGCTCCATTGCAAGGCTCGTGGTTGGTCCACAGTACTTGTGACCTACATTTGATTGGTCAGCAGCAAGAGACCAGTGTATTTTGTCGAAAGTGCTGAGATGATAAAGTGGACTATGACCCATCAGGAATCCATCAGAGATTTGGGATTGTTTTGTTTGATCAGGGAATTTCTGCAAAGGGTCTTGAAGAAGAGGCTCATTATGGGGTTAGGATGTTCATTATGGCAGTGAAACTGAGTTCTGGGTGTTATAGAACTGGTTCATCTTGTAGGGTTGGCCATTTTTTAGTAGAAAGTTGACTTGAAATCATCCAAGTGAGGACAGAGGAACTGCAAGCTGTGGGAGAGAGACTGGGACTGGGGGAGAGACTGGTGAATTCTTTGTCAAAGGCGTGAGGGAGCAGGGCACGGGGTCTTTTCCTCAGTGGGAGAATGCCTGTTCATGACCAGTAACTAAGGAGGCTCACATGGTAACATTGCTGAACGCATCTCAGCCGATTTGGGTGAGCTCCAAGTTAGAACGTTTATTAACACCAGAAATGTCCTGTGAGGACTAAAACTTGCAGCAGGTGACAGAAGACCAGATCATGCCAGGTAGTTTCAAAGTGTTAGCATTTTAAAGAAAAATCACAGAAAAACTGAGTTTCCATTAAAAAGGAAAGACAGGTCCGTGCTACTGTGTGTTTATGGTTGCATGGTAAGACAAAGGGACTTGGAAATATTCATGGGAAAAAATAGAACTACATGGGAAGTTTAGGGGTAGACATTTGGCGCAACCGTTAAATATGACTTGGTATGCCTGTATCTGTGTCAGAGTGCCTGGGTTTGAGTCCTGACTCTGCTTGTAATTCCAGCTTCCTACTGATGTGCACCCTGGGCGGCAGCAGCTGGTGGCTGAAGAACTTGGGTTCCAACAAGGGAGACCTAAATTGAGTTCTGGGTTTCTTGCTTTAACCTGGTTCAGACCTAGCTGTTGCAAATAGAGATTCTCTTTGTCTCTCTCTTTCTCACATGTCAATTAAAATACATACATATATATATATATATATGTATATATATATATACACATTTCTAAAACATAAATTTGAGGGGGAGGTAGCAGAGGATATTGAAACCCATGCATAGTTTGAGCATCTGATGATCATAGAAGCTGCATATGTTGTAAAAACCATGACTGGCCTTCAAATTTTTTTTGGTACCAAAATAAAATTTTATTCTGCTTTCCATGAGCTTTCTGAAATACCCACACATATTTTCTCATTGTTTCCCACTAGATTTATCTACATATGAGCTATGGAAACTAAGGGTTGATTCTCAGTCTGACTGGCAGGAAGGTAACAGCAGGAAGGTTCCTCCTATACCACACTGTCCTCAAAGGGGGGCCAGTGCCTGTGGCATTTCTAACTACGTCCGCTGAGGCCTTGTTCTTTCTGGAGGCTGAGCAGCTGGTGAAGTGAAGCACAGTCACCCTTCAGTCTTGCATTTCACCATCTGCACAGGCCTCTGTTACACTCTCTGTCCCAGCTCCATAGCAGGACATCGCAGAAACCTGTAGGAAGGGGAAGGGTAGTGACCACCAAGAGTCGACTGTTGGAGGCTTGTCCCAAGTCCTGCTCTCTCAGTGTGGCAAGAGGGTCTGAGAAGTGGCCGAGAATAGAGTGGGAAAGAGAGACAGTCCATGTGTAGGTTCACGTCCAATGTCCTTCGCAGCCAGAGCTGCGCCAGGCCAAAGCTGAGAGCCGGGAACTCCATCCAGACCTTCTCTGTGGGTGACTGGCAGATAGCTACTGCCTCCTGTCGCCTGCTACCTCATGGATTGTGTGTTAGAGGAAAGCTGGAATCCAGAACAGAACCAGGATCTGGCCCCAGACCCTCTGATGTGAGATGCTAGCATTTTGTTTTGCATTTGCCTCTGATCAGCTTAGAATCAGGTCACAGAGATGCCTCCTGACCTCTGGGCCCTGTGCCTTTAGCAGCAGGATTGATCTGGGTCAGTGGCAGCTGGTTGAGTGCTGTGTGTATTGTATTTGGAACAATAAGCATAACAGGGAAGTGAGTCCTTCAAGGGGCCCACCAAGGTGGCTCTGGGGAACTTCTGTTGGGGCCTTGGTTGGTCATCAGTGCCTGTCCAGTAGGACATACAGAGCAGCAATTGGCTGCAGTACTTGTTGCTCACCCCCAGAGCCTGTTCTAGTGCTTGGTAGATTCTGGTGAGTTGCTCCTCCATGGAACTTCTGCCCTGGCTGCAGTCCACTGCAGGTGCAGTTTGGAAGCCTGGCCTAGAGCTGGCAACCAGATTCCCCATCACTCCCGTGCTAGTATCAGCTCTCCCCATCACCGTCGTCATGAGTCCAGGGACAGTCATTAGTATCATGTGACCTGCATCAGGTTCAGTGCCTTCCCTTCACTATCTTAATGAATCCCCACCCCCAACTTAGAAAGTAAATGCTGTCGTGATGCTCATCTGCCAGGGAGGGTGCTGGGATTTTAGCATGTCCCATATTCATTCAAAGGTCATGGTGTGAATGAGAGATGGCGTGGCTGGGGACCTCCTCCTGATGACAGAGCCCCAAGTCTGTTGCCCCCTTCCTTGCGTTGCCCTTTGTCTTCTGTTAACAGCACCATGGGTTGGTGCTGGTGAGAACTTGCTATCTATCACTGTGACTCTGTAAGGGACATTCCAAGTCTGTCACTAACGACCACGACCTCAGCCGAAGTCAGCAGCATGCATTTAGCGTCTGCATTGCTGCCTAGGGCGCGCTTGGGCACTCATGCCTCCCAAGGAGCAGGCAGGTGGAATTCGGTCACGTGCCAGGTCATGTGAGAAGAAGCGGTCTCGGACCCTTCGTGCCCTTCTAAAGCAGAATCCCGTAAAGGGCACTGGAAGGATGGTAGTCACGTGTGACTAATTCAGTAATTAGTGGTCAGTAATTCAGACGGCAGCATTCCCACCCCTGGGAGGTAACACACACTAATGTAATCAAAGCCTGATGTGCTCTCAGTTTTAGTATGTATGTATGTATGTATGTATGTATGTATTTGAAAGGCAGAGTGACAGAGAGGGAGCACTTTGATCTGCCTCCCTGCTCCCCAGATATCTGCACCTGCCAGGGCTGAAGCCAGGAGTCAGGAACTCCATCTGGATTTCCCACAGGCATGGTAGGGACCCAGGTGCTTGGGCCATCATCTGCCACCTCCTGGAGCAGTAGCAGGGAGCTGGATCACATATACAGAGTAGTTGGGACTCGAACCAGCACTGCAGAATGGGATGTGATGTCCTAAGTGGCAGCTTAATGGACTGACCAGGTTGATTTTTGTAATTCCTCTTACACATACACCTCGATAATAGGATTTATACATTATGTCATTCTTTTTTATGATTTATTTATTTGAAAGGCAAAGTTACAATGAAAGAGGGAGAAAAAGCTCTTCCATTCACTAGTTCCCTTGCCCCAAATGGCTGCACTTTGGCCAGAGTTTGACCAGGTTGAAGTCAGGACCAGGAACTCCATCTGGGTCTCGTACAGGGGTGTAGGGGCCCAAGTACCTGGACCTTCTTCCACTGCTTTCCCAGTCCATCAGCAGTGAGCTGGGTCACAGGCAGCTGCTTACCCTTCTGCACCACCACACTGGTTCCCATTGTGTCATTCTTTGTGGCTTAATGCCTTATGTCTATAACTGACAAGGAATGTTCTTTCATTCTTTCAAGTAGCACAGTATAGTTATCCAGTTCAGGAAATAATTGAAGCAGTACTTTTACCTGTTTCACTTTACATATTCTAAGGTTGCCAGAGGTCCTAGCACTGGCTTTAATACCGTTTCCTCTTGAATGTGCACTCTGGTCCACGGCCGTACACGGTGCTGATTGGCCATGCCTTTTTTTTTTAAGTCTGTTTTTTGCCTTTACTTTAAAAAAAGTTGAATTTATTTTTATTGGAAAGGCAAATCTACAGAGAAAGATCTTCCATCTGCTGGTCTACTCCACAAGTGGCTTCAATGGCTAGAGCTGAACTGATCCGAAACCAGGCATCAGTAGCCATTTCTGGGTCTCCTACATAGGGGCAAGGTCCCCAGTCTTTGGGCCATCCTCCACTGTTTTTCCAGCCCACAAGCAGGGAGCCAGATGGGAAGTGGAGCACCTAGGAGACGCAATCCTGTACTTATGTGGGTTCCAGGTGCATGCAAGGCAAGGATTTAGCTGCTGAGCCGTTGCACTGGGCCTGGCCACGCTGCTTTAACTGCCTTTCATTGATTACTCGGTGGATGCTTTTGAAGACTACAGGGCAACTTTCAGCAGCAGAGGCCTCCTCCTTTGGGGTTGCCTGATATCTCTGATCACTTCAGATGGCACATCCCAGGCGAGACTGTAGCAGAGGAGGGAGTGTGCCTTTTTCAGGGCATCCCACCCAGCAGCATGCAAAGTCCGCCTGATTTTGCCCAGTGCAGTAGGTGAAGTTGCAGGGATACCTCCTTCCCACTGGAGTCCATGATTTAGGTAAGGGTGAACTCTTGGTGCTGTGTGTGCTTTTGTAAGTGAATCTGGAATGTACAGTTTGCTGCAGTCAAATTATTCAGGGCTGATACTTTGCCTTTCTATATTTTGTATTCAGTTATAGAATATAGTTAGTTTTCTGTATTGTATTCAATTGTACCTCTTATTGCTCTTTCTAACGATTGTATCTCTATAGTTTACTTCGCTTTAAGGTCGGCTTTTAATACCATATCAATGGAGCGGGAGAGACTGAGGCAGCTGTTGGAGCAGGATGCTGTGACGTCCCCTTCGGCTCAGGTCCTCGGCCTGAAGCATGCCCTGTCATCCGTAAGTCACACCTCTGTGTCATGGAAATGTGTCCAGCTCATCACTCTTATCTGTTTCCCATGTCTGTAGTTATGCTAGATGCATGAGAAAACCAAACAAAGGATCCAGCCTGCTGCTTTATTTTATGCTTATTGAAAACATCAAAGCTCAGCCTACAACTGTTCGTCTTTTTGGGTTTCCTCCAATTTATCTTAATTTTCCCATGTCTGTAAAACTTGTATGTTCATGTGTTTGTCTCGTGGACCTCTGTTTGTTAATATTTACAAAAGCGGACAGTGTGGAGAGGATTTCACAGCCCTGGGACACCACAGGCATAGGCTGACTTTCCGAATGACATGGGATAAGGCAAAACTTCCAGTGTCCATTCTTAGCTTCTCTCCTGCAAAGCAGAGAGCTGGCTTTGGGTTCCTTGAAAGGCATTGACATTAATTTACTTGATAAGACAGTATAAAACATTCAGAAAAGGGGGCACGGGCAAGCGGCTGTCAGCTTATCATTGTACTTCCTAACAACAGAAACATCACTGTTGAGGTGCTTTCTGCTCCATACACCATCTCCTCATCAACTCGGGTTCATTCACCAGGCTAGGCAGTCCCCCTTAGACTGATTGTCCTCCTGCTGTTTTTTTTTTTAAAGATTTATTTATTTTTTATTACAAAGTCAGATATACAGAGAGGAGAGACAGAGAGGAAGCTCTTCCATCTGATGATTCACTCCCCAGTTGAGCGCAACGGCCGGTGCTGCGCCGATCCAAAGCCAGGAACCAGGAACCTCGTCCGGGTCTCTCACGCTGGTGCAGGGTCCCAAAGCTTTGGGCCATCCTCGACTGCTTTCCCAGGCCACAAGCAGGGAGCTGGACGGGAAGTGGAACTGCCGGGATTAGAACCGGCGCCCATATGGGATCCTGGGGCGTTCAAGGCGAGGACTTTAGGCACTAGGCTATGCCGCCGGGCCCACCTCCTGCTATTTAAATATCTGACATCCAGTTATTCTGCGGAGACACCAGAGATATTCTCAAATAGCATGCTTCTTTGTTCGTTTTCTTCACTTGTACATTGGAGTTGCTGCTGGACAAAAAGTGTGTGCACCTGTGAAATTACCACCAGAAGCAAAATAAAATTTTTTAAATTTCAGGTCAGGTAAAGTTGGATTAGAGAGTTCTGTTACTGGAAACATGTACAGGTGTGGAGGGAACAGAAAAATGTCTTTATATTTTCTATTGATTATGTTGCTGTGATGAGTAATTCTCTGGGTACCAAGTTAATGGTAGCTCTTTTGCCAGTAGCACATGTCATTACCACACACTGTTGAAGGACTGTTAACTCAGGGCACCATTCCAAGGATGCTGTCTGTGAGAGAAAAATTAGATGTAGTGTGAAGACCTGCATAAAACTGAGTCTTCGCGTAGTCTGCAGGCCAGAGAGAAATATTCCTTGGGAGCGTTATGTATAGCCGGCCACTCACTGGGAGCTGCTTTGGTTTGTTTTCTGTTTCTGAGAGGTGCACTGCATTTCCTACTCTTCCCATTAGGTCGGCTTTTATGCAGTTAGCAGCAAGGTGCTTCTGATGGGTTTTTCGAAGCACACTTCTCCATGGTCTTCCCCTCCCTCATCTCTTCCCAGGGGCCTTGTACCCACCTTGTTTATCAATCCTGAGACTCTGGGCCTGAGCTGCTGTTACTTCGCTAAGGAATTCACTCTCATGCAGGTTGATGATTTTGGAACTGTATGATAAACCAAAAAGGAACTTTCTACCCACCCACCCCCCCTTTTTTTTTTTTGGCTTGGATTTCTAGCTAGATTCAGCAGGCATTTTTTTAAAGGTTGGTTTATTTATTTACTGAGAGGCAGATCTACAGAGAGGAAAGATAGACTCTTGCTTCCTCTGGTTCACTTCCCAATTGACCACAGTGGCCAGAGCTTAGCTGATCTGAAGCCAGAAGCTTCTTCTGAATCTCCCACATGGGTGCAGGGACCCAAGGACTTGAACCATCGTCCACTGCTTTCCCAGCCACAGTTGGGGAGTTGGAGTGAAAGTAGATCAGCTGGGACTAGAACTGGTGCCATATGGGATGCTGGCACTGCAGGTGGAGGATTGACCCATTGAGCTCCAGCATGCTTTTAAAAAATAAGATGTTTAGAGTCCTCTGAGAGTGATGCTTTATGTGATATCTTGGTATGTTTATTTCTTCTGCCTATTGTTTAAAAAGGAAAGAGAAACTAGTATTGTAGTCTGGTTTTCAGGCTGTAGTAAGATTCTAGCCCTTGTACCGTGGCACATTGACCAAAATAAAGCAGGTGTCCCAGAGAGGTTGTCATCTGAGGTTGTGTGACCTCAGTTCATCATTTCCGAAATAATCCTAGAGGGCTTTCAAATAACCCAGACCCTCTGTGGACACCAAAACTGAAGCCTCAGCCGTGGTTAAGATCCAGGTCAGGACAAGGCACTCCTGAGTCCTACGGATGGGGGAGTCAAGAAGACAGGATACATCCTCCTGCAGACCCCTGAGAAGTGTCTGGGGACACTTGCCTGCCCTGGGGACCTCCGTCCCTTTCAAAGGTGGGCCGCTGGGAGATTGGGGGCTCTGAAACACACAGGGTGTCAACATGAAGGAAACTTTGCCACTTTGAGCCTGTGTCTTCCCTACTGAGATGACTGAGAAATGGAACCTGCCCTGGGGGACAGAAGGCAGGCCTCGGCTGGTCTCAGAGATACTCACATCTCATGTCCAGCCATCCCCAGAGCCGTGGTCCCTTAAGTCCTTGTTACAGGTAAGTGAAGTTCGATGTTTAATTGAGTTTGAAAAATGAGTAGCCTCAATCCTAAAAAACAAGTGGATAAAGCTACATCTCTGTTGGAGCCAAAGTTCATTTCACAAAGTCTTGCTTCCCAGCAGTTTTATAAGGGTCTGTTTCCACGGACTGATGATTAAGTCATATGGAAGTGCACCACGTGGTGGGGGCAGCGTCTTCTAAGGGGGAGGGAAGTCTGGGGTCCCCGGGAAGGAGCAGGTGTTGGGAGATACCTCGCACTGACTGCTGTGGCCCTTGCCAACATGTTCCATTGCTGGAGCAGACACGAGAGGAGCAACTCCCCTTCCCAAGTCTCCTGTCTGTCCGCTCGTGGGTGATGTCTCGTGTGACGGCATCTAGGGGCCACACTCCCTCAGTCCACTGCTGTGATCCCTCAGTGAGCCACGGCTTTCATGGCTGCTGTGCACCTGTGAAACCTGCATTTGCTAACGGAACCCACTGTGTTCTTTAACGTGTTCCAGGCCCTAGCACAAAACACAGAGCTTAAAGAACGCTTGCGCAGAATCCATGCCGAGTCCCTGCTCCTCGATCCCCCCACCGGTGCCACGTCCAGTGACAACCTGGCAGAGGTGGGTAGGCTTCCTGTCTAGTGACATCTGCGCCACCGCCATCCCCACCTCCTTCCCGGGTCTTTGGGGATGCCAGAACCTTCTTGAACCTGCTGCCAGTCGCATTGTACAACTGCTTTTTTTCCCTCTCCCTTTGCCTGTTTTGGCCTCATGACCCTCCTCAACGTCACCCCTTCTTCGCGTGTCCCTGCAGTGGAGCCTCCAGGGACCCAGGTAGCTTCTTTGACCTGCAGTGACCCTGCTGTCTGGGGCTCCTCCCTTCCCACTGTGGGGATGCTGCATGTCTGCATGTCTCCTCCATGGAGCCCAGCTGCTTGCTCTCCCCTCTGACGGCAGAGGCTCCGTCAGCCCATGACACTTTTAGAAGACTTGGGGTGCTTGTCTAGAATAGTCTGTGAGTGTGTTTTCTGTGGGAAATCTTGGAGAAACACAAGGACATGACCCGTGACATAAGTTGGAGAGGCTAATGGAGCTGGCCACTGCGCTCAGCCGGCACATCTGCCTCCAAGTGTGCTCCAAGTTTCCTGGGCAGACTTAGTAGTTTAAAATAAAGCATATGGAAAGGGAGGTGAGAGCTGTGGGGGGTGTGTGTGTGTGTCTATAAAAGCTTCTCAAAGCAGCACCTGATGCTTCGTCATCCTCCTTCCTTCCCTTGCTTGCCTCAAGGAAAATCAAACCCTCACCTACTACCTCCTTTCCACCCTGGGAAGCCCTTGGGCAGGAGATGAGAGGAGAGGAGGCTGAAGCCAGCAGCGACTCCAAGACCCCAGGCAGGTGCCCTGGTTGAAGTCTAAATGGTGCCACATGTCACTGGCCCCTCTGCCGGACAGGGCGTCACTGTGTTTCTATGGAAGGTCCCTGTTCTCTTAGTAGTTGGGAGGTCCTTGACAGTGGCCGACTAGAACATGCCTTTATGGACCCGTTGACCTCAGTCAGGGACCCCCTTGAGCCAGACCCAAACTGTCACCTGTGGGACTGTGCACCTGAACATCCATGGTGCCCCACATCACAGGCGAGCCCTCGCTTGGGTCTGCTCACCATGTGTTAGAACCTGGCTTGTCTTGGCTGTGAGTGGCCATTGTGCCAGGACTGTTGGCTGCAAGCCCTGGTTCTGCTTTGGGGCGTGTTCCCAAGAGTTCTTGCCTTTTAAATACCAATGTCTCATAGATCACGTCCGTTTCTTGAGCATCTGGTTAGACAGGT